>NW_020172625.1:9508975-9624043 GCF_003031525.2 Neophocaena asiaeorientalis asiaeorientalis
ACAACTACAGGAAACACAGCCCATCTGACTCACCGGGAGGGCCCGCCGACCCCCTCTCAGGCTTAGCCTGGAGGCCGGCGCGGGGCTGGAGGGCGCGGAGGGTCCCCGGACCGACCCAGCCCGGCGCTACGGCTACAGCTGGGGGATGGGTTGATTTATATAAACAAAGGCAGCTTAGATCCAAGGGCTACGTACGTGCGTGCGTGCGTGTGGCTTTTGTGGGGCAGGGGAGAGCGCGGAATGGCACGAATGTTTCCTAACCCCGTGGCCCCAGCATCCAGTGGCCCGACCACCGCGGGAAAGGCTTGCCTGCAAACTCCGTGAGCACGATTCCTGCAAAGTCATCTCCTCCCGCACAGCCTGGCTAGCCGGCCCGCCCCACCCGCCGGCGGCCGGCAGCACACGCCTCCCCCGCTCTCCCCCCTCCCCCGCGCTAGCCCAGCTCGCGGCGCTCAGAGTTGGGGTGCGGTGCGGGCTATGTTTAGAAGCTGATGTCATCCGACACCCTACTCTGCAGTGTTCCCAAGGGGACCGTAGGGCAGGTTTTCCTCTTCCTCGCGGGCGTGGGTGATGGAGAAGGTGCCTCCTCCCCCCAGTCCACCCCCACACACACACACCTGTCTTCCCCCAGGGAATTTTTTTTTAATGCAACCCCGCCAGAGTTATGAAACGGGGGCCATACGCACAGAGGGCGCAAACTCTAGGGCTTGGGCCGTGAGGGCCCAACGAGCAGCCTCCGCCCACTCCCACCCCTTCCCGACCGGGTGCAGGGGCTAATTTCAAGGTTAGCTCACGCGGGCGCGGGCGCCCAGAGCTTCTTGCACGAGTTTGGGGCGGGTTCCTCATCCCCTAATCTAGGGCAGTTTGTTCAACTGCAGTAAAGGGAGCTTGATGTTCCAGCAGGGAAGGGATTTCTGAGAACTGGGACTGTCCTCAGATGAACTCGCCTCCTCCGGCTGCTGCTGCGGCGGCCGCCCGCGGAAGACTTTTTAAAAGGGCGACGCCAGGCCGGGGCGCGCGGCCGGCGAGTGGCTGCGCCGCCCGCCAGTCTGCGGCCCCAGCCGAGCGCCCGCCCCCGAGCTCGGGTGATTCACCGTGCGCGCGGCGTGGGGCTCCTCCGAGCGCGCGGGGCTGACAGCTAAACTTATCCTCCTACATATGCATGAACGGGTGGCCTTTCGGCTCGGCAAAGGAGAGGCCTGGAGTTTTGCGGAAGGCTGCTAAGTGGAGCGAGAGCAAAGTAGGGCGTCGTGCAAGTTTTCGCGCGGGCCGGAGGGCCCCCTCCCTCTCCAGCACCTGAGTGTTAACTGTCGTTATGGCCACGGGCATTACAACAGATAGGGAGGGCTTTACCTGATTGCATTTCAAATCCAGGCACACCGCCATTGTTGGAAGCCCGATCCCTTCAGCCCCTCTTGCCTCCTCCCTTCTCCCCAAACTTGCCACCTTCCCCTAATTACCCAGCTTTCACTAAAATAAATACTGCTTCTCCTGCACCCCCGCCCCCCAATATGCCCTGTATGACTTGGTGGGATCAATGAAGCCGAAGGACCTGGGTCCTGAAAGAAGTCTGGATCCAGCCCAGAGTGAGGTCCGACACGTGATCCCCTACCCCCAGCGGGCCATCTGTTCTTCTTCCTTCCAACCGGGAGGCTGGCAGCTCTGCCCAGCACCGTCCACGCCTCCCAGCAGGAAAGAGGGAGAAAAGCCAGCGTTGGAACCCACTACCTACAGAGTGCGATTTTAACCTCAAAGTCCCTGAGCCTTGGGCAAGGGTGAGACTGGGCAATGTGCATTTTAGATTAAGCTCCAGGTGATTAGCTCCCTCCATTTGAATTAAAACCTCCAGGGAAGGGGCCTGGGAATGGTCTGCGTGTGCCTGGAAATATCTCACTAAGAGCTGGGGTGGAAAACTGGCCTAGGAAAAAGGGTGGGATTCTGTGACCCCTCCCCCTCCCCACTCGCTTTCCACAAACCGGTTTGAAGAAAGAAGCAGCATTATAACAAGAAATTAAGGAATAAAGGATTTAAGGGATTTGGGACGAATTTATGTTTGTGTCTGCTAGCCAATTAAATATTGAATTAAGGTATTCTCACCTTCCCTGTCCTAAAGAGCTGCATTTGTAAATGCACAGCAGATGAGGTGGTGTTTAAAGAACCCAAGTCTTGCCTAGAATTTTTTGGTTGGAGGGAGGACCCCTGGAGTATTTGGAGTTTGGAAGGGACTACAGAGATATATTCATCTAATCCCATTAATTCTCAGATAAGGACGTAGCTCTAAGAGGTTGCCTAAGGTCACACAGCCACTCTCAGGCCCTGGAGGCCAGTTCCCTGCCCCTTGCTGGCCTAAACTGAAAATCAGCTGAAAATCAGCTCACTGTAGGCACTGCCTCTTAGGAGGGTGATAATGATAATAAAAACTTTAGGATGCACAGAAAATCAGACTTAGATGTTCTTGCTACAAGCCATTGTTCTTGAGAACTGGGAAAATAAAGCCAAGGTTTAGGCAGAAATTAGGGAGGAAAATGCATACTTACAAACTGTAAGCACAGTTCTAGTCTTCGAATGCCCGTGCTCCTCCCGGTTGGTTTGTGTGGATTTGAAATGTGTATTTACAAAGATTAACTTGGGGAAAACAGACTTCTTATATTTATGTGGCATAATATATACTTTACTATAAATTATTCATTGCAATTTGGAATGATTCACATTGATCTGGGATAATTTGTTTTGCCAGAATTTTAATTGGGACAACCACATGCTGGCAAAACAGCATTAATTGGTTTAAATTATAATATGCACTCTAGTACAGAAAGGAAATCCTATTGTTGAAAACACAAGAAAAAATCCTGATGTAGGAATTATTACTCGTGAGATATCTATATCTATCTATATCTATAGTTGTTTTTAACATATAAGCCTCATTGAGGACAGACTGCCTTTTCATTTCTGTATTCCCCCATGCCTAACTCACCGACAGAAACATAAATATCTGGAGAGTGAATACGTGGAAGAGGAGAAAAAGGAGAAAGCAGTCTACAGTTCTAGAATTGTTGGGTTTAAAAAGATATTCTAAATCAAGTAGTAGTTATGTTTTTAAGTGTGTGAGAGAAATTCATGTAAATGAAATCTGAGTTGTATTTTATTACTTTCTTGTATAGCTCTGAAATGAATGAGTTGGAAGAGTTCAAGGTTTATGTCCAGTCCAAACAAAATTAAAGGGAGTTAAAGAGAAGAGGGCAAGAAGTAAGTCTATATAGAAAAAAAACACAAAAACCTGTGATGATTGACTTATTCAAGTTCCTGGATTACAATCTTCAAGGAAAGATACAAACTTTCCTTCTTTTTTTGAATAACCCCGATGTTAACTCTAGGGCTTTCTGCTCTCTGAAGGGGCCCACTGCAATGCCAGTTACAATGCAAATCTGAGAGACTGTATATAGGCTGTGCTCATGGGAGTCCTGGAGAGATCCTGCTGGTATTTGTGGTGGACCTTAAAGAGGCAAGCAAATGTGAAATTTCTAACTGATCCTGTATCCTTGGGGACAGAGTTTGTCCCAGAAAAATCATGAAGTAGGCAGACTCCCTTGGGCTTCAGTGAATTCTTTTCTAAAATTAAGGGGATTGGAATACAAGAACTCTAAGATGGCTTCACTTTACATGTACCTACCACCTACCTTAGTAGGATGGTGACAATGATATTCTTAGTTGACCAGCACCCCCTTTCTAAGCTTCCCTTTCCCGTGTAGTCACCTACTGCAGGATCTTTCTGTACCACTTTAGAAGCAAAGTCGAAATAAACTACAGTAGACTTCAAACTAGAAGGATAAATTTGAGACCCTTCCTTTAGAGACCAAGAACCTGATGTAACTTTCCCAAACCTTAACAAAGGCTAATAGCCAGTGGGGGGTATGGTTAGACCTCACTGGATCTACATCACATAGAAACAGGTATCCCTCACACCCACTTAGGAAAATAAATGTATTTTTAATCAATTCTGCGGATAGTACACCTCCTGGAAGAGACATTGGCCCTAGATTCTTTTCTCAGCTATCAAGATGGAAAACAACCCCATCATTCCTACAGAGGGAGAGGCAAACATAGTTAATCAGACTCTAAGAGTCATACTAATTGTTGATCAAGTAATGCCACAATATTCAATGGCTAAGGATCTCTGGCTGGTTCCAGTTCTTAAGAATCTGTTAAGCAGAGTTAATATTTCACAAAACCAAAGAGTTCAGTTGTGAAGCCCGAAGAGCTAGGAATCAGATTTATGTTTTCAATGGAGTTCTGTCACAAGTCACTTTCTTGCGTCTTAGTCTTCGTATCTGTTAAGTGACGGAAGGGATACACGCCCTAACATCCCACAGGAGTCTGTGGAAAGAAAATGAGCTAAGAATGTTGTTGTTAAAGTTTTAAAAGTTATGCAGGGATTTTTGTCTCCATTTATTTTAGGGAGGTTGCAATAGCGTCAAAACAAAACAAAAACAGCTTCCTTAGAATAAATTGCACGAGGGAAGGAGAGGAATTGAGGTATCACAAAAGAAAAGATGAAGCGTTTCAAAGTGAGACTAGCCAGACAGAAGAAGGACTATGCTTTAAAACAGAACTTTTGTCAGCTCTGCATTTTTAAGATGAATTAGTCATAGTTAATGTATTGGGTGGAAGAATTATTAAAAATCTGCCCCAAAGTATGCTGCATTCCGAAATGGAAAAACGAATTGATGCTTTCTCATTTGTGTTGATTCTTGAGCAACTTGGCCTGGCATATTTAGTTGTTGTTTTTTAAATTATTGACTCACTTTGCATTTATTTATCACCACTGCCCTCCCATACATATCTCGACTTTCCCATCAGCAACACAAAGTACAAGGATGTGTTCAGTTTCACTACAGCTCTTCGCGTTTACAAGTGTGCAGCGCTGGCCTTCGGAATGCCCTTCTGATTGGCTGAGCCAATGTCACTGACATCAACCAACTTACTTTTGATTGGAAGACTGGTTGCTGGGACTGTAGCGTTTGCAGGAAGTCACTTAACTGTTTGCGAGCTGGAAAATGAAACTGAAGTTCTCTTTTGTCGTAAGAAGGAACACAACCGAGTAGGGAAGGTGTGTCCCACAGCTCCGCAAGCTGGAACGTGAGCCAAGAGGCCCGGACCGGCTAAGGGGTTGAGAGACACTCCCAGAGATGCGCGGCTGCTCCTTTCCAGCCTCCCGGCTGTTACCCTTTTAAATGTCAGCGTTCGACGCTGTAGAGGTAGCACGAGGCATCGAAACAGAACTGTCGGATTGGCCGCACGCCTCAGTTCTAGACGCACCTCTCCACCGAAAGGCTGTTCTGACTGGCAGGGGAAGAAAGTAAACAGAGTTGAATCACCCTCCCCACTGGCCAATTGGAGGGGATTTGGATTGTGACGTGATGGGATTCTGCGAAATTGTTACTGAGCGAGAGAATGCCGGAACGGTGCGGACCGGCAAGAGCAGGGGCTCAGAAGCCGTCAGTGGACTGGGGGAAAAGTGTCTCTTAGACCTGGCGCTTGGTCCGGCCCTTGCCACCCACGTCCGGGTGGTTGGGTGAATGTCCTAGGGCTTTGGCTCGACTGAAAAGGCGGCCGAGGGCGTGTACCTCTCTTGCAGTTTCCTCTCCCAGCGCCTCGGGGCGTTTTCGGTCGAATAAACTTGCGACGACCGCCACGTGTGGCATCTTTCCAGGGGAGCCGGCTCGGAGCAGACTGCGCGCCGGTCGGGCGGATTGCGCCCGGCTCTGGGCGCCGGAGGCGGCGAGAGGCGGCAGCGCGGCGGAGCCCGGGGCCGTGGATGCTGCGTGCGGAGGCGCTGCCGGTTACGTAAAGATGAGGGGCTGAGGTCGCCTCGGCGCTCCTGCGAGTCGGAAGCGCCCCGCGCCCCCGCCCCCTTGGCCGCTGCGCCGCGCCGCGCCGCGCTCGTCGTCCGAGGCCAGGGCACGGCGAGCCGAACCTCCGCAGCCACCGCCAAGTTTGGCCGCGCCTCCGGGGCTGCTGTCGCCCGCACCATGTCCGCGGCCGCCTACATGGACTTCGTGGCTGCCCAGTGTCTGGTTTCCATTTCGAACCGTGCTGCGGTGCCGGAGCATGGGGGCGCTCCGGACGCCGAGCGGCTGCGACTACCTGAGCGCGAGGTGACCAAGGAGCATGGTGACCCGGGGGACACCTGGAAGGATTACTGCACGCTGGTCACCATCGCCAAGAGCTTGTTGGACCTGAACAAGTACCGACCCATCCAGACCCCCTCGGTGTGCAGCGACAGCCTGGAGAGTCCAGATGAGGATATGGGATCCGACAGCGACGTGACCACCGAATCTGGGTCGAGTCCTTCCCACAGCCCGGAGGAGAGACAGGATCCTGGCAGCGCGCCCAGCCCGCTCTCCCTCCTCCACCCTGGAGTGGCTGCGAAGGGGAAACACGCCTCCGAAAAGAGGCACAAGTGCCCCTACAGTGGCTGTGGGAAAGTCTATGGAAAATCCTCCCATCTCAAAGCCCATTACAGAGTGCATACAGGTTAGCGGCGTCTCCCTCTCCCACCCAACTCTCGGGTTAGTTAACCTTTGGCCGGGCAGCCTTCCTGGGCGTTAAAGGACACCACGCTCGGCCGAAAGGGTGCAAATACTTAGGATGAGATGCTGTTTAACTCTTTAAAATGATTGAACCGGTTAGAGACGGAAAGCTCACTCCTTAATCGTCCCCAGCCTCTAGAAGCCACGGAGAGCCTTAACCTGGCGGGCAGAGTGAGTGCCGAGTGCCAGCCTATATCTGGGGCCACCCCACTTGGACAGACGCTGGCGGGGGTTGGGGGGCACAGTCAAATGGCGTATCTTTTATTTTACTGTCTTGTGGGATTGCCGCGAAGTGGCCGAAACCTGGAGAGAAGCGGCGCACATTATATGGAACCTTTTAGGGATGACTAAGGGCTCGGTTAGCTGTATGCTTGCTACTTTTCAGGGCTTGCCAAGGTGGTTTTAAATTTGGCCAAGAGTCCCCAGAGAGGTTTAAAATAACACTGCTTCAGGCAGCAGAGAAGTTTGATCAAGTGATGGTTGGTTAACTTCACAACTAGTTAGCTTTTTTAATGAGATTTCAGAGTGGATTTTTTCCCACGTGATTTAGGTCGCACCCGCCACCCAGAATAGAGCAGTTAGTGAGGAGGTGTGGTTCTTGCCGGAGGTCAAGGCTGATAATGAACGTTGGGATGTTCTGGAGGCCCCGTGGAGGGGTCTCTCCCAGGGAGAGCCAAAGGCAGGGCTGATCAGATGCATGTGGCTGGTAAGACATCTGCAGTATAAAATGGGCTTTGGAGACTTATAGGAACCTTGGTCAGCCAATTCTGTTGGTTCTGTTTAACATATTCAGAAAAAGTTGGAAAGCATTCACACTTGACCATGCTGTCTCCCCATCTTTAGTAAGGTTCCTTTAACAGCTGCTGTTCTGGTAAGGAAGCACAGTGCTTGGTCCTCTCATGAACTCCTTTCCCTCTGTCCTATAACACCATGTTTAAGAGGAGGTTGTTGGAGTTACTTGGAAAGTATTGTCGTTTTTTGGTGTAATTGTTGGTACTTTGAAGATGAGGCCCTGGGCCTGTGGTTTCAAAATGATCATTGGCTGGTATGGTTTGGTTTTGCTTTTTTTAAGAGAGGCCACGTAACTGCATCTCATATTTTATTTCCTTTGGAAAGTGCTTCTTGTGGAGGTGGCTGCTGGCACAGGAGTAAAGCTGAATATCCTCCTCATGGTTAATGCAAAATCAGGTTCTCTTTGCGGTTGTCATCTAGGTTGCCGTAAAACAGCACATTTTAAAGTTTGTGTCTGTAAGGTTGATGTGCCTGGCTTGGGGGATGTGACCTTTAGCGTGGCTCCCAGGGTGAGGTAGGGGTATATTAACCAGAGGGTGTTACTCACCAACAGCTGTTGGGCGGGCCTGGCTGTGTCAGCCATGTTCCCAGAGTTCAGCTCACAGGGACACCCACTGCCACCTTGAGCAAAGGCACTTTCTCCTTCAGGGAGCTGCCCAGTTGTGCAGTTGGGGAGGCCTGCGGAGCTTCTCTGTGAGCTCCCTGAGTCTGCCCAACTCAGAAGAGCATTCTGGGCCGTTCTGCTGAGTGATTTTCTCAGGCATATAGAAATGGCTGCTTATGTGTGCGTGCACGCACGCTGCTCTTTAATTCTCCATGAGGCAAGTGAGCTCAGTTGTTTCAGGAGAACCTTTTACACAGTCCAGAGTGGAAAATGAAGTGAAGTGTTAATCCCATTTTATATGCTACAGTCAGTCTTTTGAAACTAATGATGTGGTAATTGCAGGTGTCTTATTTATGTTTGGGGGCTCTGTAATGCTAGGACATGGTTGGACAAAAACCTCAGCCTCTGTAAAGACTGTCAGAAGTGTAATCTTGCTAGAGAAGGTGTGTGCAAGGGATACTCTAAATAAGAGACTCGTAGGAGGCCTCATGCATTTGGAAGTTTCCCATTCAGCTTCCAGTTAGATTGTCTTTAGGGTGGGGTAGCATCTTGATTGAAAAAATTTTTTTTAATTTTTCTATTTTTTGCTGGTATTAAACCCAGAAGATGGCCAAGAGATAGCAATTGGAATGTCTGTATTTTGTGAAGACTTTTTAAGAACTAAAATTCCAGCCACACCCCCCCTGCACAATGTGGCCCAACCAGAATCCCTCCTGCTGCTTGCTCCTCTCCTCCTAGAGTCTCATACAGATGCCACTTTTATAGAACCAGTGGCTTTATTTATATATTTATTTGTTTTGGCCACGCTGCATGGCATGTGGAATCTTACTTTCCTGACCAGGGATCGAAGCGCAGAGTCTTAACCGCTGGACCACCTGGGAAGTCCCAGAACCAGTGGCTTTAGAAGTTGAGCCTCTTAAAATTGTGTTTAGTTCAGCACAGTTATTTCTAGAGTATCCTAAGAGAAAAGACCCCTTTGAGGTGGACTGAGGTGGGTTCTGACTTGTCCTTCTGTTTCCCAGTTGTGAGATGTTAACCTACTTCCTTGAAGTCAGAGTTTGTAAACTAGAGGTCTGCTGCTGAATTTGCTTTGCAAATTTGTTTGGCTTGACTAGCACAGGGTTTGTAAAGATTTTGTTACTAACATGGAAAAATCAGGATTTCCACACAAATCCAGATTTCTGGCTTCTCTGGAAAAATCGAATGAACTGGCAATACTGCGTCTGAATTCCTGCCCAGCAACAATTGGCTTGAACTGACCGTTCTTTATATGAGGCAGTGTCCCTTATTTTAATCATTTACATGGTCTCTGTTGGCATTTAAGTTTGCAGTCTCTTCTCTATTTGAGCCTCAGTTTCTTAATACACAAGATAGGGTACTATCTCTGAACTTGGATTCTTGTGCAAAGATAATAGTTTGTGTGTACTGGGCAGAGCTGAAAATCAGGAAACATAGAAGAAACTTAGTTTTAAGTAGTACAGTACTTTACATTTTCTAATACTGTGTTCAGTTTGTTTTTCTTCACCCTCTAGATCAGATACCTTCTCAGGTGATGTACCTCTAAAATTTAAGCAGTGGATCCATGGTTAATCTGAGAAAAAGTACAAGGAATATGAACTTTTCTGTCTCCAGACCTTTTGGACACTTAAGAGTGTATTGTTTCTGATTAAGTATTAGACCCATTGGAGTACTTTTCCTGAAAACATACTGAGCTTATTATTTGAAAATGCAACCCACTTTAAGTTTATCTTGGCACACCCTGCATCCACACGCCATCCCCCACCTCTGAGCACACACCCCAAATTGGCCTCCACAAACCCACACCCAAACCCACTGACTCCCCAGACCCTCTCCCACGTCCCCTCAGCCTCTCTAGGACCACGAAAAGAAAAAAGAAAAAAGGATTATCCCAAGTTTCCTAACTTTGTGGTCACCCTGCTCATGCACACAGGCACACCCCCACACACATACACACATGGGGGTATCTTTTGGAGAGGTAAACAACAGCATCCAAATTCCAGCTCAGAAGTCATCAGAACCAGCTGATGTAGAGTCATGCTAGGTTGCCATCGCAGTGATAGAAACCTTAGGCCTTACTTCCATGCCAGGTACAATTTTACTATCTTTTTGGAGGGACTTAAATCAGCTGTCCCCAAATGGTGACAATGGGTTGAGCTTAAGGGCACTGCTTACAGGATTCTGCAAACCAGAAAGCCCTAAATCCCGATCAGCACACCCCAGTTTTGTGGGAAAAATTTTAAAACAATGTACTTTTTTAATAGGGCAGAAGGAAGTTCATGAAAAACAAGGAAAGACAAGAGCTGCAAAAGCAGCCAGCAGTGGCTGCTTCTGTTTCTCTTTATCCTGTTTGAACATTTCTCTGGGCTACCTAGAATATCTGGTGGAGGGGACCTGGGTAGCTCCCACCATGGAAGTTATCCTCCAAACAGGAAATAGATTTTCTGGCCCCTCTAGCAACATCCATCACTGGCTAGCTCTAACTCAGGCGGATTTCCTTCCCTGAGACTAAAGTTTTAAAAGTTTGCTTATACAGGAGCCAGGCCTGCTCTGTGCCTCATGAACTCTTCTTCCTTAATTGCTACAAAAAGCTTTGGAGTCAACTTTTTGGTTCGGGAGAGTCTAGTACCATCAGAGGTATGAGAAGGACCCACTTCCGTTACCCAGGAGGCAGGGGTTGAGGGACAGGGCAGGGTGTTGAAATGGCCTCTGGGCAGCCCATGAATTAGCCCCTGCCCAGTCTTTCCCACTTGCTCTTCTCTTCCTGAGTAGAAGGGAGGCCCTGTGCCTTGGTCCTTAAGGAAACCACCTCTCTGCCCCCTTCTTCTTTCCATAATGCTTCCCAAAGTGATGTAGAGTGGTATTTCATAGCCTGACATGCTTCATCCAAGATGTATTTACAATTAAGTCTGAGTGGGGCCTGCATAGATCATCGTTTCGCCACCTTTTCTTCCACTTTCTCTCCCCTAAGGAGATTAGCCATTTTTTCCCCTATAATTGTCCTCCCCGTGACATTTTAGTACCACAGATATACTGTAGAGCTGCTTATGTACTGTGCCCCTTTATAAGGCCACAAACCATTGTAATAGCTTAAGACTTTTATAACCTGCCAAAGAGCCAATCTTTGCCCTGTGGGGGCGATTTCACCCCCGTCCCCATCCCCAGTGAGACTGTCTAGACCCAGGCTCATGTAACCTGTCGGGGAAAAAATGAGAGCAAAGGACTGCAAACGGGCTCTAGCTGTGGAGGATGATAGGAGTCTAAGAATTGCAAGGATGTCCTGCAGGGTTTGCTTCTGGGTTTCAGACAAGAGGCTAGAGACTCCCTTGCTTCCAAGGAAAGATGGCCCACAGCTGCTTGAGCCCCAGCTCACTGCTGTAATCTCACTCTGGGGACTGAGGCCTGTGAGGGGGCCTAACAGCTCGTTATTCCTAGTCCTGGAGGTAGGAAGGACCAGTTGCTCCCTCCTCACTTCCCTCCCCCCCCCCATCCTTCATCATCCTGCACCTAGCTGCCCTAGCAAGACAAAGCGGGGTTGCCTTAGAAGAACTGCTGCTGCTGGCGGGATTACTGTCTCACAACAGAAAATACAAGTGGAGTAGAATTACAGAGTGAAACCATTGTTTCCCGTGATTTTCCTCTCAAATCTGTGAGTGGTGAGAAGAGAGAGGGGAGGAATGCAAGTGGAGCCTGGGTCAGGGAGGGAGGTACCAGAGTCCACAGCGTGCTGTTTTGATGGTAACACCCTATTACCTTCAGACGCAAAGATGTAACCTGAGGGAAATCAGTTCTTGAGACTCTGAACATAAGGGTCAGATATACATTCCTGGCTCAACTGTTGACGCTTATCCTAGGAGCTAGTCATTCTGCAATGTCTGTGGGAAATTCCCCGATTTAACTTCCCAGGGAGAAACATCATGTGACATATTGGGAAAGCGGCTGACAATGGTCTTCCTTAATAAGCTCATTGAGAAAAAAAGTGGGTGGGTGATTTCCCAGTATTCACTCGTTCAGGAGCCCCTAAAGCAACCTGACATCGTGCCCTGGTTAGAGTCGGATTTCTTGACCATCATCTTGATTTCAGAATGCCTTGTGATCGTGAGCATACTTGATTTAAAAAAAAGAAAAAGAAAAGCCAGCTTTGTCAATTTTGTTAGTCTTCCAAAAATTTTTTCCAGTTACTTTTTAAATTTTCTTTCCTCCTCTTGTCTGTTCTCAGGCTTGGAGAAAGAGCTTGCAGCATTCCAGGCCTCTGCTGCTAGAATCCTCCCCCACGTCCGACCCTCCCACCTTTTCCTAATGTTTCTCCAGCAAGCCCCGTGCCCACTGAAGAGCGTAAATTAGTGCCTAGTAATTGGTACAAAGGCAGTTTCTGTTTCTATGCAACACATGCAAAAAGGAGGGGCAAAGGAAGGAGAAAAGCCCACAGACAGTTAAAAAGGGAAAGAAATGGGATCCTCTGCTGTGGTCTTTGAGCAGTCCTGCCTCTTGCTCTGGCCCACTTTTTGTTGGGAAGTTAGTCACAGGCCTAAGCCCAACTCAGAGCATTTGGTGTAAGCAGTTGTTAGTATCAAAAGAATAGAATTTGGATGTTGGAAGTGACCTTGAGAGGTCATCACATCCATCATTTTGTCTGTAAAAAAGTGAATACTTTTTTTTTTAAAACCCTCTCAGATAGATAAGGATTGTTCCATTGAAGCATTGGGGGTGCTCTGGAGGGTTTGAAAGCACACCACCAGGGTTCAAAGTCTGGCTCTCTGCCTTGGCAGGCACATAACGTTGGGCAGAGCGTAGAAGCTACCAGAGCCTCAGTTTCCTCAGCAGCACAATGAGGACATGGGGGTCCTTGGAAGTTGAAGTGCTCCAGGCCGGAGCTTAGCCAAATGGAGATCTTCCTTCACTGAATTCTTTGCAGTTCTTAGGTTTGGATTCCTTTCCCCCATGGTCTCCTGAGGATTTTTCAGTCTGGTTAACATTTTTTTGTTTTGTTTTAACCTTGGTTTAAAGAGCTGCTTTGCATTAACCAAATTAACGGAGTGAAAGGGCAGAGGTGGAGAAAGTCGGGGTGGGGGTGGGGGTGGGGGGGAGCTCTGCCCTTTTATTATGGGAGCGGCCAAGGCCATTGCTTGTGGGATTTCCTACTCCTCCCTTCCTGGAGCCCTCCCGAAACTTTAATACCTTTTTGGTGCATTAAGGCCAGGAGTAGACATTTGTCTTATCCCAGCCTCACACGGTCCCCTCAGCAAATAATAGGACTAACGTTAGTTATTATTCATAGAGAATGCCTTTCCCACTAAGGGAGTGAGAGGCATCCATTTTTCATCCGTGGGATTTTCCAAGGCATCCTTTCTATTTGTGCTTAAAGCCCATGTTTACAACGGTGCATGGTGCACCCGCAGGCTTCCCTTGTAATCTCAGTTTATCAGCCTTTCGAGTCTTGAGATGAGAATTGAACATCTGGATCTGAAATCTAAAGGTTCTAGAGCTGCAAGAACCAGTAAGCTCACCATCTAAGCCCAGGACCACCGGGCATGTGAATTTTTTTTTTTAACCAAAATTGAAAATGATCGCAAATTTGAACAGCAGAATGGAATTCGGCCCTGATGGAGCCCTTTTTTTGTTTTTTTTGAAGTGAGGACTTTATTTAAATAGATTAAAATAAAGAGACTGGAGCTTAAGTCATACAAAACTAATGACAAGGATTTGAAAAGCAGGCAGCAGTATTTTGTATTAAATAAAGTGTGAACGTTTTTCCATGGCGAGTCTCCGTTGTTTTAGAAGTGCCTCCCAGAGGACCTTACTTGAACCGAAGTGGGGCAGTGAGGCAGGCAATAGACAAAAGCACAAGAATTCTGCCTGAGAATTATGGACATTTAAGAACTGGAAGGAATCTTACAGATCCTCTTTCATCAGAGAGATGGAGATTTTACCATCTCTCCCTTCCAGGGAGCCAGCTTTGACGGGACAGAGGCAGTCAGAAAAGCAGAGTAAGGCCTGTGAGAAGGAAACCAGCCCACCCTAAGGAACCTGAAGATGAGGGGTCTCCAGAGAGGTCTCTACCTTCAGCAGGGAGGCAGTAGGTAGAGCCAGTAGAACACCGGCCTAGGGGTCCCTCCTACCTGTGTTTGAATCCTGCCTCTGCCACTTTCTAATTATGAGAACTCTCTGAGCCTCAGTTTTCCCATCTGTAAAATGGAGTTCAGTAATTATATATTCATAGTTTTTATGAAACTTAATTCAGATGAGGTATTTAATGCATTTAGCACAGTGTCTCCATATACTAAATATTACAATTAAAAATAATCTACATGTGTTGGCCAGAAGCCCTTGAGGTGCTTAGAATTTTTGTTTACAGTTCCACATTAATCCAGCAGCAGCTCATTCATTTAAAAAATACTTGTTATCGAGTAACTCTTACATGCAAAGAGGTGTGCTAGATGTTGACAGCAGGTACTGTGAATGTTGTGGATAATAATAGTATTGATAGTAATAATAATTATAAATTATTAATGCTAGTAATAATGCTATTGATAGTGATAATAATGAAGCATCCAGCATGTATTACGTTCCAAGCCAAATGGTTTACACACATTGTTACATTTAAACTCCCAGAAGTCCTATGTGATAGGAAGGTACTCTTATTCTCATTTTATGGGAGGAATTGGAGGTAGTTAACTTAGTCCAAGGTTACTCTGAAGTTTTCCTACTGTGTTTCTAGGTGCTTGGAGTTGCACCATGAACGGTTGTTGATGAGGACTCCTTGGGTTTTTGCCAGTAGTAAGAGACCCTGTGTTTTGCATGGCTCTCTTGGATTTGGCCCCAAAGCCACCATTGTCTCTACTCTTGGGTTCTAGCTCTGGCTTCTGGTTTGTTTTTATGAAGCTTGGTGAGGAATACCTTCAGAAATCATGGACCTGGCCAAACCTATCCTGTATTTTCCAGTAGCTATCCAGAACCTTCATCCTTCCAATTGAAAAAGATCCCAGTTGTGGGTCCACAGCTGTTTTAATCAAGCCTCTTGGTTGTAAGGAACAGAACCCAAACTTGGACTGGCTTAGTAAAAACGAGAACTTTATAGGTTGCCATTTCCACCGCCTTTGGGGTCACTCTAGTGTTAGGGATCTCTGGATACAGGCGGTCAGTGCCTTCCTCTCTCCCTGGCCCAGCCTTGCTCTCCTCTGCTTTGGCTTCATTCACCGGCAGGCTGTCTCTGAACCGGTGGTAAGATAGCTGCCAGCAGTTCGGACTCCCATCCTGCCAATTCAGCAAGCCCTGTGGAAAGACAGTTCCCCTTTCCTAGTGATTCCAGCAAAAGTCCCAGGCTTCCGGCTTCAGAACACAGAATTTTGTGCCTGTCCCTGAACTCAGTCACTGTGGCACAGCTGGGTCACATCCAACCTCTGGGCCTGGGGTGTGGGGTCGCCCACCTGGAATTACGTAAACTCAGAGTGAGGAAGGAGTGGTTTCCAAAAGGAAATTCAAGGTGTGCTGTTTATTACCCCAAAGAGGCAAAAGGTGCCAGACAGGCAAAACCAACAGCTGTTCATTCGATCCACCCATTTAGAACTACAGACAGAATATTCCCAAAGGCAGAGTTTGACAAAATGAGAGACAGATTAGTATGACAACAATTTCTCTCATTTTTCTCCCCTTTGAAGAGAAAGAGCTCTGAACTCTCTTTGGAGTTCAACCTATAAGATAGCTGTATACTAAATAGTCTTTGTAAAAGATAGACTATTTCAACACGTATTTCTTATCGTCAGGATCAGCCCCATAGGCCCTGCTCAGTGGATGTTCTAGGAGCCAGTACCCAAAACCTCACACAGAACACGTATAGCGGCAACAATGTGATCAGTGGCACCGTTCACTTGGTCTTAATTCCAGTCGTCTATTTTAATGCCCAGAGGAATGAATTGTGTTTACATGAACGTTTGTCACCTTGTGTGCTAATAGAGAGAGGCCTTGTCTTTACAAAGATGAGCTGTTTATATGGTGGTTCCCAATGGGATTCAGAAATCTATTCGGTGTACGTAATGCCCAACAAAAACACTGCAATAAATCGTAAGAGGCAAAAATTAGATCTTAAAAATAACTTAAAAAAACATATAAAAATGACTTAAATCCGTATGCTGTCATAATTCTACAGTATTTTTGTACCATTGCTGTTTTAATGAAAATAAGCAGAATGACAACCAAACAGCTGCTTTCCCCCTTGGGTGTTGCAATTCATACCCATGGCCAGCCACAAGATGCTTGTCTGCTGAGCATTACCCACCGAAGCGGGGGTTCCCAGTGTGAAAGAGACACAGTCTGTACCTCTGACCTGAGTCATTTTTTCTCAGTGCCCTGCTTGCTCCCAAACTTCAAAGCGCTGTCCAGGAACGCCTGCCCCAGGAGGCCTGAGGGAGTCAGGCAGGGGCTGTTTGGTAAGAGCTGGACAGCTCAACCCTGCCGTTCTTTGTGGTCTTTGGTGACAAACACCAGACTGTATGAATTAGTGGCTTACTCCGTAAAAGCTGGAAAAATGATGTGTTGATGGCGCATGTGGCATATGTGAGTAGGATCTGTGGTCATCGCAGCCTTCCTCTCGTGCCAGCAGTGTACAGAGGTTGAGCCCAGAGAGAAACAGCTGGAAACCTGATGCTGGAGCACCGTCACTAGTCACTCTGGGTCACTGCGTGTGCCGTGACCTGGGTGGCAGGTAGAGAAGGGATCCACTAACCAGACAACAGCCTCCTGTGTCTTCCTGGTTTGCTCATTGTCTTTTTTGAGCCAAAGAGAACTGAGTTCTCTTGAGCCCCCCTGCCCTCCCCACCATTTCTGCTGTTGGTGGACAAACTTTATCTTGGCAATTTGGGGTCTCTCAGTCTCTTTTGTGTTAAGTTTTATTCTCTTTTGGGTACATAGTCACAAAATCAGAGTTCTCTATGTCTCTCCTTTTGCCTTTCTTTCTCCTGGGAGTGATCTACTTGGTGGGCAAGAGCCTCACCTCTTCTTCCGGCATCATGGAAGGGCTGTCCGTGTTGCGTGCCATCCTTTGACCTTGCTGGTCTCCCCCAGGGTGCCATATACCAGCTTGGGTCCTGGTCCTCAGATGAAACATTAGGAGGGGTGGAAACTTAGGCAAACACTTGAGACCCTTTTCTCAGCGTGGCTACCCAGCTCCTCAGGTGCCCTGGTGTGTGTGGCGACTTCCCTAGAGAGGCTCAGACAGGCTCCAGGCATGCCGTGGGCCAGGCAGCAGTGGTCAGCCTCTGGGACTGCCCAAGACTGTTTCTAATAGGAGAGTCCAGAACGCTTGCACTTCTCAGACCTCTGTATCTGTTCCCTAAACACAGCTCCTCCAGTTTCTCTCCCTATAGCTCAGGTCTTGCTACGAAGCTCTGGCAAATTAAGAGAATTTGAGGATTTCAGGGTCTGCTTTACATTTTTAAAACTCTATTTTGAAACCTCAAGCTTAGCAGCAACTTACTTGTTTTAAACTGTCTCTTCCCTCCCCGAGGCAATGCATCTGGAAAGGAGGGCCTGGGAGTGAGAGGATTAGAAAAACACGGAAAAAGGCTGTCTCTACATTTAGTTAAGGCCTGTGTTCTGCTTTCACCTCTAATCTTGTTCAGTGCTCAGAACTGAAGCTAGAATTTGAAAACTGGTTCTAAGGATGTCCTTGGGCGAGTCATTGGCTCTCTGAGTTGGCTTCATCTGAAACAGGATGGGTTTGAATTAAGGTGGTCATAAAAATAGCCCAGAATGCAAAGATTCAAAGAATCTACGTTCTCAGCATAGCTTTGCCATCAAACTTACATATCCTGTTCAATGTTTAGTGCCTAGTAGGTTATTTATTTACTATTTCTCTTTTCCACAAAGAACTGGGCAGAGGCAGTACAGGCTGGGGTGGGAGGAGGAATGCAGTCGTGGGAATTGGCTAATCTGGGCCTGGACCTAGCTGTGTGGACGTGGGTAGGTCACCTTATGTCTCTGCCATTTCAGAGTTGCTGAGCTGGGGGCCAGGTAATGGAGACATCAAGGCATGATGATATATCTCTTGCTGGATTGAGAACCTAAAGAGTCAAGACTCTATTGTCTGTTGTCTTCCTTTCTGAGGTCCTGGCACATGTGCCATCTCACAGATCAGTTGAGGTTGGGAATGTACAAGCAATATTCAGACAGGCTTGCTTCCAAATAGCTAGGCACCAGCTTCCGGTGAGGAAGTACTGCATTGCAGACGTTACGGACACCCACTTCCCAGTTCAGAACCTCAAGTATGGAAACAGGCTGCTTTCCACAGATAATCAGAGGGACCAGGAAGTAAAATCTCACATCCAGACTCTATAGTGAGTCCGTTGTATCAACAAATGAAATGTAAAAGGAAACCAAATCACAAGAGTGATTCAGAGAGAGAGGCCAAGAGCAAACCATAATGTGATGGGATGGCATTCAGGCAGGATTCTTCTGAAGCTATCAAGAATTTTTATCTTTTTAGGACATCTACCTGTGTAGGTAGTAGCAACATTTCTGGCGAACAGGAGGCTTTTAAATTTCTTGATTTTTGAGTTTGATATTAATTGGAATGATTTATGCAGGGAAATGTAGAATTGGCTGTACCCAGATGATGCAAGTGTATGGGTGCTTCTGCACTTGGGTGTGGAAATGAAAAGCAGTAAAGCAAAGCTCACATTTTTGTACCTGCAGGTTAGCATTGCTTTCCCATGGGGAAGGAGGACCGATGATAATGGACAGTGCGGTGTCAATGGCTTCGGGTTGCGGCAACTGTGTGGGCTGGTGCTCCACCAGGAACACTGCGCTGGGCTCTGGGCTTTGTGTATCTGCGCCTCTTTCTCCCCCTGCTTCCTAAGGAGCCTGCTCCTTGGTGGGGCAGCCCTGCCATCGCTGCCTGTGTCACTTGGTATCTGAAGGGAGATTCCTGTCTCTTCTCAAGGGCCGTTTTCCTTTCACATATGGAAAAAGGAGAGGAGGAGGTGGGGGAGGAGTGAGAAAACACATGTAGCTTACTCTGAAAGTTTCTCACTTTCTAACAGTTTGAGAAGGAAGCAGAAGGATTCTTTGCCTTTCTTTGGTCTCGGACACTGGAGTTTATTTCTCAATAGAGTGTAAACCACCCACCCCTCGAATGGAATCAGATCTTGATCAATCCATTGGTGGAAAAATTTGAACTCATATGCATCAAAACAGTTGTTACCTTTGTTTTGTGTAAGACTTTTCTGACTTCTCGTTATAAAAGAAATTTGTACTTGCTTAAAAAACTCAGAAAACATAGGGGAAAATTACAAAAAGAAGTAGAGGTTATCCCCTCACCTGTAGATAACTATTGTTCATATTTTGCACATATTCTTCCAGGATTTTTCCTCTCCTTAGAAGTTCACACACATACACAGCAGGTCATGCACTGCTCTTTTCACTTAGCCGTGTATTGCTAACATCTTCTGTATAGAATAATCTAGTACCTTTTTAACAGGCACATATTATTCCACTGTATGGAACACTAAAGTATTAAACCAGTTCTTTATTGTTAGACATTTAGGTTGTCACCAAGCTTTACCTTTTATAAACAATGTTGGTATCCTTGTATATTTTTGTGTTCCTCCCTAATTGTTACCACAAATAATTCCTGGACAAATGTATTACCAGGTGGTCCTGGAACAATTCTAATTTCCACCCATGCCTATTTCCTCATGCCACCATCAATGATAGGTGTATGAACATACTTTTTAACACTTTTACCAGCCTGATGTGTATTTCATTGGTGTCTTGATTGGCATGTTTTGATTACTTATGAGATTGACTATATTTTCATATATTTATTAATTGGATGTTAGTATTTCTTATTTTATAGATTACTTGTTTGCATCCTTGCCCAATTTTATTAAGTTGGGCTATTCATTTTGATTTGCTAGTGTCCTTTCTGTACCACAGATTTTAACCTTTTGTCATAGGCTGCAATTTCCTTTATTCGTTCACTGTTTTGGTTCTTAAATTTTTTTACTTATGTGTGTGTGTGTATGTGTGTATGTATATGTATCTTACCATGCAGAAGTTTAACATTTTTAAGTATTTTAAAACTATCCTTCAAATAGGGTACTGCCTTTGATTTCATGTTTAGGAAGTCTCTCCCTATTCCAGGATTCTAAAAATATTCACCTATATTTTCTTTTACCTTTATGGTTTTATTTTTTACATTTACATGTACAGTAAATGTAAATAATTCCATTTGGAATTTAAGTGTAAGGTATAAGGGTAGGGATCCAGATTTAATTTTTTTTTTAGCAGATATCTATGCCATTTATTGAATTAAACATTCTTTTCTTCACTGATTTGAAATGCCCATCCCTGTAGTCTTGGGTTTATCTTCAGACTTGACTCTGCCCCACTGATTTGTCTTTTCCTATGCTGGTATCGCACTATCTTAATTTTTGCAGCTTTAATCATACATTTTAATAACTGGTATTGCAAGTGCTCATTTATTATTGTTCTATTCCAAAATTGTCTTGGCAAGTTGAGGGTATTTATTCTTCCCAATGAACTTTAAAATAATTTTGTTACGTTCAAGAAAAAAGAATTTCTATGGTGTGTGTTAATTTCATAGATGAATTTGTACAGAATTGCCATATTCAGAACATTGGGTCTTGCCATCAATGGGACATGGGAAATGTCCCATTTATTCATTTCCTTTCATATCATAGTTTTATGATTTTCTTCATGCAGGTCCTGAACTTTATTGGTGGGCTTATCCTGACTGACTATGCTTAGCATATAAGAAAACCATTGCTCTTTTGTATATTTACACCTATGAATGCATTTTTTTCTTCAATTTTTTTATTGAAGTATAGGTGATTTACAGTGCTGTGCCAGTCTCTGCTCTGCATTTTTAATTTTTGTTACCTTAGACT
Organism: Neophocaena asiaeorientalis asiaeorientalis; assembly: GCF_003031525.2. Classification (NCBI taxonomy): domain Eukaryota; kingdom Metazoa; phylum Chordata; class Mammalia; order Artiodactyla; family Phocoenidae; genus Neophocaena; species Neophocaena asiaeorientalis. Next base: position 9,529,885 of record NW_020172625.1, read on the forward strand.
TTCCAAATAGGAAGTTGTATCAGTTGCAAGTAATTCTTACTTTGCCTCCTCCTTCCCACAATTTACTTCTTAATTTGTTATCTAGTTGCGCTCACCAGCATTTCCTGAGCAACGTTAAATAGCTACAGTGATTGGGGCAGGAGTCCATTCCTGCCTTGCCTGACTTCCGTGGGAATGCGGCCTTCATTTTACTGTTGACCCTGCTGGGGAAAGGTCTGAATCTATATTTTCTATCCTGTTAAGGAACTATTTTGTTTTCCTAAAAGCTTTTATTAGGGATGGATGTTGAATTTTATCAGATATTGTTCTGCATTTATGAAGGCAAGATATGAGTGTGGGTGGGGGTGAATTTAACCTATTAAATGACATGTAATATCATTATGATTTTCCAATATCAAATTATCCTTTTATCTCTGGAATCCTAGTTGCTTTTTTGTAATTAAGAAAAACACTATTTTTCCTCAAGAAACAGCCTTGATTTTGTACATCTGTGCGAAGCTATGATTATTAATTGACATTTTTAGAGTTCTATTTTGAAAAGGAGACCCAATTCCCTTAGATTTGTTTTACTAGATTGGGTTACTTTTCCTCAAAGCAGTGGAAGCTTCAGAGTTGGTATTTTTAACCCTCTTAAACCCAATTAAGTTTAGCCCATTTTGGGCTCTTCTATGGAGTTGTGGGAGGGGAAGAGAGAGGATCAGAGGGGGGAGGGGGAGGGTCGAGACCCTAGGCCAGGACTGCAATGGCTGTCCATCTGAGCTCTGGGGAACTTGGACAGGGCTGGATATATCCAGTTAGTAATCCCCGTACTTGTCCTCATTCTCCCTCTATATGGAAAGCTCACCACTGTTCACTTCACGACTTTACCGAAAAGAATAAGCTTCACTTGACATCATCAACTAATCACCGGGTAGGGTGGAGGCTCCTTAAAAGCAATGAGCCATCAAGTTAGCGAGTGCATAGCCAGAAGGCCCCCCCCTCTGCTTCTCTTAAACCCACTGGAGACCCAGGAGAGTTCTGGAGGCCTGACCTGTCTCTGCAAAGAAAGCCTTTTACACGTTTGATGGAGTGTTCAGTAGCCGTTTTGATCCAGTATGTTTTATACTCAGAGCTGAGTCTGTCAGTGAGAGGCGCTGAGCTTGTTGCTGAAGGGGAAGGGAAGTGGTATATAAATAATGAGAATGCACAGAAACTTGTGCTGTTACCAGCTCTGCTCCAGTAAAGCAGACTTTATTGTGTCACTGCCTCTGGGTGTGTTTTCCTGTGAAGGCCAGAAATAAAGCAGGAGTACATGTCTGTTCTTTTTTATTTTTTTCCCCCAGGAGGATGGTAACTCTCTCATTAATACGAAAGACAAGTTTAAATATTCTTTAACTGATAGTTGCTTTACCATATGATTTGTTCTGTATAAGGTTAACCATTCTTTTGGGGGCCTTAGCCTTGAGCTGAAAGGAAGGGCCTGGGGCTTCCCTGGTGGCGCAGTGGTTGGGAGCCCGCCTGCCGATGCAGGGGACACGGGTTCATGCCCCGGTCCGGGAAGATCCCACATGCCGTGGAGCGGCTGGGCCCGTGAGCCATGGCCGCTGAGCCTGCGCGTCCGGAGCCTGTGCTCCGCAACGGGAGAGGCCACAGCGGTGAGAGGCCCGCGTACCGCAAAAAAAAAAACACGTATCTTTTTCTAGATACCTTAATATGTGTCTATCATTAACTAACATGTGGAAATGCATCCTACAGTATAGGTTGTATGCAAACTCTCCACTGGGTTAAAGAGGTGGATGATTTCAAAGGGCTGCAAATTGCAATCCCCAAGAAGAATCCAGGTCCCCTGAACACACACTGCTTGGCTGGCACAGTGTTTCATCAAGTGTCGAATTTGAATGCCTTTATGTGTGGAAAGCACTCCCCAGTTGGCCCCAGATTCCTCTACAATCCATGGTCTAATATACTTGGCATTTCACCCACTTTTCTTATGTGTCTGGCTCCTGAAGACATTTGGAATTACAAATTCTGGTGTACACTAGATAGAAATTCAGGCCTGCAGATTGAGATCAGGGGTCAGCCAACTTTCTATAAAGGACTAGATAGTAAATATTCTAGGTTTTGTGGTCCGTACGATCTCTTATCACTACTCAACACTGCTGTTGTAGTGAAAAAGCAGCCATAGGTAATACATAAACAATGAGTATGATTGTGTTCCAATGCAACTCTGTATGCGGACATGAAAACCTGAATTTCATATAACTTTCCCCTGCCACAAAATGTTACTGTTCGGTTTTTTTCAACCATTTGGTAAAAACTAAGTATAGGAATGGTGTTTATTCCAGCAGGTCAGATTTGACCTATGGTCCATAGTTTGCTAACCCCTGATTTAGATCATTGACCAAAAGCCCCTAATGCTTTCCCAAAGGATCTGAGAAAAATCAAAATGATCCTAGAGCTTTTAGACCAGCAGCTCACTTCCAAGTAGGTCTATTTTTAAACGCTTGGAAACTGTAAGCTTGAATTATACACGTTATATGAATCTAACAAAGGCTACGGTTGGCTCTTATTTGCTCTGGGCTCTGTGGGTGGCCCTGTGTCTCTGAAGCACTCAGGGAAAAGGATGCTAGGTCAATGACAGCACCTGGATTAGAAGCAATGAGAACAATCACATGCCAACTGTGAGGGGCAGTGAAGAGTGTGTAGCCATAAGCTAGACCGAAAGGGAACCCAATGGGAATGGACCCTGATTACACTTGAAATCTTTGTAAATCATAAGCATATAAATGCTTAATAGATCTCCAGTACATGCAGCTGATTCAGGCTTCATGACGATTTTCCACTGACTATCACTTCCATCTTGTTAAAACAAGGGGTGCCTTATTTCTTTTCCAGTCTTAGCACACAGTAGAGTGGTCTTCTGACCCATTTTTCCCACAATGGACACAGATCCGTTCAAATAAATTAATCTCCCCTCATGACTCGCTTGAAAGAAACATGTGCCGGTGAATAACTAAACCACGTTACCACTCCTTCAAGGAAACAACATCTGATGGGTGTCTGTCCTAACAAGTGTTGAGAAAACACAGAACTTTTCCTTGTCATTGCTTTCCTCCCCACCAAATCATCAAGCAGTGGACAGAGGGCTTCAGGAAAGGGACAACAGACAGGGGTTTTGGGTCTGTTGTTTTTTTTTTTTTTACAACTTATCACGCTATGAATTCTAACTATTCATTATATTTTTTAACATAACATGTTTAAAGAACACTTCTCCCATAGATTCTTCATTTGGGTTAGTGAGGACTTGGCTGCAGTCTGATTCAGAAATAGCCCGGAAATATTCCTGTGGTCTGGGAACTCCTGAGCAGGATTTGGTCACCTGCGTGACCTGGAGTTTGAGCAGACTCAGCGCGCACACACGCACAGAGCTGAGGCCTTTACTAAATGCTTGACAGCACAAGTAGCACGGAGGTCAGACGGGATGTCGTCCTTGCCCAGCAAAGCTTAACCTTGTTGGGTTATGATAACCTGCATTTTGCCTTTTGCTCAAAAGTTCTGCTGAACTGGGTAAAAATGCTTTTTAATCCAACAGAAGTTGCAAAAGTGTAGCTTTCAACTCCATGTCATTGGATTTTTCAGAGGGTTCAGTCTGAAGCTCCTTTTTTCCTCTCCCTCTCTTTTTGGCCCTCTGAGTATCCTTGTGCATCATCCACCTTGGGTAGGGCTCAGGGTTCACCGGCTTGCTATTGCCTTTTGCTGCTGTAGCTTTTCAGCTTAGAGCTCAGTGAGGAAATATTTATACTTAGACCTGTGTATAGTGAATCTGTTTATACAAATTTGTTTTGCCCACATCACGTTTCCCATAAGAGCAGGTAGGTTGTACGTGGCATGATGGCCATATCTCTGCTTAGAGAACAGCAAGTAAAACCTTAGTCACGAAGGTGATAGAGGTGTTTGTTGTTATTATCTGTGTTTTCACATCTCTGGCACAGGTTAGGAGAAGCTGGGGGAAAAGAACCATGTTTGGATGACTCAGGTGCACCACGCTGGGCAGCTCCAGGCCCTTTGAGCCTCTCTCTGGGTTCCAGGAAGGTGGGAACAGGAGTGAGAAAAGATTCCCTCCTCACACCTACCTAAGGAGTGTCTGGAGAGTTCTGTGGAAACCAGAGTCTGTGTCCTGAGTCTGTGAAGCAGCTGCTTTGGGCTGTGCTTGGAAAGGTGTGAGGAGTAGGTAGGCAGGTGCTCAGAGCTGGGGGGTGGTGACAGTCACTCACAAGAAGAGCAAGCAAGACTCTGATCTTAAGCAGCTCTTTCTGCCTTTCTGCTTGTGTGTGTCCTGCCCAACAAACATGGACACAGACTCTCCCCTGCCAATGCAGGGGTCAAGAGGCCCCCAGTGCTGGCCTGATCATGTCTGGAGGGCGGGGCTTAGCTGCATTTTAAGTGGGACGGGGAGACAATAGCGTGAATCTGAGGAGAGCAACCGTAATGGGAGGGATGTGGAAACTCCGACAAGTGTTAAGCCTCCTCTGTAAAATGGGCCACCTCCGTGGGGTGTCCTGTAGGAAGTCAGTGAGGTAATGCGTGTGAAACCCTTAGTGCTGTGCCTGCGCTTATGTTATTATTTTAGAATTATGTGAGTTCTTCTTTTATGAGAAATATGGAAGAAACTGGGATTGTTTCAACTAGACCAGAAAAGATTAGAGAATGGCGTGATAGCAGTCTTCAGATAGTTAAGGGATTATTATGTGGCAGAGGGAAAAAACTAATTTTTAGTGTTAAGACAATATAACTTAAGATATGGCCTTCGCAGGAAGGCAGGTTTCACATCAATAAGAGTGTTTATTACAGGGATGCTCAGAAACAAGCAGGCTTCCTTGGCAGCTAAGGGGCTCTGCCACCGGAATTGCTCAGGCAGAGGTTGGGTGGCCAAACATTCAGGAGCTTAAGGGGAGATGCCTGCCTCTGTTGGGAGGTTGGTTGGATTAGATGCCCCAGTTCTCTTCCATCTGTACAATGCCAGGAAGTTTAGCAAAGGGCTAAGGTTTTTGACTCCTCGGAGAGAACTCGTGAAACCAGCAACCGTGTAGACAAAAACTGGAAAATATAGTTTCCAAGGCTCTTGGGGATCCATTGGGTACAAATAGCAAGCTCATTTACCTAGAGAAGATGATTCTCAGCAATTTCTTCATGGTATTACTTTGTTAGGGCTGCCATGACAAAGTACCACAGACTGGGTGGCTTAAACAATAGAAATTTATTTCTCACTGTTTTGGAGGCTGGGAGTCCAAGATTAAGGTGTTGGCAGAGTCAATTTCTTCTGAGGCCCGTCTCCCTGGCTTGTAGCTGGCCATCTTCTCCCAGCATCTTCACACAGCCTTTCCTCTGCGAGTCTGTGACCTAATCTCCTCTTCTTATAAAGACACCAGTCATTAGATTACATGACCTCATGTAACCTTAATCACCTCTTTAAAGACCCTATCTCCAAATACAGCCACATTCTAAGGTACTGGGGGTTAGGACTTCAGCCTATGAATGGGGGGCACACAATTCGGCCCAGAACACAAAGGAGTTATTTTCTGAGTCATGGGGATGGTTGACCAGGACCAGCCTGGAGAATTTCGGTTACACGTTCTTTAACCTGTATCCCTGATTCTCTTCTTTTAGGTGAACGGCCCTTTCCCTGCACGTGGCCAGACTGCCTTAAAAAGTTCTCTCGCTCCGATGAGCTGACCCGCCACTACCGGACCCACACGGGGGAGAAGCAGTTCCGCTGTCCGCTGTGTGAGAAGCGCTTCATGAGGAGTGACCACCTGACCAAGCACGCCCGGCGGCACACGGAGTTCCACCCCAGCATGATCAAGCGATCCAAAAAGGCGCTGGCCAACCCTTTGTGAGGTGCTGCCCACCCGAGCCAGGGAGGGACGGACCCGGAAGGACGAACTACTCCCAGCGAACAGACAGACAGGTGGGAACCACGGCCCAGAAGAGGCGCGCTGCCAGCACAGGAAGTCGCTGTTCTTTGGTCACTAGTCTAATTTTCCTCTCCCTGCGTTGTTTTTAAAAAGCACATTGTAGCCTAAGATCAAAGTCAACACTTGGTCCCCCTTGCAGAGGCAACTTTGAACCGTCTCTGACTGTTGGAGGGAAGATAAATGCTTTTTTTTTTTTTTTCCTCTCCTTAATTTTCTTTTGGGGGGGGGGGGAGGGGTGGCAGTTGTGGGGAGGGGGTTAAAGCCAAGACTGGGGTAGAATTTTAAAGATTCAACACTGGTGTACATATGTCTGACTGGGTGAGTTGACTTGTAGCATCACGCGGTGATTCTGGGCCCTTTCTGCTTGCTGTCTCTCAGAATTGTTTTCTTACCTTTTAATGTAATGACGAGTGTGCTTCAGTTTCTTTAGCAAAACCACTCTCTTGAATCACGTTACCTTTTGAGATACGAAACGCCATAGCACAGCTGTCTTTATGCAAGCAAGAGCACATCTACTCCAGCATGATCTGTCATCTAAAGACTTGAAAACACAAAAGTTACTTATAGCCAATGGGTAAGCAGTATGAATTTATACTAATCAAGACACACCTTTGAAAGGTTACTGTAAGTACAGAACTTTCAAACCTTGCTTTGTATGAATTGTACTTTTTGAACATAAGCTGCACTTTTATTTTCTAACGCAGAGGATGAATAAGTTAAATACGTGCTTTAAGGGTAGAAGCAGACGTTCTGTTTGGAACCACGCTATAATCTGCTTATTTTACAGTATACACGTTTCCCTATGAAATCATGGCAGAGATGTGAGGGCAGAATATATACAACAGATGCTGAAGGAGAAGGAGGGTAGTATATATATTTTTTAATTTAAAAAAGAACAAACAATTTTAACTCCATTAACTTTTCCAAAATTCCCGGTCCTTTTAATTAACCTCTTCTTATTGTACCGTAATGCCACGAAGGGCGAGGGCTTTGACTCTGTTCGGTTTTATTTGAACGGGTGCATAACAGTAACTAGCTCTGGAAACATTTATTCTTTGGGGAAAAGGTTTGTCGGTTACCGTCCCATGTTCCTACAGAACCGCCACTAACAGGTGCGAGAGTTACGTAAAAGGAAAAGGGAGCTGAAATGTGAAAAGAAAAATAACATACCCCTGTAAGTAGTGAGCGCTAAGGGAAGATACCACGATGATTTCAGAGGAGACTGCGCAAAATCATCCCTTTTGGAGAAGGAAGGCACATGGAACATATAGGAATGAAAACACAACACTGTATCTTTCACATCAGTAGCCTCACCACTATAAGATCTCGTATCCAGGGGTCTAAAATGGCCTCAACCACTATATGCATAATATGCCATTTACCTGAAAACTTAATTTTGGCCTTTACGTGGTCAGAAAAATGAACCGAGTTTTCATCGTTGAGAAGAAACCTCAAATAGGGGAGTCAGCAGTGATCGTGGGGGAAATGTTTACATATTCTTCTTTTTCATCAGAAACAACGTTTTCTGACAATTTTATCTGATATTTAAAACAGGGAGTTATGGTGCACTCTAGTTTATACGTGTGCTATGAGATGTGTTGTGTAAACCTGGGGTGAATTCATCATTTCACCTGACACATGCTTGTTTCCAGTTCAGAACCAGTGTGGGCTCCTGCAGCCGGCATGGGTCACAGCTGACTCCAACTTCCAGTACAGTAGCCATCACTAGCACGGTGTTTTTCTTTTGTTTGTTTAACCAGCGTAGTTGTATTAGTAGTTCTGTAAAGAGAACTGCTTTTAACATTAGGGACTGGGAGCAGTCCATGGGATAAAAAGGAAAGTGTTTTCTCACGGGAAAACATGTCAGGAAAAATAAAGAACACTTTCTACCTCTGTTTCAGATTTTTGAAACACTTATTTTAAACCAAATTTTAATTTCTGTGTCCAAAATAAGTTTTAAGGACATCTGTTCTTCCATATGAAATAGGTTAGGCTGCCTATTTCTTACTGAACTCATGGAATGGTTCTGCTTGTGACCCTCTGCATGCTGCCTTTTAGTGAGTGAGGAGTTTGGCGTTGCCTAGCAACCCACTAACTTGTACAAACTCATCTTTCCCTCACAGAACGAAATGAAGGAAAACCAAGCAAAGTCAGTGAAAGACAATCTTTGTAGTTTCAGGAGTAAATCTACATGTGGCTTTTGTCCAGCACTTAGATGGTTGTAAATGCAGCAACTTGTTTTAAAAAAAAAAATGCACAATTTACTTCCCCAAAAAAGTTGCTACTTGCCTTTTCAAGTCGTTGAAGAACACACATTTGATATTCTCTTATATGTTATAGTAACATAACGTATAAACTCAAGGCTTTTTATTCCTTGTGATAAATCCTGTTTTAACATGTCACAAAACAGGAACCAGCATTCTAATTAGATTTACTCTATCAAGATATGGTTCAAATAGGACTACTAGAGTTCGTTGAACACTAAAACTATGAAACAATTACTTTTTATATTAAAAAGACCATGGATTTAACTTAAAAAAATCCAAGTGGAGGATAGTAATTTTTGTTTACTTTTTTAACCAAACTGAATTTTTTGAAAGACTGTTGCAGGTGTTTCAAAAGAAAGAAAAATTGTTTTATCTAATACTGTAAGTAGCTGTCATATTCTGGAAAATTTAATAGTTTTAGAGTTAAGATAACTCCTCTCCTTGGTTAGGGAAGAAGAAAGCCCTTCACCACTGTGGAACGATGCCGTGGCTTTAAAGTGTAGCCCTACATCATGCTTCTTTTGAGAATTATATTTGGTATAGTTATAATTACAGAAACTGACTCGTTGTCAGTTTGCAGGTAGATTAAGCACAGTACTCATCACTCTGGATAGATTGAGATGTTCTTTCACAACAGATGAATGATCTGTAACACTGTAAGATACTGATCTTTACAACTGTTTAATCAGTTTTATTTTTGTACAGTATTAGTGACCTAAGTTATTTTGCTGTCCCGTTTTTGTAAATCAAATGAAATTATAAAAGAGGATTCTGACAGTAGGTATTTTGTACATATGTATATATGTTGTCCAAATAAAAATAATAAATGATAAAGATTGAATTGTTCCAGCCATTATGTGTTGTAAAAGGGGCATGTTTTTGTCATATTGGGGGTTACTTCTTTAACTTGTGATGAGTGCAAAGATGATTTACCCTAGGCCTCCTTTCAACACGTGAGATATTTGTGTAGACCTGTGTGTATTTACTATTCACAGACCTCTGAGGAAGTAGATGGAACGGAGGCCACGTGAAATCACTTTATTATACTGGAGGGGAATATTTATATTTCAGGTAAATCACTTAAAGAGGTTTATAAAGCTCATAACTGTTCTGGTGTGTGCCAGGAACTAGTCAGAGGATATTACTCGGATTGTTCTCTTGAGATATGATATTGATAAGAACACACAAGTTGAAGTCTCAAAGGCAAAACCATAGACCCATTAAACCAAGTGAAGATGAATACCAAAGTGTGTGTGTGTGTGTGTGTGTGTGTGTGTGTGTAATTTAGTCTAGAGAATCTAAAACCTGTCATTGTAGTATAATCTAGTATAGATATATACTAGCTAGCTAGTGTTTGTTAAGGTTTTATTGTATGCTAGTCACAGTGCCGAGTGTTTAGGACTTTTTTCTCATTTTATCTTTTCAGCAGCTCTGTACAGCTCCTTACAGAAGATACCATTGTTATCCACATATTTCAGATGAGGAAATTACTAACTTGCTAAAAGATACATCTAGTAAGTGGTATAGACCATATTTAAATCTGGATCTGCTGAATCCAACCCTCCATCTGTCTATGCCTGCAGCAGGTTATTTGCATTTGACTCATTTTATTGAGCAACTGTTAGTGCCACACATTGTTGTCACTGAGGACAGGAAGGTGACAAAAACGTACCAGCTCTCTGCATTCAAGGAGTTTATGTGTTAGTGGATGGAAACACATAAGCAAGTAAACAAATTATCCATGTGATTTTGGATGGTGATAAGAATTATGATGGAAATAGAGTTGGGTGACTTGAGTGTTGGGGAAAGGCTCCTTTAGATTGAGTCTCCCTGAGGGGACTTAAACATTTGAGCTGGGACCTGGGTGACACGGAGGAGCCAGGCCTACAGTTGTAGAGGGAGTGAGGAGAGCCAGTACGAGGAGTTCGGCAGGACGGTGATCAGGATTTTGGAGGAACTCAAGGAAGGTGGGGTGGCTGGAGTATAAACAAGGAAGATGAGAGGGGATGGGAAGTAGGGATGGTTGGCACGGGCCATATCACGGGGCCTGGTATTGCAGGTTACAATGTGATGTTTGATTTTGATTCTAAGGGCAGGGCCGGGCAGTGTTATGGAAGTTTGCAAGCAGAAGAAGGTTATGATCAGATATATATTTCAAGAAGCTCTTTCTGGGTGCTGGGTGGAAAATGGATTTTAGAGGGGCAAGAGTGGAAGCAGGGAGACTAGCATTTGTCCGGGCAAGAAATGATGGTTATTTGGACCAGTGGAAGTAGGAAGAAGTGAATAGTTCCAAAAACCCCTCTGAGGCAGAATCATTGGACTTGAAGATGTTAGGATGTCAGGGGTGAATGATGAAAAGGTCCCGTCATGACCCTCAGGTTATTATGGCCTGAGCAACAGGTTAGTGAAGTTTGATAAGGTGGAGGAAAGGAGAAAGCTGGTGTGAAGGAAAGTCATGGACTCGTCCGGGGACACGTTGAGGTTGATGTGCCCGTCAGACATCACGTGGACATGTTGAGAGAACAACGATTGTGTATACTAGTTTAGAGCTCAGAAAAGTGGTGTGGACTGGAGATTTGGAAGTCACAATCATGTCTGATGGTAACTGAAGCCACAGAAATGGGATCACCTGTGGTAGAATAGAGAGAGGGTTAGAGTCTAGAACAGAGGGGAGGGGAGATAGAAAGTTAGCTCAAGAAGTAACAAAACTTAGAAAACTGCAGGGTCCTAGGATAAGGGGCAGTTGGGGAGGCAGAGTAATCAATTGCGTTGAATGTCACTGGGGTCTGGAGTAAGACTAGTACTGAAATGTGTCCACAGTATTTAGGTATTTGAGGTTATTGGTGACTTATTAGAATAGTGGAATAGTACATTAGAATAGTGGAAATAGACCTCTGGTTGGGTAGGGAGAAGATAAATGAGGTGGAAAATCACAAATTGCACAATTTGTAGAAAATGAAAACAAAACAAAAACAGCCTTGATCAATACACAGCACAAGATAGGAAAAAGAAAGGAGACACAAGAAAACCAAACAAAATAAGAAGGAAATTAGAATCCACGTGTCACCTAAATCTCCTTATTTAAAGTTAGATTTTTCAGTTTGGATCAAAATATGAAAGTGTGTGTGTGTGCGCGTACGCACGTGCGCATATTTCACTAGAGCCTCACCTAAAATGAAATGACAAGGATTATCTTCATCTGGTAAAGATAAACAAGGCAGAGGCCAACAAAAAATAATTCAGCAGTAGTCATACTGAAAACAAAAAAGAATGGAATTTAATGTAAAAAAAACTGGGTGAAAGAGGGGATTACTTTATACGGGCACATTCTGTGTTGAAGATGTAACAGTGGCTAGTAACATTCCATCAAAATACATAAAAAGAAAAATAAAAAACAAACAAACAAAAAACAGCAGGAGAATTTCATGAAAACTACAGTCTTATCCAAAAAAGAGGATTTTGGTAATATGCATATTCTTTTCAAATATTCATGGAATGTGTACAAAAATATGATATAATAAGACTGTAAGTAACATATTAGAGACTACATTTGCTGACCACCAGGCAATAAAGTGAACAATTCACAATAAAAGGATAATTTTTAAAATACCAGAAATTAAAATTTGTCCTAATTCTTAGATCAAAGAGAAAATACAAATTATAATCAGCATTTAAGTCAATAAAAACAGTGAAAACTGTATATCCAAGATATACCCAAAAGCTTTACTTAGAAGAAAAATTCAGAGCCTGATATGTTTTTATTATTATCCATGAACAAATAAAACAATCAATTCAAGAAGCCAGAAATTGAGCAAAATCTGAGAAAAGCATGAGGAGAGAATAAAATTAAAGTGAGATTGACATATAAACCCAAGAGGTGGATCTTTGAAAATACCAGTAAAAGTTAATTTTGAAAAGCAAAACAAGAAAAATAGAAAATCTAAATAATGCATGATATTACGAATGAAAAGAGAGATTATAGATATAATGATCTAATAATTTTGGACATTTTGATTAAATGGCTTTCCTAGGAGAACAATTTTGATGAATAGCACAGTATAGACCAAAATCTATAAAAGGAGTTGACAAATGTCAGAGAATTTCAGCACCCAGATAATTTTATAGGCAAAACCTTTCAAATCTTTAGGGAACCAATATTTTCTTTAGAATTTAAACTGTTAAAACATAAAGCATAGAAAATGATGGGAAACGACTCAATTCACTGTAGGAAGCTAGTTTAACCCTGACTTACAAGAATAGTCAAGAATATTTTGTAAAAGAAAAGTGGGAGAATTTGCCCTACCAGGAACTACAGCCTGTTTTAAAGACATAATACTTTAATATATTTTATAAGAGTGACATTCCAGATCAAAGGGGAAAACAGGAAATATCCATTGTGTTTAGCCAGTTGATTATCTGAAAAAAAATCAAGGTACATCATACTATATACCAAATTAACTCCTATATCTATTAAAGCTTTAAATAAAATGATTAAAGCACTTGAAAATATAGGTGAAGATTCATAAATCATGATTTGGGGGAGAACTCAAATATACAAATCTAAAGGTAGAAACCAATAACAGAAAGATTAATAGATTTAACTATTTAATAGTGTGAAACTATTATAAATGAAAAATTACCCTAAACAAAATTAAAAGATATAGATATGGAAAAATGCACTTCAAAAGGGTTAGTATTGGGATTTCCCTGGTGGCACAGTGGTTAAGAATCTGCCTGCCAATTCAGGGCACGTGGGTTTGAGCCCTGGTCCGGGAAGATCAACTAAGAGCAACTAAGTCCACTTGCCACAACTGCTGAGGCTGCACTCTAGAGTCCGCAAACCACAACTACTGAAGCCCGCGCGCTTAGAGCCCATGCTCCGCAACAAGAGAGGCCACTGCAATGAGAAGCCCGCATACCGCATCGAAGAGTAGCCCCCACTCGCTGCAACTAGAGAAAGCCTATGCGCAGCAACAAAGACCCAACGCAGCCAAAAATAAATAAATATTTTTAAAAAAGGGTTAGTACTTTAATATATATAACTTCTTACAGGTCAATATGAAAAAACATATTTAGAAAAATCCAGCAAATGGTATGAATTGACACTTTATTTATTGACAAAAAATCAATAAATATTTTAAAATGTTCACCATGCTTTCAATGAAAAACACAATGTAAAAAAAATGAGGTACAGTTATATTTGCCTATGCATTTAGTGAAGATTTAAAATATAAAGCACCCATTTTGTCAAGAACTGGGGGAGATGGGCATATTGTTAGTGGGAATCCAGATTGGTACATGTTTTCTAGGAAACAGTTGGGCCATAAGAATTTTAAAACTATAAAAATGTTCTTAAGACTTTAAGAAGAGATGTCTGGAAGGGAGGTGGGTATGAGGCATCCATGCTTCTTATATTGTCCCTCTTCCTCTTCCCTCCAGCTAACTCAGGCTCCCATCATCTCTCACCTGTATTCCTTGAATAGCCTCCTAACTAGTCTAGTTTCCTCGATGTTTTCCTCTTTTAACTTCATCTTCCACTTTGCAGTGTCAGTGTCCCAAATATAAACTGTCCATGTCCTTCCTTTCACAAGGACCACCCGTGTCCCCATCACTTACAGGATTAAGGTCAATCTTCTTAATATGGCTTTCAAGGTTCTCTATGTTCTGATCCCTGCCAAATTTGCTAGGCACACCTTTTTTCCCCACTATTTTGCCGTCCATTCATAATACCCATCTGCTTCTAATTTTTACAGATGTGTTACTTCTGTTCATATTATTCTTTAAATTTAAAATTCAGTGCTCTCCTCCCCTTCCTCCATCGCTCCCCCAGTCTTTGCAGTGAAAGCTGTACCTTCCCCCAGGAAGCTTTCTATGACTTTTTGGGCTGGGTTAGGTACCCCTCCATTTGCTCCCACAAAACACATTTATCTACTTACTCTACATTATGTTTATTAGATTCATTCATGTCATTGTAAGTAGGTGTAGTTTGTTCACTTTCATTTCTGTATTCAATTATAAGAATATTCCACAACTGTTGTTGAATAATTTCTCCAGGTTTTGGTTAATATGAATAGTGCTTCTATTAGCAATCTTGTGCATGTGTTTTGGTGAACATATGTACTCACTTCTGTTGGGTATATATCTAAGACTGGAACTGCTGAAGTCATAGGAGGCCGTCAGCAGAATACTAAAAATAGCCCCCAAGAATCCATGCCCTAATGATAGATTTTCCAGGTGGGCTTTATTGGGAGATATCCAGGTGGGCCTAATATAATCACACCAACTGCTTTAAAAGCAAGAGTTTTCTCCAGTCGGGAGTAGAAGAGCACGTCAGATTTGAAGTGCAAGGGATCCTTGCTGCATCCTTGGGGGCTTGACGATACAGGGGTCCACATGTAAGGACTGAAAAGTAGTCTCTAGGAGCTGAGGGTGGCCCTCCGCTGATAGCCAGCAAGGAAACAGGACCTCAGTCCTACAAACTCAAGGACCTGGATTTTGCCAACAAATAGGATATGGCTTTCTCCCCAAAGCCTCTAGATGAGGATGCAGTCAGTCCTCCCAACGCTTTGATTTCAGCCTTATGATACCCTGAGCAGACAACTCAGCCTCACTGGGTCGGACTTCTGATCTACAGAACTGTGAGCTAATAATGATTTTGCTTTTAAGTTTGTGGTAATTTGTTATGCAGCGGTAGAATACTAATACATAGAGTTTGCATGTATTCATTTTAGTAGATGCCGCCATCAGCCGTGTATGAGTTTCAGTTGCTCTGTAAAATCAATACATGTTGCTTTTAGCATAGTCACAGAATATAAAGCACCTAGTAAAAATTTGCCTGATTAAATGTCTAAGTATTAATCATTAGTGAAATAAAAGTGAAATGTAGCATTCACTTTCTCATGTAAAACAAAATTCTATAAATGATAACATCCATTTCTTAAAAACTATAAGAATGTTCATATCCTTGACCAAGCAATTGCATGTCCAAGGAATTATCATGAAAGTCTGCAAAGATTAAGTTGCAAAAATGTAAATGGTGGTATTGTTTATGATAGTGAAAATTTGAAAACAATCTCAATATTTAGTTCTAATGAATCTTTTTTTTTTTTAGAAATTTATTTATTTTATTTATTTATTTTTGGCTGCATTGGGTCTTCATTGCTGCGCTCCGGCTTTGTCTAGTTGCAGCGAGTGGGGGCTACTCTTGATTGCGGTGCGCAGGCTTCTCATTGCGGTGGCTTCTCTTGTTGAGCACGGGCTCTAGGTGCGTGGGCTCAGTAGTTGTGATTCTCGGGCTCTAGAGTGCCGGCTCTGTAGTTGTGGTGTACGGGCTTAGTTGCTCCGCAGCATGTGGGATCTCTCCGGGCCAGGGTTTGAACCCGTCTCCCCTGCATTGGTGGGCGGATTCTTAACCACTGCGCCACGAGGGAACCCCTCAAATGAACTCTTTAAATAACAGTGGAATATGGTGCATCCATTACAAATGATATAGAACAGCTTTTCACCAAAGGATATTCTGTAGAACATTAATTTTCCAAATGTTACATTATAGAAGGATTCCATGATTAAATAAGTTAAATAAGGGATACTCTGGGCAAGGTGAACCAGGTTTCTCCAGTGGAGATCTTTGTAAACATTTGCTCTAATCAAGCAGGCATTGTTAACATCTGAGGTTCTGACACTGCAGAATTGCACAAACCTGTTTGATTATGGTCAGTTTGCTTTGTTTTGGGGGACGTTTTGCAACTTAGACTTTGAGAAATGACACAGAAACATGTTCTTGATGTATTTGGTGCAAAGTGGTACAAACAGCGTAGTCCCACTTTAAAACATAAAGGAAGAAGGCTAGAAGAATTTAAATTACACAAAAATGTTAAACGTGATGATCTCGATGGGCAATTTTTATATTATCTGTATTTTTCTAAAGTTTCTAGAAAGTAAATATAGATTACAGTTGTAAAAAGCGGCAACATTAAAGCCCTAGCTCTTCAACTGGGGTTAACTTGTTATATGGTCTGGCCTTAATTAAATTCGATTTGTTAATGGTCTGCTTCTGGGCTGCCTCTCTTACCGTGGCAGGCCAAGCTGGGGGGTCACATCCTCCCGTTGGTTTGGGTTGATTTGGGGTGGCCTCTGGAGCTGCTGTGCTCTCGTCACCCCGGCATCGAAGCTCTTGCTTCTCAAGCTTCATCTCTTCCGAGTGCAGCTTTTGTTCTTCCCATCTTCACTATCAACTCAGTTCTTCCTGGGTCACAATACCACATTGAAGGTTTTCTGAAAAGACCAACGCATGTTCAAACCCTACCTGGGAACCAGGTGGAGGCAAGGCACTTAAATTTTCTCAGTCTCACTTTCCTCAACTATGAAAAGTGTGCATGTACATGTAATACTATAGTGTTAGTAGTACACACAATGTGGTAGTACTGTTGTGAGCAGTAAATCAGTAAGACTTAAACACAGTACTAGGTTTTCAAGAAATATTTGTTCTCTCCATCTCTCACCCCTAGAATTAACATGGCCTTCCATTAATCCTAGGGGTTACCACCTGGTTTCTCTCTCATGGGTGGGTCCCGTTTTCTTACATTAGGTTTTGTTTACAAAAGAATGTGAAGTGGAATGGGCAGGTGGTGTTTGTGTGGCGGTCAGCAAACTATGGCCCCTGGTCAAATCTGATCCACAGCCCGTCTTTATAGAGTCAGCAAGCTAAGAATGGCTGCTACAGTTTTAAATGGTTGAAGAAATCAAAAAGAATTTTATATCAGACACCTGAAAATGATTTAAAATTCAAGTGTCAGTGTTCATAAATAGTTTTATTGGAACACAACCACTCACTTTATTTGCATGTTGTCTATGGCTGCTGTCACACACCTTCAGTGTTGAGGATTAGTGACAGAGACTGTACAGCCTACAAAGCCATATTTCCCATCTGGCTCTTTGCAGAAAAAGTCTAGGCTCTAGACTCTAGGCTAGGCTCTTATCTAGGCTCTAGGCTATTTCTTATTTAAGTATTTCTTAAAGACCAGCTTTAAATATGAGACATGGTGCTCACTGGATTGCATTTTTTAAGTAATCAAAATAAATGTCTCTTGAAGGCTTGAGTTTTGAAGTTTCCATTTCTACCCTTTTTCTTTAACTTCAGTGAAGTCTGTGATAGGTTTGAAATGCAAACCTGGCACAGCTAAGGCTGCATGTTTCTTTCTAGATGCTCTGCCTGTCTGTTAGTTAAGAGCCACCAAGTTAGTGGTCAAGACTAGCTTTTAGGGTTAAGCTTTTAGGTTATATACCTATTTTTAAGTAATTATTTCAGATTTGTTTTTTATCATAGGTTTCAATTGATATTTAATCAGCAATGCCTTAGAACACTGCCTTTGTCGTTGGCCTCCCTTGTTATTTAGTTTATAAAAAAGCATCTGAGGAGATGCTTCTTTCAAGGGGCCCTGTGATCTCTTTGTCATGTGAGGATTCCTGTGCAGTGAGACCACTGGCACTGTCACCTTTCTCTGTAGGTGAGATGTTCAGATACTAATGGTAAGTATTCTGTTGCATAGTGCAAAGGGCAGTCCCCTAACAGGGACAGTAGGGTGTCTTGGGTAGAGGCTCTGCAGATTTTTTTTTTCTCCTTTCTCCTCTGAGAATGGGTATTTTGGTGGAGACTATATGCAACCTGGCCAGCTCTGGCTGCGTAAATTTTATAAATAGGTACAATGAGCCTAAATAATTGGAGGGTGAGTCCAACATATCTTCCATTCCGTTTATAGTTCTTTCATAAAGTAAAAATCTATTAAATGCAACTAACTAAGCAAAATGTTACACATGTGAGCAGGATTTAAAGGGCCACAGCCCTGTGTTTGAGTGGTAATAACAAAGCCAAACCGAATTCGATTTGCTTATTCTGAGAGACCTTTGTGTTGTTCTCAGGCAGAAATACCACACCGCCTGGAGACTCAGAGCAGGCAGGTTTTCTTCTGTGGCCAGCTCTCAACAACCATATTTGACCAGTTTTAGAATACGCTTGCTCTCTGTTAGTCCTAGGAGAAACCTTAGGATCTTGTATCTTCTTTGCATTTTTACTAGCTGCAAACCATCAGTGTTGGCAGAATTTCCCCATTTTCCTAAAGCAAGATACCAGCCCTTCCCTACTCCCTTTAGCCCCTTGATTTCAGTGCCTTGTCTCTACTGGGGTCTTTTCTGAGAGGTTCCTGCAGATTTTAGACCCCTGCCGAGGCCAGACTTTTTACTCTTTTGCATAACAGTTATAAATAGACAGAGATCTCCCAGAGAGGAAGTGCTAAATTGTCTGTAGCTTCTCCAAGCTTTTATTATTTTCTAGGATGCGCTGATTAATTTCATTATGTAGTGTTTATGCCGCCCAAGATTCCAGCTAACTTCCCCCATTTTTAAGGGAGCCACGGATAAATGCATGCTAAACCGCTTGTTCTCTATCTTTCTGGGTCGAGATCAGCATTGACGTGAAAGGTACTGTTCCTAAGTACCTCTGGTAAGCGGCTAAAAATGTTTTCTTTTTCTATAGAAATCAAAGTCACTTTTTAAAAGCCTACAATCACTTTCTGTGTTTCTCTGCTGGTCTTGGGTAATCAGCTTTGGGCATGCTAAAAACTAATTTTCTGTTATCACCACCCATGGAAATCCCAGTTGGCCTCTGAGAAATTTACCTAAACGAGTCATCCTTTATGCATGTTTCAGTCTTATCATTTTTTTTCTCTTCAGAATCCCATGAAGGAATGTCTCAACATTTGAATATTTACATTTTGTGTCATCCAATTTAAATATCTGAGAGTTTACATGTTCTCCAAAAGGCATTTCAAAATGAGGCTGCCTGAAGTTTACTTTTGAAACTGGCTTTTATTTATTTTTCCCCGGTGCTTCTGTGCTCCCCCATCCCCCCAAATACTATTTGAAATCTTGATGATAACATATACAGAAACACAATGGAAACAATAAGGTCAACATATTCTGGGGAAATAGACTAGAAAATGTGGCTCATTTGAAAGTCAGAATAAGCTTCTTTTCTTGAGATGGGGGAGTGGTGGGTGGGAGGAAGGGGGGGAAAGGGGCTGAGTAAACTACTATAGTTTTTCATGAGAAAATGTTGCACTTAAGAGAATTGAAGTATAAAGGTCAAAAGACTGCATTTACTCAGATGAGGTAACACTGTTATTAACCATGGAGGGTTGAGTCCATTTTTAAAAACAAAGATTGGGCTGCTCATTCTTCTGGGCTCCTGAGCACACAGCATCATGAAATTACAGCTTTCTGTTTACTCTTGTCTTTGCCCCGAAGCTCTTAGTAGCTTGACCTTATCTTCATGTAGCATCCCTCCAACCCAACCCCATCCTTTGAGGGCTTCCATACCTTGTCTCTCCCAGATATTCAGATTGGCCCCAACAATGTTGGGGAAGAAGTGCTTGTCTGCTGCATTTGCTAAGTTGGACTGTATGAGTCTGGGACGGAGAAGGGCCATCTTTCCTGGCTGCATGAAAAAACTGTGTGTGCAGGAGAAAAAGAGGTAACAAACGTACAGAGGATGAAGAGCTCAGAAGCAGAACCTGAGTGAACCCTGAGGATATGTGAAACCTTCGATACAGCTGAGCCTGTTTCACCCTGTACTTCCCAATTGTGTGTAAGTGAATTGCCTAATTTGTCTCAGCTAGTTTAAATTTAGCTTCTAATGATATAACTTTGTCAACCTAAATAAAGAGGTAAACTAAGGCAAACTCGAATTACTAGAAATTGAGTCAGGAATAGCAGAGGAACTGCAATTTGGGAAATGCATGCTCCAGCAAGCTACAGGCCAGTCCATTGAGGGTTAGGATGGGCTGTATTTATGGACAGGGAGTGCAAAGAGGGGGCATCCGGCCAGAGTCCAAGCAGTGAGTTCATTGCCCTGAGGATGGAGAGAGATTCTTGGCGGATGTTCATTGGTCAGGAGATCATCTCGGTTCTGTGAATGAGGCATTTATGGGGAATCAATCTCTCAGTTCTTAAGTTTCCTTCTTCCGAGGGCACATTGGTGAGATTCTCCATTTTGCATCTTCCAAGTATATTTCACATTTTTTTAGACTGTGTTACTTAGTTTATCCATTATAAATCAAACAGCATTGCAATGTTACATTGACCAACGGTTCTTTTAGGGTCTGTTTTTTCCAGAATGAGAGGGAGTCTGGGACCCAGGTGGTAATTTTAATGTATTAGGGATTCCCTCCCAGACTTTTTTGTTCCTCTCAATCTGATATATTTGAGTTGTTTTAAATTGTTTATACCTATTCTGCTATGTAAGCAATACTTTCATTGTTTACAGTTATTAATCTTTAATTCCTAGTAAATTGTCCAAGAGCAAACTGGTAAACAAACAAAACACTGTCTTCTACGGTCAATTCACAGATAGATAACATCTGTTCATTCCAGGGAGCTTTTTTTTTTTTTTTTTTTTTTTTTTTTTTTCGGGGGCCTCCACCACGGGCCCAGCCGCTCCGCAGCATGTGGGATCTTCCCGGACCAGGGCACAAACCCGCGTCCCCTGCATCGGCAGGCGGCCTCTCAACCACTGCGCCACCAGGGAAGCCCCAGGGAGCTTTTACAAGTTAAAAAATTTTAAGCAACTGCTTTGTTCTAAACTACTTAAACTTTTTTTCAGTCAGGGATGCCACTTTGCCTGTTTGTCAACACGTTCCACATTTTCTATTGGGTATTTTTCTCACGTTTAAGCAGCTTTTCTTCAAAACAGAAAACCCCAAACCTCTAATAGGATGATTAGTTTTTTATGGCATATTCCTGAAAAAGTTTTATAAGCATCAGAGTGTAAAAGCAACATGTGAGAAGCATTGCATAGATTATTTGTCATAAATTTAATCTGCTATAAAGAAAAGGTTGGAAAGAACCTAAATATCCATCACACAGCCTCAATTAAAAACATTATGACAAATTTAGAAAATGGAATAAAATTTGCTGTTAAAAAGAATGAGGTAGAACGTACGTGTGATATGGGACACTTCTCAGGATAGATGTTGTGAATAGCATTATTCATTCATTCAAAAACTATTTATTGAGTACCTTCTAAATGCCAGATAGTGTCTGAGCACTGGGGACACAGAATTTAAGATAGACAAGCTCTCTGATTCTCATGTCCACATTAGTAACACATATTTCTATTTGTGAGGTTTTTTTTAAGTGTATCTATAAGTATATATAAAAGTATAATTTAAAAATATGCTTGTATGTATATGTACATATATACACATGTACGTATACACATATATATATGCACATACATATATGTACATATAAAATGTTTGCTTTGCAATCTTCTGGAAGTATACCTAATAAACTGTCACAGTGATTGCCTCTGGGGAAGGGGGGGGAACTCTGAGGTAAGAGGGAGCCTTCCTTGTCTACTATATATGTACCATATACATATATTACCTTTCCAATTGAAAATAAATGACTTTTAAAGTATAACTTTCCAATAATTATAAGCAGTATTTGTAACCTTCACTCTACATATATAACCATTGTTTGTTAAGGTAGAAGAGTCATTGCTGGTTGAAAAATTGTGAAACCATGACTGGAAATACTCATTTCCCAGTAAATCTGTCTGCTTCTGTGTGATCATGTCTGGCATTCGGTAATACTTGTGGGAAGTGAATAAAGAGTACAGTACAGAAACTGGAGCAAGAGGCAACCCAAAGTAGAAAAGAATAAACACAGAAGAAAGCGGGAATAATATTAGTAATAAAGAAGTACAAAATAAGGAATGGGTTGGTGAGAATTTTTGGTCTACACTAAGAAAACAAGGGGAAAAGAATCAGGAGATACCCTGAGCTCAAGGGAGATTTAAGAGTCACCATTAGAACAGCAGTGAGGCAGTCGAGCAATTTCTGGGTACCAAATATTATAAGGTAGCAAATTCAGAAGGCGATTCATGAGAGGAAGAAGAACCAAGGCTTCCTTCAGTACAAGGTGTTGTGGAGACTCTGCAGGAACAGAATGGACCCTCTGCCCCAAATTTGGTTCAGACGTCAAGATTAATGATGCCTCCACCACAGCAAGAGGTATGGAAAGGTTTATTGTTCATATAACAAGACTTTCTGGAGAGAGCAGAGGAGGCCCCAAGTTTATTCAAAATGACTTGAGAGCAAGGAGAGGAGAGTGGTGTGGGTTTTATTGTGGTTAGGGGCTGAGGTCAGGGTGAAGCTTTCTGCAGGTGGGTAGGGGCTTGTGAGGTTTGAACCACCTGCTGGCATCGAAGGAGGGGGCACCTGAGCTGTCTTGTCAACTTGCCCAGATGTGGGGCACAGGAGGAAGAGGCTTATAAGCCTCAGAAGTCAAATATCAACAACTCAGTCAGGCTCTATTGCACAAGGTCCGATGAATTTAGAATAATTTTCCATTATTCCATTTCCATGTGAAAAAGATAGAATGGGAGAGAAAATTCTGAATTTCTACTGCCTATGTTTTAAGATTGGTAAGGAGGGAGTATGGTTCTGGAGAGAAAAAGATACCCAACAGACAAGGACAGCGTGAAGACATCATGGGAAGGATGATACAAGACATTTAAAATGCCAGGCAATCTCAAAGATGATTTAAGGAGTCAATGGATTTGCAGGCAAGATTGCTACAATGTTAGAAAGTGGCTACAGAATTCAAAGTTAAAGACGGGAACTCATGGGACAGGTTTTGTACCCAAAAAATAAATTTAATTTCAGTATTAAATTTGTTTATATCCATTTTGGCTTGGCAAAATATTTGAGGTGATAAGACCAATATAAAACCAAAGTTAGAAAATATATCTAAAAACAAGAAGGAAAATATGATCTCTCCAAAAGAAGGATATGGAGGTCAGTCAGATACAGAAATTCAGCAAGAAGGCAGTCAGTAGACCAGGGCTCGGGCTCTGAAACAGGAAAGGGGATGCTCAAGTCTCAGTCCTGCCACTTACCCACTGTGTAACTTTGAGTAAACAAGTGACTTGATTTTCTTTTTAAGCCTTAGATACCTCCTCTGCAAGCTGGAGATGATACCAGGACTTATATAGTGGTTGTAAGGATTAAATAAGATAGTATATATAATCTACTGAGCACAGGGTATGGAGTTCAACCAGTGCTGGTATTAACATATTAATATAAAAAGATCCTGAGAGTACTTGGCAAAAAAAGGGAGGAGTGAGGGTGGCTCTGTTTTGGAGCGTGCATCATCTCATTTAATCCCCATAACAACCCTGTGAGGCGGATACCATTACTATCTCCACTTTACAGGTGCTGAAATAGAAACAGGTGTTCTGTCACTAGTCCAAGGTAGGCATTGGAGCCAGCTTCCAAGTACAGGTAGGTCTTCATGGCTCCAAAGCCTCCAGGCTGTCCTATACCAAGATGCTTTTCTTTGCTACTCGTTAATGGATATTTTTCAAGTGAGAAAGGAGAGGAAGAACAATGGGTCTTAGAAAGAATAGAAATGTGAAAGTCTATAAATGAGTATGAGTCAGAAGAAAGGAACCAGGATGTAAAATACATTTGAGAATTAAAAAAAAAAAAAAAAAAGGGAAAAATAATGGCCATATGTATATTGTGTTAAAAAATGCAATGTTGGTGGAAATTTTCTTGGCTAGGTGATGGGGGAAATTGTATGTAAATGTGTAAAGTGTTAAGATAGCTTTTATAATTAAAACCTGTGAGAAAGAGATATGAAATTGCTTTGGCAAAATTAAAGGTACTTTACCAATAAGACAGTATTAGAAATGAAGTATTCTTTAAATGCTTCTTGATAATGTTCTAACTAAGGCAGGTTTTAATGGCTTCAATCTTTTAACTGTTTTTTAAAGTTGAGTTTGGTGCACAGTAAGTGGAAAGAATGCATTTATCCAAACAGCTCCTCATTTCCATGTTCTTGTTTTTTGTTGATTTAGGCGGGGGTGTCTCTCTTAACTTCCAATGACTGTTCCAAGACAGTCTCAAAGGGTGGCATTATTATTTGGGTATACATACAAAATTTATGCCAATAGCAACCAATCCTGGTCCCAGTTATTAAGTTTTTAATATTCCATGCGTCTCACAGGTTGCTTCATTCAGTATTCTCACTTTAAATTCGTTAACGTTTAGTTTCTGAAGAGCCAGAATGTGTGGAACTGAGCAGCAGAAAGAATGTGATGAGAATATCACAAGAAGAAAACAGTAACTATATACTACAGTTCCAGAATACTATAATGAACAGTCAAATGGCGAAGTCCAAGCAAGAAAACAAGTGTTGGTGTCCTGCCCTCTTGTTCACCTGCCTTTCATAATTCTCACTGAGACACAAGCCAGCCATCTCTCTATACTCCTACCTTGTGTTCTCCTTAGACCCAAATCCAACAGAAAACTGTACTCCATGGTAAAGCAGCCTCTCTGTAAAGACTTTTCATCCATTTGGAAGCTTAGCTGAGGCAAGAGGACAGATAATGAACAGAATCTCTCCACCTGAGCTCTATGGGTTCCAAAGTCTTCCTACTTATTTCTGTAAAATGAATCCAGGTCTACACAGAATAGTTTTATATTTCCACACTAGGTCTATTTCTTCTTCTTTTATATTCTAATCTCCCTCAGAAGACACAATGGTAATCAATTTATCAAGCTGGGCAGTCTACTTCCCTTGTACTCAGTAATGATTTTTAAGACTAGACTTTGGCTGTAACTTCTGTCAATTTTAATAATATGATAGCTATTTTACCAGCAAAAGCTAGTTTATTCAGGGGCAGTCAGAGGAATTGGATTCAGAATATGTGAACTATGGTGGACAAGAGGCAAATCCAGAAACAAGGAAGGGGAACTTGCTTTTATAGGAAAAAGGGGAGAGTTGGAGCAGCTGTAATAACGAATCCCTTGGAGGAAGTTGGGAGTCCCAAGTATGAAGGCTTCCCATTGGTTGGGTTGCTACAGTTTCTGATTGGCTGGACTGTCCCAGGGCAGAGTTTTCTTCTTCCTGCTGAATAGTAATATAGGTAACACTTTCCTGTCGGAGTTGTATCCGTAGGTTTCTTCCTGTTTGGAGTAATTGATGATGCATGGCACCCATGACAGCTCCCCCTACAGACTTGTCCCAACTCCAACTTTAGCTGAGGTTTCTTTAATTCCACAGTTCATAACAAGTTTGGGTTATAATCAGCCGAGAAGCTCTTCTCCTCTCTCTATAATGATGACAAATGGGTCATTTTTAATTTTAAAGGAGAGAATTTTTGCTCATTCTATATCAAAACCCTCTTTTGGAGACTCCAAGGAATTAGTATCAACAATAGATAAGGCAAAACAACCAACAAACATAAACCAGTAGGCAAGACTTTGCAAGAATTAACTTTCATGCTATGATTTGCTCTGGAATGAAAGTCTCTTTACTATCAAAGTCTCTTTTTATCCCCCAATCTGTCTGTCAGTTTTAAGTTCTCAATATTTTATCAAATCAATGATTTTAATAGCTTTGGTGAGTTAGGATTG
The DNA here is from genome assembly GCF_003031525.2 of Neophocaena asiaeorientalis asiaeorientalis. NCBI lineage: Eukaryota > Metazoa > Chordata > Mammalia > Artiodactyla > Phocoenidae > Neophocaena > Neophocaena asiaeorientalis. Next base: position 9,555,586 of record NW_020172625.1, read on the forward strand.
ACATACAAGAAACTGCCTGTAAAGTGCACAATTTATTTTGACATACGTATACCCCTCATGAAAACCATCACAATCAAGATAAACTTATCTCTCAGCCTCCAAAGTTTCTCACGCCTGTTTATAATTGCTCCATCCCATTCCTTTCTGCTCACCTCTACCACATACCCAGGCAACCACTGATTGTTTTCTAACGCTAGAAATTTGTTTTTATTTCCAAGAATTTTATATAAATGAAATAATACAGTTCTGTTTATTTTGGGGTGGTGACTATGGCTTCACTGCTCAGCATAGTTATTTTTGAGCTTTATCCTTGTAATATTCCATTGCACGGATATACCATAGCTTACTGCTTATCCTTTCATCTATTGATGGGCACTCGGCTATTACAAAGATAGCTTCTATAAACATTTATGTAAAAATCTTTGCATTGACATGTGCTTTCAATTCTCTTGAAATACTTAGGAGTAGAATAACTGTATCATATGGCATGTGTATGTATAACTTTTTAAGAAACGGGCAAATTGTTTTCCAAAGTGGCTATGTCATTCTACTTTCCCAACACTTGTAGGAGAGTTTCAGTTCCTCTGTGTCTTTATTGACCCTTGGTACTATATCTCTTTGATTTTAACCATTTCAGTGAGTGTGTAGTTGTATCCAATTATGATCTTAATTTGCATTTCCCTAATGACTAATGATGTTGAGAACTTCATAATGTGCTTATTTGCTTGCATATCTTCTTTAGTGACTTTTCTGTTGAAACTTTATGCCTATTTTAAAAATTAGGTTATCTTCTAATTTGGAAGTACTTTATATGGTCTGGATATAAGCCCTTTATCAGATATATGCCCTGAAATTATTTTGTCCAGTTCATGACTTGTTTTTTTTCTTCTTTGCAAATGTCAGATGGTTTTTAATTTTTTAATTGAAGTACAGTTGATTTACAATGTTAATTTCTGTTGTACAGCAAAGTAATTGTCATATATATGTACATATACACACACATTCTTCTTTATATGATTTTCCATTATGGTTTATCACAGATATTGAATATAGTTCCCTGTGCTATACAGTAGGACCTTGTTGTTTATCCATTCTATATATAATAGTTTACACCTGCTAACCACAAACTCCCACTCCATCCTTCCCCCACCCTGCCCCCCTTGGCAACCACAAGTCTGCTCTCTCTGTCTGTGAATCTGTTTCTGTTTTGTAGATAGGTTCATTTGGGCCATGTTTTAGATTCGGGCCATATTTTAGATTCCACATGTGATATCATATAAGTGATATCATATGGCATTTGTCTTTCTCTTTTTGACTTACTTCACTTAGTATGATAATCTCTACTTCCATCCATGTTGCTTCAAATGGCATTATTTCATTCTTTTTTATGGCTGAGTAGTATTCTATTGTATGTATGTACCACATCTTCTTTATTCCTTCATCTGTTGATGAGCATTTAGGTTGTTTCCATGTCTTGGCTATTATGCATAGTGCTGCTATGAGCATAGGGGTACATGTATCTTTTCAAATTATAGTTTTGTCTGGATATATGCCCAGGAGTGGGATTGCTGGATCATATGGTAATTCTATTTTTAGGTTTTTAAGGAACCTCCATACTGTTTTCCATAGTGGCTGTACCAGTTTACATTCCCACCAACAGTGCAAGAGGGTTCCCTTTTCTCAACACCCTCTCCAGGATTTGTTGTTTGTAGACTTTTTGGTGATGGCCATTCTGACTGGTGTGAGGTGATACCTCATTGTAGTTCTGGTTTGCATTTCTCTAATACTTAGGGATGTCGAGCATCTTTTCATGTGCCTATTGGCCATCTGTATGTCTTCTTTGGAGAAATGTCTATTTAGGTCTTCTGTCCATTTTGGGATTGGATTGTTTGCTTTTTTGTTGTCGAGCTGTATGAGCTGTTTGTATATTTTGGAAAGTAAATCCTTATCGGTTGCGTCATTTGCAGATATTTTCTCCCATTTTGTAGATTGTCTTTTTGGTTTTTTTTTGTTGATGGTTACCTTTACTGTGCAAAAACTTGTACGTTTGATTAGGCCCCATTTGTTTATTTTTGTTTTTATTTCTATTGCCTTGGGAGATGGACTTAAAAAAAGTTGGTATGATTTATGTCAGAGAATGTTTTGCCTATATTCCCTTCTAGGAGTTTATATCGTGTCTTATGTTTAAGTCTTTAAGCCATTTTGAGTTTATTTTTGTGTGTGGTGTAAGGGTGTGTCCTAACTTCATTGATTTACTTGCAGCTGTCCGACTTTCCCAACACCACTTGCTGAGGAGACTTTTTCCCATTGTATATTCTTGCCTCCTTTGTCAAAGATTAATTAACCGTAGGGGTGTGGGTTTATTTCTGGGCTCTCTATTCTGTTCCATTGACCAATATGTCTGTTTTTTGTCAATACCACACTGTTTTCATTACTGTAGCTTTGTAGTATTGTCTGAAGCCTGGGAGGGTTATGCCTCCTGCTTTGTTCTTTCTCCCCAGGATTGCTTTGGCAATTCTGGGTCTTTTATGGTTCCATATAAATTTTAGGATTATTTATTCTATTTGTGTGAAAAATGTCATGGGTAATTTGATAGGGATCATATTAAATCTGTAGATTGCTTTGGTAGTATGGCCATTTTCACAATATTAACTCTTCCAATCCAAGAGCATGGGATATCTTTCCATTTTTTTGAATCATCTTCAGTTTCCTTTATTAATGTTTTATAGTTCTCAGCATATAAGTCTTTCATCTCTGTGGTCAGGTTTATTCCTAAGTTTTTGTTTGTTTGTTTTTGGTTAGATTTTAAAACGGATTGTTTTTTACATTCCCATTCTGATATTTCACTGTTAGTGTAAAGAAATGCAACGAATTTCTGTATGTTAATCTTGTATCCTGCTCCTGTGCTGAATTTGTTTATCGGCCCTAGTAGTTTTTGTATGGAGTCTTTACGGTTTTCTATCTATAGTATCATGTCATCTGCATATAATGATACTTTTACCTCTTCCCTTCCAATCTGGATACCCTTTATTTCTTTTTCTTTTCTGAGTGCCTTGGCTAGGACTTCCAATACTATGTTGAATAGAAGAGGTGAGAGTGGGCATCCTTGTCTTGTTCTAGGTTTTAACAGGAAGGCTTTCAGCTTTTCACCCCTGAGTATTATATTGGCTGTGGGTTTGTCATAAATGGCTTTTATTATGTTGAGATATGTTCCCTCTATACCCACTTTGGTAAGAGTTTTTATCATAAATAGATATTGAATTTTGTCAAATGCTTTTTCTGCATCTACTGAGATGATGGTGTGGTTTTTGTCTTTTCTTTTGTTGATGTGGTATATCACATTGATTTGCATATGTTGAGCCACCCTTGTGACCCTGGGATGAATCCAGCTTGGTCGTGGTGTATGATCTATTTTATGTGTTGTTGGATTCAGCTTGTTAATATTTTGCTGAGAATTTTTGCATCTATATTCATCAAAGATATAGGCCTGTAATTTTCTTTTTTCATGGTGTCTTTGGTTTTGGTGTCAGCGTGATGGTGACTTCATAGAATGTCTTTGGGAGTGTTTCCACCTCTTCGTTCTTATGAAAGAGTTAGAGAAGGATGGGTAAAATTTCTTCTTTGTATGTTTGGTAGAATTAACCTGTGAAGCCACTTGCTCCTGGACTTTTGTTTGTAGAGAGATTTTTGTTTTTTAAATTACAGATTCTATTTCACTTCTAGTGATTGGTCGGTTCACATTATCGATTTCTTCTTGATTCAATTTTGGTGGGCTATATGTTTCTGCATAGAAACTTGTCTAGGTTATGGAATTTATTGACATGTAATTGTTCATAGTATTGAACTTATGAACATCTTATGGTATTTTTGTATTTCTGCAGTATTGGTTGAGATTTCTCACTTTTGTTTCTTAATTTATTTACTTGGATTCTCTCTTTTCTTCTTGGTGAGCCTGGCCAGAGACTTGTCAATTTTGTTTACCTTTTCAAAGGACCAGCTCTTGGTTTTACTAATTTTTTAATATTGTTTTCAATCTCTATTTTATTTATTTCCTCTCTGATCTTTATTATTTCCTTCCTTCTGCCGACTTTTGGTTTTGTTTGTTCTTTTTCTAATTCTTTTATGTGGAGGTTAGGTTGTTTATTTGAGATTTTTCTATTTTTTGAGGAAGGTATGTATCACTCTGAACTTCCTTCTAAGAACTGCTTTTGCTGCATCCCATACTTTTGGTATGGTTGTGGTTTTTTTTTTTTAATTTATTTATTTTTATTTTTAAAATTTATCTTTGGCTGCATTAGGTCTTTTTTGCTGTGCACGGGCTTTCTCTAGTTGCGGCGAGTGTGGGCTACTCTTCATTGTGGTGCGTGGGCGTCTCATTGTGGAGGCTTCTCGTTGCAGAGCAGGGGGTCTAGGCACATGGGCTTCAGTAGTTGTGGCATGCAGGCTCAGTAGTTGTGGCACACAGGCTTTGTGCCTCCACGGCATGTGGGATCTTCCTGGTCCAGGGTTCGAACCTGTGTCCCCTGCACTGGCAGGCAGATTCTTAACCACTGTGCCACCAGGGAAGTCCCTGGTTGTGTTTTCATTGTCCTTTGTCTCGAGGTATTTTTAAATTTCCTCTTTGATTTGATCATTGACCCATTGTTTTTTTAGTAGCATATTGTTTAGTCTCCATGTAATCGGTTTTTTTCTCATTGCCTTTTCTGTGGTTAATTTCTAGTTTTATGCTGTTGTGGTCAGAAAAGATGCTCGAAATAATTTCTGCAGTCTTAAATTTGTTGAGGCTTGTTTTGTGCCACAGTATGTGGTCAATTCAGGAGAATGTTCCATGTGCACTTGAAAAGAATCTGTATTCTTTTTTTTTTTTGATGTATTGTCTTTTTATTTTTTCTTTTACCAGCCCTTTCCATGAGCAAACGTTTTAAACTTTGATGAAGTCTAATTGAAAAATTTGATATTTTATAAATTGTGTTTTGGTCTCATATCTCAGAAATATTTGCCTAACCCAAGATCACAAAAGTTTTCCCATTTTCTTCTAGAAGTTTTATGGTTTGGGATCTTATATTTAAGTCTATGATCATTTTGAGCTAATTTTTTATATATTGCAAAATATGGGTCAAAGTGGGTTTTTTGTTGTTTTTTTGGTTTATTTGCTTTGTTTTTTTTAATAGGACTATTCAGTTGTTCCAGATGAAAGGCTATCATTTCTCCACTAAATTGTCATGACAATTTTCTTGAAAATTAGTTGTTTGTATGTATGTGTGTCTATTTATAGACTCTTTATTCTGTTCCATTGATTTGTCTATTTTTATCTCCATAGCACACTGTTTTGATTACTTTACATTTATAATAATTATTGAAATCTTCTGGTGTTAGCCATCAAACCTTGTTTTTTTTCAAAGTTGCTTTCAGAATCCTCAGTCTTTCAAATTTCTATATGAATTTTAGGATCACCTTGTCAGTTTCTATAAAAATGTTTGCTAGGGTTTTGATTGAGCTTGTGCAGAATCTAGAGATCAATTTGGAAAAATAATAACAATACTGAGTTTCCAACTTCTGAACAATATGTATTTCTCCATCTATTTAGATCTTCTTTAATTTCTCAGCAATGTTTTGTAGTTTTCAGTGTATGTCTTTCACATTTTTTGATAGATTTATTCCTAAGAATTCTGGGTTTTGATGACATTATAAACCATATTTTTAATTTTCAATTTCTGATTCATTTCTAAAATATGGAAATACAACTAGTTCTCTTTATAAAAAATTAATTGAGCTATAACTGACATAATATGCTAGTTTCAGGTGTACAACATAATGATTCCATGTTGGTATACATTGTGAAATAATCACTACAATAAATCTAGATTACATCTGTCACCTTACATAGTTAAAAACAATTTTCTTATCTTGTGATAACTTTCAAGATCCACTCTTAGCAACTTTCAAATAATCAACACATTATTGTTGACTATTCACCATACTGTACATTATATCCTTATAACTTATTTATTTCATAACTGGAAGTTTGCACCTTTTTGACCCCCTTCATCCATTTCTCTCACTTCCCAACCCCCCAGCTCTGGCAGCCACCAATTTATCTTCTGTATCTATTAGGTTAGTTGTTTTTTGTGTTTTGTTTGCATTGGATTCCATGTAAAAGTGGGATCATATGGTATGAACATCCCCCTTTAAATGCTTTTGCAGCAACCCATAAACTTTGCTATGTTGTATTTCCATTTTTGTTTGTCTCAAGAAATTTTTTTAAATTTCTTATTTGATTTCTTCTTTTTTAAATAAATTTGTTTATTTTTGGCTGCATTGGAGCTTCATTGCTGCACGTGGGCTTTTTCTGGTTGCAGCGAGTAGGGGCTACTCTTTGTTGTGGTGTGCAGTCTTCTCGTTGCAGTGGCTTCTCTTGTTGCAGACCATGGGCTTTAGGCACGTGGGCTTCAGTAGTTGCAGCATGTGGGCTCAGTAGTTGTGGCTCGCAGGCTCTAGAGTGCAGGCTCAGTAGTTGTGGTGCACAGGCTTAGTTGCTCCGCGGCATGTGGGATCTTCCTGGACCAGGGATCAAACCCGTGTCCCTTGCATTGGAGGGTGGGTTCTTAACCACTGTACCACCAGGGAAGTCCCTTTGATTTCTTCTTGAACAACACATTGGTTGTTAATTAACGTGTTGTTTAATCTCCACATATTTTTGGATTTTCTAGTTTTTTCCATGTAATTGATTTCTAGTTTCATACTACTGTGGTCAGAAAAGATGCCCAATACAGTTTTAGTCCTCTAGTATTTATCAAGACTTGTTTAGTGGCCTAACACTTGATCTATCCTGGAGAATGTTCCATGTGCACTTGAAGAATGCATATTCTGTTGCTTTGGGATGGAATGTTCTGTATATATCTGTTAAGTTCACCTAGTCTAATATGTTATTTAAGGCCATGCTTTCTTCATTGATTTTCTGCCGAGACGATCCATCCGTTGATATAAGTGGGGTATTAAAGCCCCCTACCACTATTGTATTGCTGTCTATTTCTCCTTTTAGGTCTTTAATATTTGCTTTTTACATTAAGGTGCTCCTGTGTTGGATGCATATTTACAAATGTTATATCCCTAGTTGGATTGACCCTTTTATCATTATGCCCTTCTTTGTCTCTTATTACAGTCTTTGTTTTAAAGTCTATTTTGTCTGATATAAGTATAGCTACCCCAGCTTTTTTTGTTTTTATTTGCATGGAATATCTTTTTCCATAGATTCACTTTCAGTCTCTGTGTGTCCTTACATTGGAAGTGAGTCTCTTGTAGGCAGCCTATAGGTGTGACTTTTTTTTAAAAATCCATTTAGCCACTCTTTTCTTTTGATTGTAGAATTTAGTTCATTTACATTTAAAGTAATTATTTATAGGTAGGGACTTACTGCCATTTGTTCATTGTTTTCCTGGTTGTTTAGTAGTTCCTCTTGTTCCCATCTTCTCTTCCTCTTTCCCTTTGTGGTTTGATACCTTTCTGGTATGCTTAAATTCCTTCCTCTTTATCTTTTGTATATCTACTATAAGATTTTGCTTTGTGTTACCATGAGGCTTACATATAATAAGAATCTTATTTAAGTCAATAACAACTTAAGATTGATCTCTTTTTTTTTTTTTTTGCGGTACACGGGCCTCTCACTGTTGCAGCCTCTCGCGTTGCGGAGCGCAGGCTCAGTGGCCATGGCTCAAGGGCCCAGCCGCTCCGTGGCATGTGGGATCCTCCTGGACCGGGGCACGAACCTGTGTCCCCTGCATCTGCAGGCAGACTCTCAACCACTGTGCCACCAGGGAAGCCCAGATCTCATTTTAAAGCTCTACACAGTTACTCTATTCCATCCAACTTTCATGGTTTTGATATTAACATTTATATCTTTTTATCTTGTGTGTTACTTATTATTGTAATCATAGTTATTTTTACCACTTTTGTCTTTCAACCTTCATACTAACTTTAAAAGTGATTAATCCACTACCTTTTCTATGTTTACATTTCCAGTGAGATTTACTCTTTCATATGTTTTCTTGTTTCTAATTAATACCCTTTCTTTTCAGCTTAAAGTAGTCCCATTAATATTTCTTGAAAGACCAGTTTAGTGGTGACAAACTCCTTTAGTTTTTGCCTGTCTGGAAAACTCCTCATCTCTCCTTCACTTCTGATGGATAACTTTGTCAGGTAGAGTATTCTTGGTTGGAAGTTTTTGTTGTTGTAGTTTGTTTGTTTTCTTTCAGCACTTTGAATATATAGTGCTTTTCCCTCTGACCTACGAAATTTCTGCTGAAAAATCTGCTGATAGTCTTATGAGAATTCTCTTGTATGTAACAAGTTCTTTTTCTCTTATTGCTTCTAAGATTCTCTCCTTGTCTTTAACTTTTGACATTTTGAGAAAATGTGTCTTGGTGTGGATCTCTGGGTTCCTCTTATTTGGAACTTGGATCCTGGGCTTCCTGGATCTGGATGCTCTTTCCTTACCCAGTTTAGGGACGTTTTCAGCCGTTATTTCTTCAAATAATTTTTCTGCCCCTTTTTGTCTTTTCCTTTTGGGAGCCCTATAATGTTAGCCCATTAACGTTATGAATGTTAGCCCATCTGATGTTTTCCCATAAGTCCCTTAAGCTATCTTCTTTTTTATATTTAGTTTTTCCTTTTGCTGCTCTGATTGGGTGAATTTTAGTACCTTGTCAACAAGTTAACTGTTCCTTTTTTCTACTTTGTTTAGTCTCCTTTTGAACCATGTAGTGTACTTTTTTTTTTTTTTTTTGCGGTACGCGGGCCTCTCACTGTTGTGGCCTCTCCCGTTGCGGAGCGCAGGCTCCGGACGCGCAGGCTCAGCGGCCATGGCTCACGGACCCAGCCGCTCCGCGGCATGTGGGATCCTCCTGAACCGGGGCACGAACCCATGTCCCCTGCATCGGCAGGCGGACTCTCAACCACTGCGCCACCAGGGAAGCCCCATGTAGTGTACTTTTCAGGTCAGTTATTCTTCAGCTCTGTAACTTTTGTTTGGTACTTCCTTATATTTTCTATCTCTTTGTTGAATTTCTCACTGTGTTCATTTATTTTACTCCCCTGTTCAGTGAGCACCCTTATAACCATTACTTTGAACACTTTATCAGGTAAATTACATTCTGTTAAGGTTTTTTTTTTTTCCTGAGCTTTTATTCTTTTGTTTGGAACATATTCATCTGTTTCTTCATTTTCTTGGCTTCCTGTGTTGGTTTCTTGAAGTAGATAAAACAACCACTTCTCTCAGTGTAAAAGGAGTGGCCTCGTGTAGCAGATGAATCTTGTTCAACCCTGCCCTAGCCTCTGGTTGTCTCCCAAACCTTTGTGATTGTCCAAGCACCTATTATACTTTTAATAGCTCCCAGTAGTTAAAGGTGTGCCAAGACCTGTACTACACGTCCCAAAAGGGGAGGCTCTCAGTCAACACTTAGATTCAGACAGATTGGAATCCAAACCCCCAGACAGCAGATTTTAAAGTTTGCAAATATCTACAGTCCTGTGGGACCACAGGCTGGTCTACAGTCCTGTGGGACCACCAACCACCAGAGCCAGGTGATCTGGAGGTGTCCCCTCGGCAGAAGTCATACAAATCAGGGCTCCAGACAAGAATATAAGCTCTTTTCTGGGAGGTACCACTGAGCCTTAGTGAGAAAGAGGGAAAGTGCAAGGATGGAATCCACTGGCCTGTGTTCCCTGAGATCAGCTCCATAGACCCCTAGATGTGTGCCAAACCTGAAGCTGCCCCTCAGGCCAAAGCTCCAGGAGATTCAACTAGGCCTCTTTCACAGAACGACCGTGGGTGTGTTTCAGTCTTCTGTCTGCGCAGTGTCCTGGATTTGGTAGCCTGCCAAGAACTGCCTCTCCAATTCTTACAGTCCCTTGGGACCCAGGAACACAAGACCCTCTGGCCACCAGAGCAGAGGCAGTCAAGGTACGTCCCCTGGTTGGTAGCTGCAAAAACCAGAGCACCAGATGTAAAAGCCAGGGTACCTGACACATGTGAGAGCTCCCCTCTGGGAGATGCTGGTGTTCCGGAGGGTGGCAGAGCCCCCTCTTCTGAGGTCTGTGGAAATGATTACAGGCAGCCCTTAGATGTGTGTTTAATTAGAAACTTGCCCCTCAGGCTGCATCTGTGATGTGATGATTAGTTAATAGGCCTCTTTCACAGAGAGATTGAGCTCCTGGGTCTCTTGCTCTTGCTGTGCCCTGGGAATGTTAGCTAGTTAAGAACTCTTTTTCTTTGGTTATAGTTCTACTGGCTACCAGAGCCAGATCATGTGGAAGGGTCCCTTGGCAGCAGCTACAAAAACGAGGGTGCCAGACAAGGGTATAAGCTCCTCTCTGGGAGATACTGGTGAGCTGGTGAGGCAGAGGGAGAGCACAAAGATTGTGCCCACCAGCCTCTGTTCCCTGAGACCGCTTCCTTCCTTAGGCCATTAGTTGTGTATCAAACCAGAAGCCTATCTCTTAGGCCAAAGCTCCTGGACCAGCAAATAGGCTTCTCTCACAGAATGACTGGGAGGGGGTTTGAGTCTGCTGTGCAGTGCCCTGGGCGTGGTATCCTACCAAAAACTGTCTCTCTGATTGTTACAGCCCCAGGGGACCTAGAAATGCATGCTCTCCTGGCCTCTAGAGTCAGGCGATCAAGGGGCATCCCCTAGGCAGTGGCTGCAAAACTCAGGGCATCAGACACATGTAAAAGCTCCCTTCTGGGAGATACTGGTGCTCTAGATCACAACAGAATTAAGAGCATGAAGATGATGTCCACTGGCTGTAGTGAGGAAGTAGGGGAGCATAAAAATGAGGCCTATAGGAATAAAAGAGAAAGAAAAAGAGGGCATCTGTTGGCTAAGCAAGGCGGAGTGACAGCACATAGATGGCCCCCACCAGTCTCTGTTTCTGGAGAGTGTTTCAACAGCTCTTAGATGTGTGTGTGTAAAAATAGATGCCTGCCCCCCAGGCCAATGCTTTAATATATGAAAACGAACCTCTTTCACTCAAAGTCTAAATGCAATCGGCTGCCTCAGCTGAGCCCTGGGGAGGGTGAGTCTAAGTGTGCAAGCCCTTCTAGAGCCATTTCTCAGATCGCTATAGTTTTGTGGGTCTTGTGGATGTGAGCCTGGTTGGTTTTCAAAGCTAGGTATTTGGGGGTTCATCTCTCAGGTGCAAGTATTAAAAGTTGGAGTGCTTGATGTGCCATTGATACCCTTCAATCCTCAGGGAGAAGCTCTGGGTTTTGAATTCCCTTCTGATTTGGGGTCACTGTATCAACAGTGGTATGTATAGCAAGATTGTGTCCCAGCCATTCCTACCCCCTTTTTAAAAAAATTTTGTTTATTTTGGGCTATGTTGGGTCTTAGTTGCTGTGCGCGGGCTTTCTCTAGTTGCAGTGAGTGGGGGCTACTCTTCATTGCAGTGCGTGGCCTTCTCATTGCGGTGGCTTCTCTTGTTGCGGAGCACAGGCTCCAGGTGCGTGGACTCAGTAGTTGTGGCTCACAGGCTCTAGAGCGCAGGTTCAGTAGTTGTGGCGCATGGGCTTAGTTGCCCTGCAGCATGTGGGATCTTCCTAGATCAGGGCTCGAACCCATGTCCCCTGCATTGGTGGGCAGATTCTTAACCACTGTGCCATCAGGGAAGCTCTCTACCCATTTTAATGTGGTTTTCTTCTCATTTGCCCAGTGTAGTCCATGCTCAGCCAACATTTAAGTTTTTTCCAGGGGAAGTTTGTTCATATGTAGCTGTAGACTCGGTGGGTCTGTGAGAGGTGAGTTCAGGATCTTTCTATTTCACCATCTTGAACTGGAAATCTAATTCTTATATAGTGATCTTGTATCCTGTAAATTCACTTAACTCACTTATGGGCTCTAGTAGAGTTTTTATAGATTTCATCAGATTTTCTATATAGGGGAGCATGACATTTGTGAAAAAAAGGCAGTTTTACTTCTTCCCTTTCCAATATAGGTGGTTTTTATTTCTTATCTCTTGACCTTATTGCACTGGCTGGAATCTTTAATGTTGAGGTTTGGCATGTTCGTCTTCTTCCTGATCTTAGGGGAGAATTGATTGTTTTTCACAATTTAGTATGATGCTAGTTGTAAGATTTTAAGTAAATGCCCTTTAATGCGTTGAAGAATTTTCCTTCTATTCCTACTTTTCTGAAAATTTTCATCAGGAATGGATGTTGGATTTTCTCAAATGATTTTCTGCATCTATTGACATAGTCAGAAATAATTATTTATATATTTATAGATGAATGTTCTTTAGTTTGTTAATATGAATTATACACTGATGGATTTTCAGATGTCAAAACAATCTTGCATTCTTGGGATAAACTTCACTTGGTCAAATGTATTACCCTTTTTATAAATTTTGGATTCAATTTGCTAAAATTTTGTTTAGGATTTGTGTGTGTGTGTGTGTGTGTGTGTGTGTGTGTGTGTTACGTGGGCCTCTCACTGTTGCGGCCTCTCCCGTTGCGGAGCAGAGGCTCCGGACGCGCAGGCTCAGCGGCCATGGCTCACGGGCCCAGCCGCTCTGCGGCATGTGGGATCTTCCTGGACCGGGGCACGAACCTGCGTCCCCTGCATCGGCAGACGGACTCTCAACCACTGCGCCACCAGGGAAGCCCTCTGTTTAGGATTTTTGATATTTATAACATAGGAATATTGGTTTGCCATTTCTCTGTAATACCTTTGTCTGGTTTTGGTGTCAGGGTAATTCTGTAATCAAAAAAAATCATAATCACCAGCGAAGCCCTCTGTTTAGGATTTTTGATATTTATGTTTATAACATAGGAATATTGGTTTGCCATTTCTCTGTAATGTCTTTGTCTGGTTTTGGTGTCGGGGTAATTCTGTAATCATAAAAAGAGTTGGGAAGTATTCTCACCTTTTTAATTTTTTGAAAGAGTTTATGAAGAATTTGTAAATGTTCAGTGGCATTCACCTGTGCTGCCCTATGGGCCTGCAGTTTTGTGGGAATGTTTTAAACTACAAATTCAATTTCTTTAATAGATAGGCTCTTCAGGTTATATATATTTCTTCCTTGGTAAGCTTGGGTAATCTGTGTCTTTCAGGAAATTTGCCCATTTTATCTAAGTTGTTGGATTTACTAGCGTAAGGTTGTTCATAATATTTTCCCAGATTTTTATTATTACACTTATGTGAAAAATCTCATGGGTAATTTGATAGGGATCATATTAAATCTGTAGATTGCTTTGGATATCCTCTGAGGCATTTTATTTGCATGTGTGTATTACATCCCTAGAAAAAGATCCAAGTATTTTCCCTCCAGTGTGTTTTCGTCTTGCTTCTTCATGGTCCATGATGCCAGCTGAGGTTGTCAGTACAGTGAAAAGAAACTGATGGGACGGGAGCACGTTATTCTGACATTTTTCTAGATCTTTGAGTTGCACATCAAATCTGGGGCTGATCACTCCACAGTTATTTAGCCTGCCTATGAGGCTCACAACAATTTCCCCAGCCCTGTGATCATCGATGATTTCAAATTTGCCAGTGTAACCATGATTCATCATCACAGTTAGAAACCTGACGATGACTTTGGAGCATGGCCTAATAAGAACCTGGCGTTTGCCTCTTTTTTTGGCATTGTTGATACTATTGAGAGTATCAGCCAGGACATTCATGCACACCAATATGGCGGCACAGAAAGATGGTGGAAAGAGCAGGATGGCCATATTAACAATATGCTTCCAATCCAAGAGCATGGGATATCTCTCCATTTCTTTGAATCATCTTCAATTTCCTTTATTAATGTTTTATAGTTCTCAGTATATAAGTGTTTCACCTCTTTGGTTAGTTTTATTCGTAAGTATTTTATTTTTGGGGGGTGCAATTTTTTTATAAATTTATTTTATTTATTTTTGGCTGCTTGGGTCTTCATTGCTGCACGCGGGCTTTCTCTAGTTGCGGTGAGCGGGGGCCATTCCTCCTTGCAGTGCGCGGGCCTCTCATTGCGGTGGCCCCTCCTGTTGTGGAGCACAGGCTCCAGGCACGCAGGCCTCAGCAGCTGTGGCTTGTGGGCTCCAGAGTGCAGGCTCAGCATTTGTGGCACACGGGCCTAGCTGTTCCGCAGCATGTGGGATCCTCCTGGAACAGGGCTCGAACCCCTGTCCCCTGCATTGGTAGTCAGATTCCTAACCACTGGGCCACGAGGGAAGCCTGGGGGTGTGATTTTAAAAGGGATTCTTTTTTTACATTGCTTTCTGATATTTCATTGTTAGTGTAAAGAAATGCAACCAATTTCTGTATGTTAATCTTGTATCCTGCTACCTTGCTGAATTCAGTGATCAGTTCTAGGGTTTTCTATCTATAGTATCATGTCATCTGGATATAATGACACTTTTACCTCTTCCCTTCTAACTTGGATAGTTTTTATTTCTTTTTCTTACCTGAGTGCGTTGACTAGGACTTCCAATACTGTGTTGAATAGAAGAGGTGAGAGTGGGCATACTTGTCTTATTCCAGATTTTAACAGGAAGGCTTTCAGCTTTTCACCCCTGAGTATTATATTGTCTGTGGGTTTGTCATAAATGGCTTTTATTATGTTGAGATATGTTCCCTCTGTACCCACTTTGGTAAGAGTTTTTATCATGAATGGATGTTGAATTTTGTCAAATGCTTTTTCTGCATCTACTGAGATGATGGTGTGGTTTTTGTCTTTTCTTTTGTTGATGTGGTGTATCCCATTGATTTGCATACGTTGAACCATTCTTGTGAACTTGGGATGAATCCCATGTGGTCATGGTGTATGGTCTTTTTTATGTGTTGTTGGATTCGGTTTGCTAATATTTTGTCAAGAATTAGTAATTTAAAAAATATGGTAATAGACCAATGTAACCCAATACAGATTGGGGTTTAATAGATGATAAAGATGGAATTTCAAACTAATGGAGGAGAGGTAGACTATTTAGTATATGGTATTGGCACTACTGATTGGGTTTTTTTTGGGGGGGGTAGGGGTGGGGCTTGATCCCTCCCTCATTCTTATATCAGAGTCAACTATAGACAAAACAAAAATTTAAATGTAAATGCAAAAGTATAAACATAATGAAGAAAATATGAGTAAATTATTGATATCATCTAAGAGTAGGAAAGACCTTTCTGAAAATGACATAAAATACCAACTGAAAAATCTGATTAAAACAAAATTGAAAAAAAACCCCACAAAGCCAACAAGTCTTATCTAGAACAACTTAAAAACACCATAAACAAAATCAAAAGGTATATTGGGAAAACTATTTATAACTTTTTATAACATCATGGGAAAATGGAGATTATATATATATTTATATATAGATAGATATAGATAGATCTCCTAAAAATCAGAATGAAAAAGTCCCTAGTAGAAAATGGGCACAGAACGTGAACAGATAATTTAAAGAAGAAATACAAATGATTGAGAAACATAAATATAGGCTCAACCCCAGTAATATAATGATGGTTTAAATTAGAGCCAAAATAAAATACTATTTTTCTTGCCTACCAGATTTATGAAAATTAAAAAGACTTTCAATATCCAATAAAGTCAGCCTTTCATATACTTGGGTTCTGCATCTAGATTCATCCAACCATGGATCACAAAAACTCAGGAAAAAAAATTCCCAGAAAGTTCCAAAAAGCAAAACTTGAATTTGCGATGGGCTGGCAACTCTTTTTTTTTCTGTGGTATGCGGGCGTCTCACTGTTTGTGGCCTCTCCCGTTGCGGAGCACAGGCTCCGGACGTGCAGGCTCAGCGGCCATGGCTCACGGGCCCAGCCGCTCCGTGGCATGTGGGATCTTCCCAGACCGGGGCACGAACCCGTGTCCCCTGCATCGGCAGGCGGACTCTCAACCACTGCGCCACCAGGGAAGCCCCAAGGACTGGCAACTCTTTACATAACATTTACATTGTATTTACAACTATGTATTTAGTATTTGCATTGTATTATGTATTATAAGTAATCTAGAGATGACTTAAAGTATCAGGGAGGATGTGCATGGCTTATATGCTAATACTGCACTGTTCTATGTAAGGGACTTGAACATCCAAGGATTTTGGTATCCATAGGGATCCTGGAAACAATCCCCCTGAGGATACCAAGGGACAATTGTATATGGGAGTGTGATAATTCTGTACTACTGTAACAGAGACAAAACAAAGTGGTTTAACAAAGATGCTCAAAGATGATCTGTCTTACTGCTCTCAGGGCTTTTGCAACTTTTGCTCCATAATGCCAACAGCCCCTTCCAATTTATGTCCTGTCTTGCCTTGGATTGATGTGGCTACATTGTGCTCTCCCAGGCTGGTCTTAAGTCATGCCCAACAAGGGTCAGATGTTTCTTGTCTAAATGGGGCTGCTGTTCTCATGTTGCACATGGGCCCCTTGCTTCTCCTCCTCTCCTGGCAGTACTGTGTGGAAGGCAGGGGTGTGGTCAACAGAGAGTGAGAACCTGGTCTAGGAATGCAGTGATTCTGGCCTAACCTTGATTGAGAGCCTGTGCTCTCCCAGGCTGGTCTTAAGTCATGCCCAACAAGGGTCAGATGTTTCTTGTCTAAATGGGGCTGCTGTTCTCATGTTGCACATGGGCCCCTTGCTTCTCCTCCTCTCCTGGCAGTACTGTGTGGAAGGCAGGGGTGTGGTCAACAGAGAGTGAGAACCTGGTCTAGGAATGCAGTGATTCTGGCCTAAAGAGCTCAAGAGAAGTCACTGTTGGAAAATCTGTTGTTCTATTTTCATGCTATAAAATTCCGAATGGTAAATTTTACATGACTAGAAAATGAATGATGGTTCTTGTTTTCCTGCATACTCAGGGTAATACTTGCTCTCATCATCAAAGAGCACAGTATCCCTCTCTGACAGTCACTGGAAGTGGCTGGATGCTGCACTCTAGGGAGCAATAATGTAACCAGCATTAAATAATTGGTACTGGGGGACTGCATAGGTGAGATGACCTGTATTGTTTCAATATAAACAAATTCCCAAGAGTTATGGTATTTAAAGTAATAACACAGTTGCTACTTTTTTCTCCAGGTGGGATATAATGTTAGCCAGAAAGGGTGATTTGTCAATAAAGAAGAGCTAGTTCCTGGACCTGAACAGGAAAATATGATGCATTTATTGAACAATAAACAAATATTTAAGTACTTTCTACTCATTATTCTAAATCTTCATCAATAAATCACTGTACCTTACATGGACCAATAAATTTTGTAATACATTTAAAAGCTAAGTTGTTTACTTTGTAACCAGAAAGAAGTACAGGTTTTTTAAAAGACTAGGAAGAATTACACCAAAGTTTTATAGTGGTTGTGTCTTGAGTGTTGGCTTCTTAAGAGACTTTTTGGTTTCTTTTTTATGTTCTATAATGTGGTCACAATAAACTAGAAAATAATAACTTGGACATGGCCACATAGATAATTAAGTAGAAGAAACAAATTCTCCTTGAGTTCAGAGGCCATACTCTTTTTTTCTCTTAAAACAATTTAAAAAATAAGTAATAAAAGGTATATAATTCAAAACATACAAAAGGACTAGTGAGAAATAAATCTTCCTCCCAATCTGTTGTTCAATTATCTAGTTCCTTTCCTCAGAGACAGCCACTGTTAGTTTCTTTGTATCCTTCAAGCGACAGAAAATGTAGCTCTGTGTGTGTGTGTATTTTTTCTTTTTAAACACAAATGACAAATACACACACACACACACACACATACTCTTCAGTACTTTGCTCTTTTCATTGATACATCCTGGAGATCTGATCATGTCAGTATATAAAAAACAGACAACTGTACATTATTATATTAAATGGATATTTGCACCATGATTTATTAACTCATCCTCAACCTACTGCTATTTCAAAGAATATTGAACTTAATAATATTCTCACACATATGCTTAGAAATACATGTGAGAGTATATAGGTGGGATAAATTGCTATAAGTGGATTTGCTAAGTCAAAGGGGATACTTATTTAAAGAATATTGCTAAATTACTCACTTCAGAGGTAGTCCCAGTTTTACACTTTCACCAAAAAAAGCATGTATATCTTTCACCCCAAGCTCGCCTACTTCCTGAACTTTGCCATTTCCCATGCTCTTTTTAGCGTAGCACACTGCCTGGCTCTGAGTCCCAATTCTAGCATTTACTAGGTTTGTGACTTTTGGAAGTCAATTTAATGTCTCTGAACCTTCACCCTTAATGAAGATAATATCCATTTTCCATAGTTTCTATCAAAGTTAAAGGTGATATGTGAGAGACCAAACATTACGCACATGGTAGGCAGAATCAATATTTTTATATATTCTACATATAAATAGCTCTTGTACTTTTCTTCCACTTCTCCCCTTCTATTCTTAGACAGCAACTGTTGGGGCTTTATTATTCACCTACTTGCTTTCAGTATCTTTTTCACATGTCGTCCCCCCTTCCCTCAAATCTGATGGTCAAATGAATCTTCCTGAATTCAAGTTCTAGTTGTTACTTCCCTGCCTTAAAAAACAAAAACAAAGCCAAAGCCAAACCTGTGTAACTAAGTGGAAATTCTGTACCGTATTCTCCATTATCTAGCCCCACTCTACCTTCCTAAGTGATTAGAGAGGTAGCTATCACAAGTGCATCTACTATCCATATATTGATTAATACCAGACAGATGCTTTGCTAATTAGTACAGCAAATGTCAGAAATGGGTTTTTATTAAATTGATGGCTTGTCATTAGCATGATGAATGTTAGAAATGGACTCTCACTGAGAAATTACAGATATTCAAGATATGTATTAATAGATTGGCTAAAATGTTCAGACACTCCCCATTATTTTGTCAACTGGGTGTAAGTTCTATGTGCTTTACCCTTAGAGGTGGTTCCCAAATTTTGAACACCCAGCAGTTCCATGGCCAGACTTCGGGTCTAACAATTTCTGGTTGTTTCATGTCCATTTAAAGGAATATTATCACATCTGGTATGAGTGAACCTGTCATGCAAAGTGTGATCAAATCACCCAAACTGGTGAAGAGCAGGACTTCATCAGAGTTACAAAACAAGTTGTATGGACAGTTTTGTGCTTGCTTGTAATAATGCTCAGCAAAGGTGTGAGAGGCAGAATTTGATCTAAGACTGACTTTCATCATATCCTGTTAAACAAGGGTGTGGGGGAATAGCTAACTCGCATCCATGCTAAACTTTTTTTGCCAGTAAAACCCCTAAGAGTTGTACATGACGACATTGTCTTGGAGCAGTTGGGAATAATTGGATGTACATTTATGACATTGTGAACTCCCCTCTCAATTCCAACAGTATTAAATCTGCATATCACTTAGTGCATTTCAAAATTTGTCTTTGTGGTCCACTTTATTCCACTGGTAGACTAAGTTTCTTAAAAAATTTTTTTTAAAATTGTTTACCTTTTGACCCCCTTCACCCATTTCTGCTACCTCTTCCCCCAACTACCCCTGGCAACCATCAATTCATTCTCTGTATCTATGAGGTCGGTTTTTTGTTTGTTTGTTGTCAGAGTCAGTATTTAGGAGAGATCATGCAGTATTTCACTTGACATAATTCCCTCGAGGTCCATCATGTTGTCACAAATGGCAAGATTTCAGTCTTTTTTATAACTGAATAATATTCCATATATATATATATTCACATTTTCTTTATCCATACAACTATTGGTGGACACACTTAGGTTGCTTCCGTATTTTGGATATTGGAAATAATGCTGCAATGAATATGGGGATACGTTTATCTTTTTGAGTTAGTGTTTTTATTTTCTTCAGATAAATACCCAAAAGTGGAATTGCTGGCTCATATGGTAGTTCTATTTTTAATTTTTTGAGAAACCTCCATACTGTTTTTAATAGTGGCTGCACCAGTTTACACTGCCACCAACTGTGTACAAGTGTTCCCTGTTATCCACATCTTTGCCAACACTTGCTATTTTTTGTCTTTTTAGTAATAGACATTCTAACAGGTTTGAGGTAATAACTCACTGTGGTTTTGATTTGCATTTTCCAGATCATTAGTGATGTTGAGATTCTTTTTTAAAAAATTTTTTTATTGAAACAGTTGATTTACAATGTTGTGCTAGTTTCAGGTGTACAGCAAAGTAATCTACTTATATATATGAGTGTGTGTGTGTGTATATATATATATTTTAAATTCTCTTCCATTATAAGTTATTACCGATATTGAGTATAATTCCCTGTACTATACAGGGAGTCCCTACTATACAGCAGGTCCCTGTTGGTTATCTATTTTATATATAGTAGGGTGTATATTTTAATTCCAAACTCTTAATTTATCCCTTCCCTCCCCTTTGGTAACCATAGTTTGCTTTCTATATCTGTGAGTCTATTTCTGTTTTGTAAATAAGTTCATCTGTGTGATATTTTAGATTCCACATATAAGTGATATCATATGGTATTTTTCTCTTTCTGACTTACTTCACTTAGTATAGTAATCTCTAGGTCCATCCATGTTGCTGCAAGTGGCATTATTTCATTCTTTTTTATTGCTAATATTCCATTTTATATATATATATATATATATATATACCACATCTTCTTTATCCATTCATCTGTTGATGGACACTTAGGTTGCTTCCATGTCTTGCTATTGTAAATAGTGCTGCAATGAATATTGGGGTGCATGTATCATTTCAGATTATGGTTTTCTCCAAATATATGCCCAGGAGTGGGATTGCAGGATTATATGGTAGCTATTTATTTATTTATTTTACTTCTTTACTTACTTCACCACGCAGCATGCGGGATCCCTGTTCCCTGACCAGGGATCGAACCCATGCCTCCTGCACTGGAAGCACAGAGTCTCAACCGCTGGACCACCAGGAAAGTCCTGGTAGCTCTATTTTTAGTTTTTAAAGGAACCTCCATACTGTTCTTCATAGTGGCTGTATCAATTTACATTCCCACCAACAGTGTAGGAGGGTTCTCTTTTCTCCACATCCTCTCCAGCATTTATTGTCTGTAGACTTTTTTTTTTTTGCACTGCACTGAGCAGGCTGCGGGATCTTAGTTTTCTGACCAGGGACCAAACCTGTGCTGCCTGCGAAGGTAGTGTGGATTCTTAACCACTGGACTGCCAGGGAAGTCCCTAGACTTTTTGATGATGACCATTCTGACCAGTGTGTGGTGATACCTCACTGGAGTTTTGATTTGCATTTCTCTAATGATTAGTGATGTTGAGCATATTTGCATGTGCTTTTTGGCCATCTGTATGTCTTCTTTGGAGAAACGTCTGTTATTTTTTTTGGCTGCATCAGGTCTTTGTTGTGGCTTGCAGCCTTCTCTCTAGTTGTGGCGTGTGGGTTTTCTCCAGTTGTGCGTGGGCTCTGTAGTTCTGTCACACGGGCTCTCTCGTTGAGGCACACGAGCTCAGTAGTTGCGGCATGCGGGCTTAGTTGCCCCATGGCATGTGGGATCTTAGTTCCCTGACCAGGGATTGAACCTGTGTCCCCTGCATTGGAAGGCAGATTCTTTACCACTGGACTACCAGGGGAATCCCTAGAAATGTCTGTTTAGATATTCTGCCCATTTTATTATTGGGTTGTTTTGATATTGAGCTGTATGAGCTATTTGTATATTTTGGAGATTAATCCCTTGTTGGTCACATTGTTTGCAAATATTTTCTCCCATTTTGTAGGTTGTCTTTTCATTTTGTTTATGATTTCCTTTGCTTTGCAAAAGCTTTTAAGTTTAACTAGGTCCCATTTGTTTACTTTTGTTTTTATTGTCATTACTCTAGGAGGAGACAGATCCAAAAAGATATCTGCGATATGTTTCAAACAGTGATCTGCCTATGTTTTCCTCTAGGAGTTTAAAAATATCTGGTTTTACATTTAGGTCTTTAATCCATTTTGAATTTATTTTTGTGTATAGTATTAGAGAGTGTTCTAATTTCATTCTTTTACATATGGCTGCCCAGTTTTCCCAGCACCACTTATAGAAGAGACTGTCTTTTCTCCATTGTATATTCCTGCCTCCTTTGTCTTAGACTAATTGGTCATAGGTGCGTGGGTTTATTTCTGAGCCTTCTGTCCTGTTCCATTGATCTATATGTCTGTTTTTGTGCCAGTACCATACTGTTTTGATGACTGTAGCTTTGTGGTATAGTCTGAAGTCAGGGAGTCTGATTCCTCCAGCTCCATTTTTCTTTCTCAAGATTGCTTTGGCTATTCAGGGTCTTTTGTGTTTCCATAAAAATTAAGAATTTTTTTTTTGTTCTCGTTCTGTGAAAAATGCCATTGGTAATTTGATAGGAATTGCACTGAATCTGTAGATTGCCTTGGGTAGTATAGTCATCTTGACAATATTGATTTTTTCTATCCAAGAACACAGTACATCTTTCCATCTGTTCGTATCATCTTCGATTTCTTTCATCAACATCTTATGGTTTTCAGAGTACAGGTCTTTTGCCTCTTTAGATAGGTTTATTCCTAGGTATTTTATTCTTTTTGATGCAGTAGTAAATGGGATTGTCTCCTTAATTTCTGTTTCTGATATTTTGTTGTTAATGTATAGGAATGCAAGAGATTTTTGTGTATTAATTTTGTATCCTGCAACTTTACTGAATTCATTGATGAGCTCTAATAGTTTTCTGGCAGCATCCTTAGAATATTCTATTTATAGTATCATTTTATCTGCAAACAGTGACAGTTTTACTTCTTCTTTTCCAATTTGCATTCCTTTTATTTCTTTTTCTTCTCTGATTGCCATGGCTAGACTTTCAAAACTATGTTGAATAAAAGGGGTGAGAGTGGGCATCCTTGTCTCATTCCTGATCTTAGAGGAAATGCTTTCAGCTTTTCACTGTTGAGAATGATGTTAGCTGTGGGTTTGTCATATATGACCTTTATTTTTTTGAGATAGGTTCCCTCTTTGCCCACTTTCTGGAGACATTTGTTTGTTTTTTTATCATAGATGGATGTTGAATTTTGTGAAAAGTTTTTTCTGCATCTATTGAGATGATCATATGGGTTTTATTCTTCAATTTGTTAATGTGGTGTATCACACTGATTGATTTTTAGATACTGAAGAATACTTGTATCTCTGGGATAAATCCCACTTGACCATGGTGTATGATCCTTTTAATGTATTGTTGGATTTGGTTTGCTAGTATTTTGTTGAGGATTTTTGCATCTATGTTCATTAGTGGTATTGGCCTGTAATTTTCTTTTTTTGTGGTATCCTTGTCTGGTTTTGGTACCAGGGTGATGGTGCCCTCAGAATGAGTTTGGGTGTGTTCCTTCCTCTGCAATTTTTTGGAATATTTTCAGAAAGATAGGTGGTAACTCTTCTCTAAATGTTTGATGTAATTCGTCTGTGAAGCCATCTGGTCCTAGACTTCTGTTTGTTGGAAGTTTTTAAATCATTGTTTCAATTTCAGTAGTTGCGATTGGTCTGTTCATGTTTTCCATTTCCTGGTTCAGTCTTGGGAGATTGTACCTTTCTAAGGATTAGTCCATTTCTGTTTGGATGTCCATTTTATTGGCACGTAGTGGCTTTTCGTAGTCTCTTAATGTCTTTTGTATTTCCGTGGTGTTTGTTATAACTTATCCTTTTTCATTTCTAATTTTATTGATTTGGGCCCTCTCCATGTTTTTCTTGATGAGTCTGGCTAAAAATGTATCAACTTTGTTTATCTTTTTCATGTATCTGTTGGCCATCTGTATGTCTTCTTTGGAAGAATGCCTATTCGGATCTTCTGCCTTTAAGTAGGTATATGTATTTTTTCCTATTAAGTCATGAATGCTTTATATATTTTGGATATTAATCCCTTATCAGATATATTATTTGCAAGTATTTTCACCCATACAGTAGGTTACCTTACCATTTTGTTACTGGTTTCCTGTCCTGTGCAGAAGCTTTTTAGTTTGATCTAGTCCAACCTGTTTACTTTTGCTTTTGTTGTTTTTGCTTTTGGTGTCAGATTAAAAACATCATTACTAAAACCTGTGTCAAGGAGCTTACCACCTATCTTTCTTCTAGTTTTGTGGTTTCAGGTCTTATGTTTAAGTCTTTAATCCATTTGAGTTAATTTTTGAGTATGGTGTAATATAGGGGTCCAGTTTCATTATTTTGCATGTGGCTGTCCACTTTTCCTAACGTCATTTCTTAAAGAGATTGTCCTTTCCCCACTGTGTATTCTTCGCTCCTTTGTCATAAATTAATTGATCATATATGTGTGGGTTTATTTCTGGGCTCTTCTGTTCCATTGACTTGTGTGATTGTTTTTATGCCAATAACGTACTGTGTTAATTACTATAATTTTGTAATATAAGTGGACCCTTGAACAACATGGGTTTGAACTGCATGGATTCACTTACACCTGGATTTTTCACTAAATACACACTACAGTACTACACAAGCAGTGTGGAACTGCAGATATGGAGGGCTGACTGTTAAGTTATACACACAGATGACTGTGTGGCAGGTTGGTGCCCTTAACCCCTCCATTGTTGAAGAGCCAACTCTAGTTTGAAATCAGGGAGTGTGATGCCTCCAGCTTTGTTCTTCTTTCTCAAGTTTGCTTTGGCTATTCAGTGTCTTTTGTGGTTCTATACAAATTTTAGGATTGTTTGTTCTATTTCTGTGAAAAATGTCACTGGAATTTTGTTAAGAATTTTATTGAGTTAGTAGATTGCTTTGGGTAGTACGGACATTTTAACAATATTCTTCCAATCCATTAGCACAGGGTATCTTTTTATTTGTGTTGTGTTCAGTTTCTTTCATTAACATTTTGTACTTTTCAGTATACATGTCTTTCACCTCCTTGGTTAAATTTATTGCTGGGTATTTTATTCTTTTTGATGTAATTGTAAAAAGGATTGTTTTCTTAATTTCTTTTTCTGATAGTTCATTATTAGCATATAAAAATGTAAGAGAGTTTTTGCATTGATCCTGTATCCTGAAATGTTACTGAATTCGTTTATTAGTTCTGTCAGTTTTTTGGTAGAGTCTTAAGGGTTTTCTACATATTGTATTATGTCATCTGTAAATAGTGAGTTTTAGTTCTTTCTTTCCAATTTGGGTGCCTTTTATTCCATTTTCTTGCTTAATTGCTCTAGTTAGGACTTTCAATACTGTGTAGAATAAAAGTGGTGGAAGTGGGCATCCTTGTCTTGTTCCTGATCTTAGAGAAAAAGCTTTTAGCATTATACTGTTGAATATGGTGTTAGCTGTAGGTCTGTCGTATATGGTCTTTGTTATGTTGAGGTATGTTTCCTCTATCCCCACTTTGTTGAGAGTTTTTATCATGAATGGACGTTGAATTCAGTCAGATGTTTTCTGCATCTAATTAGATGATCGTATGATTTTTACCACTCATTTTGTTAATATGGACATTGAAACATCCTTGCGTACCTGATATAAATCCCACTGGATCCTTTTAATGTATTGTTGAATTTGGTTTGCTAATATTTAGTTGAGGATTTTTACATCTGTGTTCATTAGGGACATTGGCCTGAAATTTTCTTTTCTTGTGGCATCCTTGTCTGGTTTTGGTATCAGGGTAATGCTGGCCTCATACATTGAGTTCGGAAGAATTCCCTCCTCTTCTATTTTTTGGAAGAGTTTGAAAAGGGTTGGTATTATTTCTTCTTAGAATGTTTGGTAAAATTCACCAATGAAGCCACTTAATCCTGAACTTCTGTTTGTTGGGGAGTTTTTGATTACTGATACAATCTTGTTACTAGTAATCGGTCTGTTAAGATTTTCTGTTTCTTCACAGCTGCCTTGAAAAGTTGTATGTTTCTAGTAATTTATCCATTTCTTCTAGATCATCCAATCTGTTGGTGTATAATTGTTCGTATTGGTCTCTTCTAATCTTTTGTATTTCGGTGGTATCAATTATAATTGATTATATTTTATAATGGATACCACTTTCATTTCTGATTTTATTTGAGTCCTCTTTTTTCTCTTGGTGTGTCTAGCTAAAGTTTTTTTTTTTTTTTTTTTTTGCGGTACGTGGGCCTCTCACTGTTGTGGCCTCTCCCGCCGCGGAGCACAGGCTCGGGATGCACAGGCCCAGCAGCCATGGCTCACGGGCCCAGCCGCTCCGCGGCACGTGGGATCCTCCCAGACGGGGGCACGAACCCACGTCCCCTGCATCGGCAGGTGGACTCCCAACCACTGCGCCACCAGGGAAGCCCTCTAGCTAAAGTTTTGTCAATTTTGTTTATCTTTCCAAAAAGCAGCCCTTAGTTTCCTTGATCTTTTTTATTGTCCTTTTAGTCTCTATTTCATTTATTTTTGCTCTGATCTTTGTCATTTCCTTCCTTTTACTAACTTTGGTCTTTGTTTGTTCTGCTTTTTCTAGTTCCTTGAGGTATATAGTTAGGTTGTTTGAGACTTTTCTTGTTGTGTGAGGTATGCATTTATAGCTATGAACTTCCCCCTTTAACTGCTTTTGCTGCAACCCATAAATTTTGGTATGTTCTGTTTCTTTTTTTTTGGTCTCAATGTATTTTTAAACATTTTTTCAATTTTAATCTTTATTTTTGGCTGCATTGCGTCTTCATTGCTGCACGCAGGCTTTCTCTAGTTGTGCCACTTGGGAGCTACTCTTCATTGTGGTTCACGGGCTTCTCACTGCAGTGGCTTCTCTTGTTGCAGATCATGGGCTCTAGGTGCACGAGCTTCAGTAGTTGCAGCACGTGGGCTCAGTAGTTGTGGCACACGGGCCCTGGAGCGTGCAGGCTTCAGTAGTTGCAGCACGTGCACTCAGTAGTTGCAGCACGTGGGCTCTAAAGTGCATGGGCTTCAGTAGTTGTGGCACATAAGCTTAGTTACTCCACGGCATGTGGGATCTTCCCGGACCAGGGATCGAACCAATGTCCCCTTCATTGGCAGGCAGATTCTTAACCACTGTGCCACCAGGAAGTCCCTCAAGGTATTTTTTTTCTTTTGACTTCTTTGACCCATTGATTGTTCAGTAGTATCTTGTTTAATCTCTACATATTTTTGCATTTTCCAGTTTTCTTCGTGTAACTGATTTCTAGTTTTATACTGCTGTGGTCAGAAGAGATGCTTGATATGACTTCTCCTAAATTTATTAAGACTTGTTTAGTGGCCTAACATATGATTTATCCTGGAGAATGTTCCATGTGTACTTGAGAAGAATGTATATAGTGCTGCTTTGGGATGGAATGTTCTGTATATATCTGTTAAGTTCACCTGATCCAATTTGTCATTTAAGGCTGTGGTTTTTTCATTGATTTTCTGCCTAGATGATCTATCGATTGACATAAGTGGGGTATTAAAGCCTCCTACTATTATTGTATTGTTGTCTATTTCTCCCTTTAGGTCTTTAATATATGCTTTTTACATTTAGGTGCTACTATGTTGGGTGTACAAATATTATGTCCCCTAGTTGGATTGACCTCTTTATCATTTTGGAATGCCCTTCTTTGTCTCTCATAATATTCTTTGTTTTAAAGTCTGTTTTGCCTGATATAAGTATAGCTACCCCTGCTTTTGTTGTTGTTTTCACTTGCATGGAGTATCTTTTTCCACTGATTCATTTTCAGTCTGTGTGTGTCTGTAAATCTGAAGTGAGTCTCTTGTAGACAGTATATAGATGGGTCTTGTTTTTCTTAATCCAGTCGTCCACTCCATGTCTTTGATTGGAGAATTTAGTTCATTTACACTTAAAGTAATTATTGATAAGTAGGAACTTATGGCCACTTGTTCATTGTCTGCTGGTTGTTCTGTAGTTCCTCTCTGTTCTCATCTTCTCTTCCTCTCCTCCTTTGTAGTTTGATGACTTTCTTTACTGGTAGACTTAAATTCCTTTATCTTTTATATATCTACTACAAAATTTTGCCTTGTGTTACCATGAGGCTTACATATAACAACTTATATCTGTAGAAGTCTTAAGTCAATAACAACTTAAGACTGATCTCATTTTAAAGCTCTACATTTTTACTCTATTCCAACCAACCAACTTCTATGTTTTTGATATTACATTTATATTTTTTATCTTGTGTTACTTAATTATTGTAATCAGTTATTTTTACTTTTGTTTTTTAACCTTCATACTAGCTTTAAAATTGATTAATCCTTTTCTATATATTTCCAGTGAGATTTATTCTTTCATATATTTTCTTGTTACTAATTAATACAGTTTTTCTGCTTAAAGAAGTCCCACTAACATTTTTATAAGACCAGTTTAGTGGTGATACACTCCTTTAGTTTTTGCTTCTCTGGAAAACTCTTTATCTCTCCTTTAATTCTGAAAGATAACACTGTCAGGTAGAGTATTCTTTGTTGGAAGTTTTTTTTTTTTTTTTCTTTTTCTTTTCTTTCAGCACTTTGAAGGAGTGCCATTCCCTTCTGGCCTACAAAATTTCTGCTGTAAAATCTGCTGATAGTCTTATGAGGATTCTCTTGTATGTAGCAAGTTGGCTTTCTCTTACTGCTTTTAAGACTCTCTCCTTATCTTTAAGCTTTGACATTTTAAGAAAATGTGTCTTGGTGTGGATCTTTGGGTTCCTCTTATTTGGAACTCTCTAGCCTTCTTGTATCTGATTGCTGTTTTCTTCCTCAATTTAGGGAACTTTTCAGCTATTGTCTCCTCAAACAATTTTTCTGCCCCTTTCTCTCTTCTCCTTCTGGGAGCCCTATAATGTGAATGTTACCCTATTTGATGGTTCCCTAAGTCCTTAAACTATCTTTTTCATTTTCTTCCCCTCATGCTGCTCTGATAGGGAGAATTCCACTGCCTTGTCTTCAGGTTAGCTGATTATTTCTTCTACTTTATTTAGTCTCTTGCTGAACCCTCTAGTGTACTTTTCAGTTGTTATTATATTCTTCAGCTCTGTGACTTCTGTTTGATAGCTTATGTTTTCCAACTCTTTGTTGAAGTTCTGTGTTCATTTATTCTACTCCCCTGTTTGTTGAGCATCTTCATAATCATTACTTTCAACCCTTTATCACATAAATTACTTATCTCCATCTTATTAAGCCTTTTTTCCCCCTGAGCTGTTATCTTGTAATTTTGTTTGGAACATATTCCTCTGTTCCTTCGTCTTCTTGACTCCCTATGTGCAGTAGATAAAACCACCACTTCTCTCAGCACTAAAGGAGTGGCCTTGTGTAGCAGATGAAAGTTGTTCAACCCTGCCTTAGCCTTTGGTTTCCTCTCAAACCTTTGTGATTGTCCAAGCACCTATTATATTGTTAATAGCTCCCAGTAGTTGAGGGTGTGCCAAGACCTGTCCATGTCCCAGGGGGAGGTTCTCACTACCTAGATTCAGGCTGATGGGAAGCCAGATCCTCAGGCAGCAGCTTTTAATACTATGGAAATATATGGAGTCCTGTGGGACTCCAAGTGTAAACCCTGTTGGCTCCCAGAGCCAGGAAATCTGGAGGTATCCCTGGGTGGCAAAAAAGCTGTGGCTCCAGACAAGTGTATAAGCTGTTTTTTGGGAGATACCAGCAAGCTGGAGCAAGGCAGAGGGAGAGCACCAGGATGGCCTGTATCCCTTGAAAACTTTGTAGGCCACTCGCTGTGTGCCAAATTTGAAGCCTGCTTCTCAGGCCAAAGCTCCAGGACAAGTAAAGAGGCCAACTTCACAGAAAGACTGGGGTGAGGGTATATTTCAGTCTGCTCTGTGTGCAGTGTTCTGCCAAGAACCGTCTCTGTGATAGCCACAGTCCTGTGGGGCCCAGGAATGCAAGCCCCCCTGGCCATCACAGCCAGCCAATCAAGGGCCGTCTCTTGGGCAGAAGCTGCAAAAAGTGAGGACCGGATATAAAAACCAGGGTACCAGACATGTGTCAAGCTCCCCTCTGGGAGACACTGGCACTCTGGAGCATGGCAATGGGAGAACTTGAAGATAGTACCCCTCTCCCAGACCTCTGGAAAATATTGACAGCCCCCAGATGTGTGATTAGCCAGAAGCCTGTCCCTCGGGCTGCAGCCATGATTTTTTATAGGCCTTCTGCACAGACTGAACTCCTGGGTCTGTTGCCTCTTGCCGTTCTCTGGGGATGGTAGCTATTTAAGAACTCTTTCTCCATTGATTATTGTCCTGTGGGACCCACTGGCATAGGCCCCATGGTTACCAGAGTCAGGCAGTGTAGAGGTACTTGCTGGCAGCAGCCACAAAAATTGGTGGGGCACCGGATTTTTCTGGTGACACTGATTCTTATAGTCCTATGGGACGAGGAACACAAGCTACCCTGGCCTCCAGAGCTAGGCGATCAAGAGGTGTTCTCCAGGCAGTGGCCAGCAAAATAAGGGCATCAGATGCATGTGAAAGCTCTCATCCGAGGTACAGTTGTGCTCTGGAGCATGGCAAAGGGAGAGCATGAAAATAGCACTTGCCAGTCTCTGTCCCCGGAATGTCCTAGCCAGCTCCCAGACGTGCATGTCAAAGTAGATGCCTACCCTCAGGAAGGCTGATGCTTCAATTCAAGCAGGTGAGCCTTCTTCCCTTTATGTCTGGGTGTGATAGGTTGCTTCTAAGCTGGGCCCTGGGGTTGGTGAGTTTGAGCGCACCAGCCTTTTAAGAGCCATTTTTCAGATCACGACAGTTTGGGTCTTGGGACATAAGCCCCCGTGGTTATCAAAATTAGATTGTGGCTTGTCTTTCAGGTGTAGGTCTTAAAAGTTGGGGTGCCTGATGTGGGGTTCCAACCCTTCATTTCTCATCAAGAAGCTCCAGGTTTTGAGTTCTCTTCCAATTCGGGACCCGCCAGGGGTGGGGTTTATGGTGAGTTTGTGTTCCAGCCTCTCCTGCCCTCTTCGATGTGATTTTCTTGCTTGCCTGATGTGTAGTCATCACTCAGCCAGCCTTTAGGTTTTTTTTAAGAGGAATTTTCCATATGTAGCTGTAGACTCAGTGTGTCTGTGGGAAAAGGTGAGTTCAAGATCTTTAAGATGGGGTTCGCCATCTTGAACCGGAATCTCCACCCTAAACTAAGTTTCTTGACAGTGGAATCAGATGCAGGCTCTATTTTTTATTCAAAATACACAGCATAGTGCTTTCCCAGTGGTACACGTAAATAAGGATTGACTACATGAATAATGGAATAAATACGCTCATATATCTGTCAGTGTTGTGAGAAAGGGCATTCATTCATGCTACAGTTACTGAGTGCTTACTATGTACTGATAAGCATTCTTCTATGTCCTGGGGAGGTAGCAATCAACACAAAAAAGTCTGTGTCTTCAGAGAACTCATAGTCTAGTGAAGAAGACAGACAAGGAACAAAATATGTAATGATAAGTAGTGATAAATGCTATGAAGAGAAACCAGGGTAAGAGCACAGTAGAGCAGCTTAGGGATGCTATTTTAGATCAGGGTAGAGTGGGGAGATATGTAGAAATCTTGAAGGCTGTGACAACTGGATTTTTATGTGTGTGATGGAAAACCTACCAAGTCTTTTCTCTGAAAACACTGTCAATAGGCCATAGGGTAATCAGTTATCTCCTTGGGTCTGTGACAGAGACTCCTGCTTGTCCCCAGTATTCACCCTCCCCCTCTCGAGTAACAGAGTGGCTGAAGTTTAACTAGTTACATAGACACATAAGTAAAGACGACATATTCAAGGCTCTCTTGCAGGCCATCTAAGGTTTCAACCTAAAAATATGTATACTTGCCTTATAACTGGTTTCTTTAGGTGGTTTAAACCTTTTTTTCTTTTATTTCTTGACTCATTTAGACTACTTTCCTTGCAGGCAGACAAGGGACTACATTTTCTATCCTTTTGAACATGGACAGCCAAACACTATTGTAAATGGTAGGCATTCAATAAACTTTTCAGCAAATCTGAAAACCAAAATGACTCTTACGAAGGTTCAAAGTATATGAAAACAGTTCTCATTTAAAATGACATACACCAAAGGAATATGAAAATATGCATTTATTAGCAACAAAGTAGCATTTCCCAGAGTTTTTTTTCCAATTACACACACACACACACACACATACACACACACACACAATAGCAGGACAAAATTACACTTTTTTTTTTCACTGCACAGCTTGCAGGATCTTACTTCCCCGACCAGGGATTGAACCCGGGCCCTCGGGAGTGAAAGCGTGAAGTCCTAATCACTGGACCACCAGGGAATTCCCTCAAATTATATATTTTTTACACACTAAAGATTCATACTCCAAAGAAAATAAGCACATGTCCACAAGACAATTAGAAAGCAGCAAGAAATCTTTCCTTTTACTTAATGCTAAAAACCTTTTAATTTCTCTCCTTACACAAATCAATGAAGATTTTGTCATTAAAAATACTTGCTTGTCACCTTAGGGTTTTAAATATTTTATTCATCAAATCAGACTGTTACTTGAAGTTTTTACAATTTGTATGTAATTAAAATCAACTTTTACAGAAAATATGTGAAGCTTCAAGTGGCTGAGACTAATGCGCTAGACTTACTATTCTTCACAGGTCAACATTCAATGTAAAAACCAAACATTTGTCCACTAGAAAGGAAACGCTTATAAACAAGGTATGGAATAATTATTGGCATATGTAAACTGAAAGGTAGTTTGACCATTTTATTTTCAAACACACCTAATCTTCAAACTTCTTTTTCACATTGATAATCATTTTGCAGAAATAAGATGACTGGCACTAACTCAGACAATAAACAAACTACACCAAGCACATATTAGTAAAGATACTTTGGTGGAAAACGAAGTATTAAACAACAAAAACATT
This sequence comes from Neophocaena asiaeorientalis asiaeorientalis, assembly GCF_003031525.2. NCBI lineage: Eukaryota > Metazoa > Chordata > Mammalia > Artiodactyla > Phocoenidae > Neophocaena > Neophocaena asiaeorientalis. The sequence continues at coordinate 9,588,307 of NW_020172625.1, forward strand.
TGGTAACATCCATTTACTAATATGTTACCAAGGTTTTCAAGGTTTACATGAGTTGTTTGCACTAGTGAAAATGTTATTTTAAAATATTTTCATAGTATATGCATTAGACTTAGTTTAAGAGGGGAAGGCTCTTTTAAAAATTTCATGAAGAAAAAAATAGCTTTTTAAAGAGAAAATGTCCAAGTAAGAGGTTTATTTTTTGACCTAACAAGAATAATTTCAGTGGCTATTTAAGAACATACAAAACCCAAATTGACTGCAATTCTTCAACTTAGTCAAGCTGTCAAGTCAAAAAAATAATTCTGTTATTACCGGCACAGATCCAGTCCATTGTTCAAAGATACGTCCTTGATCTAGTCCATTATTTTACAATATTTAAAAGAATAGAATTTGTTTTGGCACTGTTAATTAATATAATGCAGAGATAAACAAATGATTTTCTCATCTAATTCTTTCACGTTGAAAGGACAGTTTAAACTAGATTTTCTAAGATAATGGGGTAGGATCAACACTGTAAGTTTTAGGACCTATATAAGCTTAGATTCTAAAAACATTATGGTTTTAAACAAATCAATACTTTTCCTCACTCTTTACATAACACTGAGAAATTTCAAATATAAACTGTAGAAACCAGTATATGAAATCTTAAGAAAAATCTTACTAAAAATAATTAAGAAAATGCTTTAGAAATTTAAGATGTAAAATACAATTGACTTTAAATTAAAAAAAGGAAAAAACCACCAAAACCCAAAAAACCTCACCCACATTTTACAGGGTTATTCTTTAAAAACCCTTGGCACTTGATTTTATTCTCTGTCAATCTTTTGGTTGCATTTTTTGCATCATCTAGTGGCCACCTTGTGGCATTTCAAAGAAGTCCTGCTACCATTTTTGAACCCCAATACTTTTCCCTTCTTTGAGATACTAATATAATTATAGTATCAAGTTTCATAAAACTTCTTTTAAAGGCTCATAAAATTCCATTTCCTAGTGGAGATAAGGTATCTTTTTAATAGGAAGAAATGAATAGATTTGCCATAAATTATTACTATACATTAGACTAGACATTTCCATATCAAATTTTAAAAATTAAATATAACACTGGGAGAAACTGTGGCTTAAGCTGTAGAGTCATCTTTAGACTCTAAAAGTAGTTATTGCAAGTAAAGCTCAGGGTTACCATGTCAACTAAACTTCTTGTAATTGATAAGCCCTTCCACTGTACCTTTGCTTTGAGTAGCAAATACTTTTAAAAATGGGGACCCAATGACTTATGGTCAGAGTGCTAAGGACTCAAGAAGACTTAATTTTTACTACCAGATGATGTTGCACAAAAAGAAGTTATTATGGTCTCTTTTCATCGACCCATTTGTATCTAATAGTGGGTTTCCAAAAATAACTGATCTTTTAGTCTTAATGAATCTCCTAACTTTTATTCAGTTGAGCCACACTTATATACAGGATTTAACAGAAAAGTCCCAAAGTTCTTGCCCTTTACTTTTATTGAGAAGGCTGAGTGAATGTAATACGGCGCCGCCTCCTTTGGAAAGCCTTTAAATTCCATCTGTTTGGTTCTAGCATATGAGGACCATTGTAGACAAATAACACCGTCATCTTTTCATTATAAGGAAGATTTTGCAGGAGCTGTAAGTGTTAAAACAAACTGTCATATAATGCTTTCCGTTAAGAAGCACAACTTTCCAACCTTACATGTGTATAGTCAAATATATTATTTTATTTGTAATATGAATGAAACTCTTAAGTTCTCAATTCAATATACACCCTGCCCGACTGTGATCCTCATTTGAATTAGCACATCTGAAGCGCAGCCTAAGGAATCATCAACATGCCTTGGGAGCCCTCTATATTCATAGGCCAAATGGGATCATACAACTTCTTAGGTTGACCCTTGAAAAGTGTGTCCTCCAGAATTTTCCTAGGATACTTTCACTCTTTTATCCACAAAACACTTCTCAAGCAACTTCTATGGTGAGGCACTGTGTGATAGACTGGTAGCCTGAAAAGTGTATATAACAGGGAGGTTTGGTTTATAGGCCAACATGTTTGGTAAACAATAGGGAATTAACAGATCTAGCTACTCAACAGGGTATTCTGCTGGAAAAAGAAGACAGATTATACTATTCAATAAAAAATTGAATTTAAGATAGGATTTCCAATGAAATTTTTCATTGAATACTTTAGTTAAAAAAAATCTGATTACATTAATAAATACATCTTTGATTACTGTACATCAGTTTTATAACTGACCCACAAAAGAAAATTTCCCATTGTAATGGTCCTAGCTTATGGAAAATTCTCTGTGAAGATAATTCTTTTTTTTTTCTCCAAAGTTAATATATGAACAGAAGATCATGGGGCACTTAGGACTGCCTCTGGGCCAAGTCAGTGGCAGTGGTGAATTAAAAAAAGGCAGAGCACAGCACCAAAACAGACCTTTCTGGAGAAATGAGAAGGACCAGCGTTCTAGGGTTTATATTCTCCTGTCATTTTTTAGTGCTAAAAGAGGAACTTCTTTAGAGGAAGAATAAGTGCCAAAAGCATGGAGGAAATCTCAGTTCTAGAACATAATACTATGCCTCCTATGTTTCTTCCTCTGATAACAAGGTTTCTGATTAAGTATGTCACTGGAACTTGTCCCCTTTAATAATATAAATATTACTATAATCCTTTTAGTTCTATTTTGGGAGTGTTCCTGCTCATATTTACATACTGGGCCAAAATCTGCTACATGTTTTAGCCACGAGGGACTTCTGAGTATGGGTATTTTTAGGTTACTTATTACCTACCTTTGGTGTAATAAAGAAATACTGAGATGTGTTTTCTTTACAAGCAGTATTTACAACCATTTCAAACACTCTCCGTTCATTGATTGGGTCCATTCCCTAAACAATGACAATAATAATGATTAGATTTAAATCTATTACAAGATACAGTGAAACCCAATAAAAGAATAAGCTATACCTGATTGATCTCATCAACTACTCTGAATGGACATCTATTAAGCTCCTGAAGTGCCATCAAGTATAACATGGTAGAAACGCTTCTTTCGCCTCCACTTTGATGATGAGGAGTTAATTCATGTAGTTGAGTGCTACTGCGAAATTTGACTCTAATTCGAATTCCATATTTATCATAGTCTTCCTATAAAACATTTAAAAAGTTGATGAAAGGTGAGAGTTTGGTAATTCCATACAATTTTTTGAAAATAGACTGAATCAATCAATTATAAGAGTAAAGAACTTAAAACCTCATGATATTAGTTTTATCTAAATAGATCCTTGGAGACCTCTAGAGCTTGCAGAGAGTAAGTGGTTCTAATATTTTACTGTTTCAGTTTATTTATAAAATACGGTTTTAAACCATTCTGCTTTATAGAATGGTTCTGAGGATTAAACAAGATAAACCTAGAAGTGCTTGGCACAGTGTCTGGTACACAGAAAGTATATTATATGTTATAACACATCCCTTCCTTCTAACAAGCCCACACTATGTAGATGACAATTCTCATGGCAGGTCTAATATCTTACTAAAACTTAAAGTGAAATGATGTTTGCTATCCTTATGTCTCACACTAAGCAGATAAAGGAGTCATGGGGCAAAGTTCCTAAGGGGAAATAAAGGTGCTACCTTGCTTTATAAGGGAAAAATTTCAACATTTATAAAACTAGAGCCCTAAAATAAGCTTAATGTATCTACCATCAACAAGTCTCAACTATGATCAATACATGACCAATCTTGTTTCATCTATAACTCCACCCACTCCTCTTTCCCAATTATTTTGAAGCACATCCCAGTTCATCTCTTTATACATTTCTTTTTTAATATGTATATTTTTTTCATGTGGATCATTTTTGAAGTCTTTATTGAGTCTGTTACAATATTGCTTCTATTCTATGTTTTGGCTTTTTGGCTGAGAGGCATGTGGGATCTTAGCTCCCCGACCCAGGGACTGAACCCACACCGCCTACACTGTAAGGCAAAGTCTTAACCACTGGACCACCAGGGAAGTCCCTCATTACACATTTCTTTTTTTTTTCAAATTAATTAATTAATTTATGGCTGTGTTGGGCCTTCGTCTCTGTGCGAGGGCCTTCTCTAGTTGTGGCAAGCTGGGGCCACTCTTCATCGCGGTGCACGGGCCTCTCACTATTGCGACCTCTCTTGTTGCGGTGCACAGGCTCCAGACGTGCAGGCTCAGCAGTTGTGGAACACAGGCTCAGCCGCTCTGCGGCATGTGGGATCCTCCCAGACCAGGGCTCGAACCCGTGTCCCCTGCATCGGCAGGCAGACCCTCAACCACAGCTCCACCAGGGAAGCCCCTACACATTTCTTAATGGAAATCTTATTTTACCCACAACTGCAATGCATTAACGTAGCTCAAGAAATTGGTACTAAATTTCTAAATATTTTTATTCTTGTGAACTCAAATTTTTGATCAAAAGGAAACCACTGATACTATATACTATGCTTCAGTTATGTTTACCAATTTGTTTATGACTCTTCAAACTTGAGTAGTAGATTCAAAAAGCAATGCATTTGCTTACCACACCTGAATAACCATTACTTAGACTGGATATGAAAAGACTTTGTAAGGTATTAGTCACTAATCTCCAATGTCACCAAAAAAAAAAAAAAGGTGAGCCTGATGGAATCCCATATATGGTCTTTTCCTTCCTTAGGACAATTTTTTTGTAAGCAAAATTTTCACAGATGTAACTTTACAGTAAATAAACAATTTACATGTACTTTTAGCATATAATTAAAATTACTTGCCAGGAAACATTTCAAATGCAATTTTACCTCATTTTCTGTATGGAGATCAATTTCACCAGCACACTGCATGGAACTAAAAAAATTGCTAAATTTTTCATTAATTTTTTCTACCAGCTCCTTTAAAGGATTCAGCCACCTTTCTTTTACCTGCAAGTAAAGGCAATATAAAAACACAATTTAAAAAGTGTCCTTGCACTGATACAAAACTTTATATAAAACAAATTTAATATCAATATCAATCTGGTCATGAGAACATATGCTTCTAAGAAAAAATGCAATGTATCATTTCATTTTGCATTATCCTACATTACCATATGATTAATGGTAAGCACATGAGAAAAAGAAAACGGTTGAATAATTACCTGTGAAATGTTTTCCCTATATTTATCCAGTTCAACATTCTTTATCTTTAGTTCCTCAGTTAATTGCTCTATTTCTTCTTCTCTTTTTGTGTACTCCTCAACAACCTGGCAGAAAAAAAATCTTTAAGATTAATCTACCAAAGGATAAAATTATAGAAAATTTTGCATCAATTAAAACATTAACTGAAAATGCCACTTTTGTTGCATTGTTTGTATGCAGTTAATTTATGTTCTTGTAACATACTGAAAATGCCATTTTTTATCCTTGAAAAAATAGACACTGCAGTATTTCAGGTTAGCCCAAGTATTCCTTTTATAAAGAAAAGGCACAGAACACTGTGTTCCTTAGGAAGAATCTATTTAAAATTCTAATAGATTCAGAATCTGGCATTTAAAAGCACATTGTTCCTGCTGTCTAGCTTATTATTACCAAGAGCTCCAGTACAGAGTGGGAGGCAAGTACTGGAGGGAAGTGAGTGTGTGTGTGTGTGTGTGTGTGTGTGTGTGTGTGTGTGTCTGCACGCGCACACATGCGTTTCTGTTTGGGGGAGGGTGTGGTGACGGTGGTGGCTGCAGTGGGCATTAGGGAAAGAGGCATACTGTAGGATTCAGTCCTGTGAAGCAAGAAGCTCTTGATCTTTCTTCAGTTAATAAAGCATCAATTTCATCCAAGGTGTTTGGAAGATCTTGGAAAGCCTAAAGAAGAAAAAAATTGTCCATTATTATAGATAGTACAGTGAAAACAGTTCAAATAGTTAAAAATATTCTGCTGAGTTAGTAAGTATCTACTATGTGTTGAACAGCATGCTAGCACACAATAAGGAATCAAAGGAATTATAAACACGGCTTTTTGCTTTCAAAAAGCTTATACTTTAAAAGAAAACAAAATGTATATACTTAATAACATGGGCTAACACCTTAAGGCAATGTATTGATGCTGAGTATTAAAATAAGCAGTACATATCATACAGGTTATGGAATTCAGAGAAAGGAAGTATCAGTTCATGCTACAGGAGCTACAAGAGAGTAAGAGAATTCAGGCCCAGATTCCATCTCTGAGCCTTAAAGCAAATGGCTAGGGAAAAGTAAGGCAGAGGGGAGACAGGAGCTTGGAAAAAAGAATGAGCACTGCATACCATGGGGGGTGAGGAGTTGTGTCCATTTGGAATGGTGGGTACTTGCTGAATTGGTAGAATGGGTCCAGAATATGTGGGGCATTGAAAGAGAGCAAGAAGTTAGAACTTTATACTGTACTTGTGAAGAACTACAAAAGCATCCTAAGAATCCAATTACTTTGACAGTAGAATTTCACCACAGTACTATCTTCTGAGACCATGCCACAGAGACAAATTAGAGGAGATACTTTATTGTGGGGCGAGGCAAAGCAGTACATTGCTTTTTCACCACAACCTGCGAAAGTTTATGTACTACAATGTACAAAATGAATACTGAAACCTTGAAAAAGATCCTAACACACTGCATTAATCTAATATCTTAACCTTTTGGAAAGCAGTTCAACTTCTACAGGCCTTCAGATATTTGTTAAGTATATTTTTCTGAATCTGACCTGTCCATTGAGATTTGAACTCATGTGCTAAACACTTGGTATCTTCATTTGACTCTTTAATAGACAAATTTAAGATGGTGAAACACAAATCTTCAACTTCCTCACCTTCCCCACCAATTTGAGCAAACTGATTTGTCCTTCAATCTTTTCCATCTCAGTAAATGAACAAATTTAGGGGTTCTCTCTCTTACCCTTCAACTCAAATCCATTACCAAGTCCTGCTGGTTCTGTCATTAAAAGATACCTCAAGTCTGTAAACTGCTCTGTGTCTAATGCTTCCACCCTAATCCATGCCACAAAAATCTCTTGGCTGGTCCAAAGCAATAATCTTCTATAAATGGTCTTTGTGCTTCCATTTTGGTATCCCTACTTTATTTTCCATACAGCAGTTGGAGTGCTCTTTTACAAACTGAAGTTGTCCTACCTCTGTAACTCTTCTGTTTAAAATTCTCCAGTGGGTTCCATCTCAAAATAGAGCCCAAATTCCTTCTATGGTGTATAAGGCCCTACAGGATCTGGCTTCTGCCCCTCTTTCTGCTTGGATTATAAATTGTAGCCCCACTGAGATTCTTTCTATGCTGAAACAGGCCAAGTATACTTCTGCCTCAGGAGCTTTGTATGAGCTATTTCCTCTGCCTGGAATGCTTTTCCCTCAAACCTTCACTTGACTGATTTCTTCTCGTCATTCAAGACTCATCTAAAATAGTATCTTCTCAAAGGAGCCTTCCCTGACACTCTAGCCCCTTACCTTGTTTTATTCTTCTTCTTAGTACCTCTTGCTATCCCCGACATAATCTGTTTGCTTTTTGATTTGTCTTCCCCACCCTCCAGACTAGAATATAAATTGCAAGAGAGAAGAAAGTATGTGTGTTTTGTTCAGTGCATGTGATATATAGAAGGTAATCAATACATTTTTAATGAACACATGAACTATGCTCTAATCTTGTTTCTTTCAAAAACAGTACCATGTATCAAGGACAGAATCATGCTACTTTCTGAAAGAAAAAGTTAGTACAGGTATTGTACTAATATTTACTTATTTTATAAACACAATGTATTCTGGAGAAGGTTTATTTTTAGAAACAATAGCCCCTCAATTTTCTTACAAATATCTACTAAATTCCTATTATGTATCCAAACAGATCCATTCTCCCTAGTTTCTGGGTCTGAGAGCATAAAGCACAATCTTTGAGGATATGAAAATTATAATCCAAATAAGTTTTATTTCCAGTTCTATTTATATCTTTAGCAGACATTTCATTATCTACTGAAATAGATAACATTTGAAATTTAAAAAGCCACACAAATACCAGATATTTAAAATTTTATTTCTAATTTTACTTTGACATTATTCTGAGAGAGTAAGTATGTAGGCAAGGTATTATTCCTACCTGTCAGATAAAGCTTTGGGTCACGGGGCTACCTAATTAATGGTGGAACTTGGAAGAAAGAGCAGCATCTTCTCATTTTACTAACTGAATGATATGTCAGAATATAATATACACATAATGTAAAGAAAGAAAGGCTCTTTTTTTCCTTTCCTTAGCAACAGATGTCAGCCATAAAGATTCAGCTCCCACTCAACTGTAAATAAACACCCTAATTTCCAGGAAAACATTTTCATTTTGCCTTCGTTTGTCTAAATATCACCTCTCTTTACTGTTCCTTATATATCAATTACTGGTACTATGTTTCCATGAAAAGCTATAACCCGTCTCCTGACCCTACCTATTAAAAGGGTGCTTGGGGAAAAAAGCTTTTTACTGGAAGAATGAATGTTATGGCATTAATAATTTTGCAAAATAATACCCATGTTTTAACAACTTTAGTATGAAGCACTAAGACTGACTGGTGTCCAAGTCTGAGTATAGTGAAGAAAATTCGTTGAGCACAATTACTTGACATACATACTCAGTTTAAAAATGGTGGCGGGGGGGGGGGGGGGGGATCTCATATTTTATGGCACATTGTGTTTTTCATGGCCCAGTACAATGCCTAACACACTTTAAGCTTACAAATAGCTGTCTTAAATATGTTAGCTTGTAGCGTTATATACTTTTTATACTTACTGTCTGATATTCTTGAGGAATGGTCTGCTCTGCACCCAGGTTACATACTTGCCTGGCTCTCTTCATAAGTTCCCTGCATTTCTGCAATAATCTCTGTCTACTTTCATCCAACTCGATGAAATGTTGCTAATACAAGAAAAAGAAATATTTTGAAAATTTGTGTGTTACTGTTAAGTCAGAGGGCTGTTTTATTAAACCACCACATTATATCAAATATATTATTGAATTTTGACTGTGATAAGCAAATCATCCGAAAACATATCTCAAACCATGACTGATTTTATTGTAAAGGTTAAATTTGAACTTAAACTTCACAATATATCGGGACATTAATAATATGGCATTTCTTGAATCTGTAAGAGCTCTGAAATTTAAATTTAACTGCCTTTTTCTGAAAGTTTAATTTAGCTATGTATAATTATACTCTAATAAAATTTGATATATACAGTATGTAGGCTTCATATCCAAATACTCAGCATTCAAATGTAAGCAGAACCTTTAAAGGTTTTTATTTAAAACATTAAATTTAAAACATTTAAATAATGTTTGATAGTTTTCCAAGCACCTTTCAGGTAGCTATCATTTATTCATGGACCCATTCGTTCCTTCACCAAATAATTACTGAGAACCTATCAGATGTCAGTATTTTATTATGCACTGAGCATATAGAAAGGTGAATAAGAAGGAAGATACACAGTCATTAATTACCATACAAGAAACAGCTACTATTTACTGAAAGCTTATGTGCTAGGTGCTTCACAGCACTGTATAGTATTATTATCCCCATTTTGCACATTAAAAAAGAAAGAGGAATTACACAAAAGAGTATGTGTGTGGTGTGGGCAAGGGACCAAAGAAGCTATGACAAGTGAATGATCTTAAAGGACAAATAAGAAATTACTAAGAGGGAGCAGCAGAAGGTATTCCCAGGATAGGTGATTTAAAACGTACAGGCCATGGAAGCCTCCAGGGCCTGCTTATTTAGGGAACAAGAAATTCAACGTGGCTGGAGAAGAGGTAAGCATGTAAAAGATGAGAGTGGCAAGGTGGGCAAGAGCCAGGTGGCAAAAGTTTCATGTGTAACAAGAAGGGCATTGTGGAGGACATGGAAGCAACCTAAGTGTTCATCGTCGGATGAATGGATAAAGATGTGGCACATATACACAATGGAATATTACTCAGCCATAAAAAGAATCGAAATTGAGTTATTTGTAGTGAGGTGGATGGACCTAGAGTCTGTCATACAGAGTGAAGTAAGTCAGAAAGAGAAAAACAAATACCGTATGCTAACACATATATATAGAATCTAAAAAAAAAATGGTCATGAAGAACCTAGGGGCAGGACAGGAATAAAGACACAGATGTAGAGAATGGACTTGAGGACACAGGGAGGGGGAAGGGTAAGCTGGGACGACGTCAGAGAGTGGCATGGACATATATACACTACCAAATGTAAAACAGATAGCTAGTGGGAAGCAGCCGCATAGCACAGGGAGATCAGCTCGGTGCTTTGTGCCCACCTAGAGGGGTGGGATAGGGAGGGTGGGAGGGAGGGAGGCGCAGAGGGAAGAGATATGGGGATATATGTATATGTATAGCTGATTCACTTTGTTATACAGCAGAAACTAACACACCATTGTAAAGCAATTATACTCCAATGAAGATGTTAAAAAAAAAAAGAAAAACAAAGGGCATCATGGGATGCCTTCTGTGTGCCAACCATGGTTATCACCCCCATCCTATACGGTAATTAATATAATCCTCATTACCATCTTAAAGAAATGTATTATCTCCTTTTTTATATGTGGTTCAGAGATAATTAAGTTGGAAATAGCAAATGATTAGGTTCCTGAAAAAGAAAACAGGTCTTAGCTTGCTCTTTCCATCAAACTTTGGTCTGCACAAAAAGTACCAGAGCAGGGGTGAGATAGAGGGAAGATTTGTTAAACAGTATTGATGTCCCAGCCACAAGCCAGATCTAACAATTAAGACCTCTGGGGCCAAGGCTTGGACATTTGCATTATTAATAATGTCCTGAGGTAATTTTTATGCACACAAGTTTGACAGCAAAGAAAGTAAACTAAGACAAAAGTTAGTAAAAGTATATATATACTGGACTGATCTGAAAATGCAAGCAAGCCTTTACACTGATCAGGTAGTATCAATATAAAGTTTCCTTGAATGGATTCCTTGGCCCCTACACAGCAAGAGAAATAAAAGAAAATTAAAGACTCCCAGTCACCCTTACTCTGCTCTCTAGAGCCTATTATACTCAGGCAAATGCAAAACATGGGACAGCTAGACAGAACTAAACACTCCTAAAGTCTTCTCTTCCTACTTCCTATTCCTCTGGATCTTGCTAAAGTGAAGTATTAGAACATTATGGGAAAGAAATATTCCCAAGCTGAATATCTGGGGCTCTGGGCTTAGGACAAAAGCTCATTCAATAGTTTCCTTCAATTTGGTGGCATATGTTTGATAAAATCTTTATCAGAGGGCCTCCCTGGTGGTGCAGTGGTTAAGAATCCACCTGCCAATGCAGGGGACACGGGTTCGAACCCTGGTCCGGGAAGATCCCATATGCCGCAGAGGAACTAAGCCCACGCGCCATGTCTACTAAGCCTGTGCTCTAAAGCCCGCGAGCCACAACTGCTGAGCCTGCGAGCCACAACTATTGAAGCCCCTGTGCCTAGAGCCCAGGCTTCGCAACAAGAGGAGCCACCGCAGTGAGAAGCCCGTGGACCACAACGAAGAGTAGCCCCTGCTCGCCGCAATGAGAGAAAAGCCTGCGCGCAGCAATGAAGACCCAATGCAGCAAAAAAAAAAAAAAAAAGAGACAGTGTTGTTTCTATACATACATGTTTGTGACACTATTCACATAGCACCTGTTCTTCCCCCACCCCATAATTCTTACTGAGTTTTTCTGCGGGGGTGGGGTGCAGAAAGAGTCCAATTATATAAGATAACACTGTAAATTCAGGCTAGTGAAAAGGGCTTATTTACATTTCTTCATAGAATCTAGCCTTTAACAGTTAAAAGGCCACAGAAACAGTTCATCTGTGTAAAACATAAGGGGAGAAAATGGCAAACTTACAAAATATCCCCCACCAACATCTCAGAAAAGATTACTCTGTAGGTACATACCCTGAAAGAAATGAATAAGTATTATCTTTTCTCTGAAAATCTTTTGATAAAGTTCAATTGTTATGAAAGTTGTACAGAAATACCTTGACACTAAACAAGAAAAACCTTCTCTAAGAGGGCCCTCTAGTGGAAAAAATCAGATTGTTCACAGAATTTCTTACTGAATATATGTTGCACATAAACTTAACACAGTAAATATTCTACTTAATTTATTAAAATAAGAGTGAAACAAAATGAAAGCCATTTTGGTGTGAAAGGAATTAAACTACGTTCTAGGTAGCATAAACTTATGCTTAAAAACTGGCTGTAGATCAAAACATTTCTTCCTCAATTTTCCTTTCATATAAAGAAAAGAATCAAACTTCATTCCAATTTAATTGATTTCAAATTCAAATGTTAACCATAAGTTTTCGTTCATATTGGACTGCATATGTTTTAGAAATATGAAAAGTATTTAATCTTTAAGCAGCTTAAAATTTTAACGTCGAATTTGAAGTGTAGAAATCAGTGGTCTTCTGACATTTTAATATACAAGCTTACAAATTCTATTTCAATCAATCTAATAGTAAACAGTGACAATAATACTATTTACTTGGGAAAGTATTTTTTCCCGCCAAATACATATATCTCCTTTAAATTGGAAAAAAAAAGTCCTCTGAAGTTGTTTTTTGTGGGAGAGTAGTAAGCAGGCAGGCAGAGGAAAGAACATTAGATGAAAGCACAGAATTTCTAAATTTAGTATTAGGGTAAATAAATTTAACAACTTCCAATTCTTGTAATATTAAACCTGATGTAAATCTATACTTCTTAAGGAAATATGGGCTTCATGCTAGGCACACACTAAGCATCATGATATATATTATTGAATTTACTATCACAAATATCCCTGCAAGTTAGGTACCATAATACCTATGGCTGAAGACAGTAGGCTTGGAGTGGTTAGGAACGCTGCCCAAAGTAAAAAACCAAGTAACCTGTACATCCATCTGTCCCCTCCATATCTGGATTCAGTCAGCTTATTAACTTGTCATAAAAATATTCCAGAAGGTAATGACATACCTCTGGAGATGTTTTATGGGTCTGGAACCCTTTTTCCCCTATTTGCCTTCCAATAATTTGAGGAAGTTTGAAACTCAGTGGTGGTTAGTTATCCCTATCCCTAAGTTCCTTCACGAATACAATCCCTACTGAATTTTTGTGTCAGTCTTCTTTTGTGAACTTGTTTTCATGATCAGGGTAAAAGACAAACCCTGAAGTGGCAGTAATGGTTCCTTAGTACAACCTGCAGTGTGTCCAAAGGAGGAGGGGAGGGAGGGAAGGAAGGAAGGAAATGATTTCTTTTTGTTTCAAATGCAGTAGGACAGCAGAAGAATAGGTAAGAGCAAATATGGGTAAGTGACAGCAAACATGAGAAGGAAAAAGAGCAAATGAAAGAGAAAATGAACTACCAAACACTTATTCTCTGTATCTTTTACTCATCATTCTTGACTGTTTAAAATGTGTGGTTGGTGACTATGATCAGTCAGTAACAAAACTTATCAAAACATAGTGTAAGAAATAAAAGAACCTTACAAAAGGGTTGGTAAGACAATTAAGAATAAAAAGCACTTAATAACTTTCAGATGAACATATAAAAAAGGGAAACCATGCTGCAAAATATTGTTGAGGAAATACATAATAAAGCCAGGGGTAGTATCAAATAAGATTAGTATGGAAAAACCTGACAAGATGTGTGTGTGAGTATGGTAAGAGGCTGAGAACTGAGTGGGTATTATTTCCAGGTAACAAAATCTAGAGTGACACGCAGCTAATCAGATTATTTCTCTAGACAGTATAATGTGGCCATCTTTGTAAAAAATTAGTGGCTCAAAGATTGAAAACAAAACCTCCTCACAAGTACTTTCCTACTCTCCAGAGTAGTTAGCTCAACTCAAAATATTACTATTTCTGCTACTACTAACAAAATGGATGAGTCACAGTTTGCACCTAATCTTAGTACATCTATGTAAACTAAGGCTGCTGAAGAGTATCTCTAACCATGTCAACAGGGGCTGAAGTCTGGGAGAGGGCTTACTCCAAAGTGAACATGATTTTGTGATACTTATGTAACATGACACCCATAATTTTAAGTTCTCATTGACACTTAATTCAAAAACAAAACTTCAGGCAGCAGGATCAAATACTGTCTCGTGTGACCTGACGGAAAGCTCCATCTATCTGCATAAGGGGTCAATTCCTTCATGAAATCTCTTCTATAACACCATACTCAACAACCAGGTTCACAGGCTCAATCGATGAAGAAACTTTGGCATGGGCTCTATCATTATTTACCAAGAGAACACACGATCTGCAGATGACTTCCCTTATGCTCCCACGAAGTAAACACTGATGAGCTCTCCACTGGAAACTTGTTCCACATCCAGCACCCACCCCCCCACCCCCCACCCAAGTTTCTTTGCCGGATCTCTTCTACATATTCAGAGTGACTACTGCTACACCCGCTGCCTTCCTGTCTTCCTCCACCCCTTTTCTTTGGGTGGGGTGGAACTTTCCCCTCTTCCAACCCTCCTGTTTTTGCTCAAACTGAACTACCCACAACCCTAGGGTATGGAACCTGACCTTCAGCTCCTTTTGGCTAGGTGTGTTTGTGCTTGCGTACTTTAAGATGCTTACCTGCTAGCAAAATTCTTGGTTTTTTCCCATTTCTTCTAGCCATAAGCTTTTTCAAGAAGCCAGAGAGTTTGAAGAAGCTGGCTTCAGAATAATGAAGCTCTTCTTCTACTCTGATTTAATCTTTCCATTCATCTATGCAATCCTATGGCTACCCAGCCTCTAAAGACTCTTTCCACTGGAAGATACTACTATAGTTCACTTTTACCCAACACGTTTGTTTCTGGTAAGTGTAAAGTGAATCATGTACAGACCACTGCCAGAAAGGAGTATATTCTAGCAAAGTAGAAGAATAGATAGGAAAGGGTACAAGGGGACTCTGAATACATGAATAGTCTTAAAACCCTGCAACAATTATGGCGAAGTGTTACATCTGTTAGAAGAGACAGTGGACACATGGATGTTATATTACTCGTTTTACTCTTGTATATAAAATTTCATACTTGAAAAAAGACTTCATAAGTTTTTTCCTTAAATTTTTCAGTTCTGAAGTGTAACTAACGGATAAATAACCTGCACATATATAAAGTGTACAACTTGATGAATTTTGACAAATATGTACATCAGTGAAACCATCACCACTAATAATGAACATGTCTATCGCCTTCAACAACTGTGTATCCGTCTGTAATCCATCCCACTGTACCCTTCGCAGGTAACCACTGATTTATTTCAGTCACTAAGCATTCTGCATTTTGTAGAATTTCATATTTTTTAGCATTACAAAGAAAGTTGCTACACATTTGCGTACTAGTCTTCCGTGGACGTACACTTTTATTTCTCTTGGGTAAATACTGGGAGAGGAATGGCTGGCTCACACGGCAGGTATATGTTTAGCATTTAAGAATCTCTCAAGTGGTCTTCCAAAGTGGTTATTCACTTTAAATCTCTACTAGAAATGGATGCAAGTGCCAGATGCTCCCCACCCTCACCAGTACTTTGGTTTGGTCAGTCTTAAAATTTTAAATCATTCTAGTAGGTCTGTGGTGATAGCTCATTATGGCTTTAATTCACATTTCCCTACTGACTCATAAGGTTGGGCACCTTTTCATGTGATCATTTGCTCTCTGTATACTTTAGTGAAGACTATGTTTAAATCTTTGGCCTGTTTTTTTGACTGAATTGTCTTGCTTATATTGATGATTGTTAAGAGTTCTTGTTATAGTATCTATCGGGGGTCAGCAAACTTTTTCTATACAGAGCCACTAAGTAAATATTTTAGGTTTTGAGGGCCACATACAGTCTGTTACATGTTCTTCTTCTTTTGGGTGGAGGCTTTTAAAAATGCAAAAACTATTCTTAGCTTGCAGGGACTTTACATAAACAGACCTCAGGCTAGATTTGGCCCATAGTAAGAGCCCTTCATCTAAATACAAGTCCTCTGTCAGATGGATGTTTTGCAAATACATTTCCCCAGTGTGTAGCCTGCCTTAGCAGTGTCTGTCTACTGAAAATTTAATTTTGAGGAAGCACAACTTCTGATTTCTTTCCCTTTATAATTCATGCTTTTAGTGTTCTATTTATTCTATTTTGTCAAAACTAAGGTCACTAAGATTTTCTCTTATGTTTTCTTCAAGAAGTTTTAGAGCTTTAGTTCTTACATTTAAGTCTATGATCCATTTGTATATGGTATGAGGTAAGGGTTGTGGTTCATTTTTTGTATGTGACTATTCAGTTGTCCCAGCACTATTTGTTAAACTATTCTTTCTACGTTAAATTGCCTCAGTATCTTTGCCAAAAAACAACAGACTGTATATATGTGTATCTATTTCTGGATTCTCTGTTCCACTGATCCATATGTCTATTTTTACACCAATACAATGGTGTCTTCATTACTGTAGCTTTGTAATAAGTCTTAAAATTAGGTAGTTTCTGTCATACAATTTGTTCTTTCTCAAATTTCTTCTAAGCCCACTGCATTCTAGAATAAGCTTGTCAACTTCCAAAAACTAAAACCCTTCCAAAAACCCTGCTAGGAATTTTACCGAATCTACAGATTTGGAGGAGCACTGGCATTCTAACAAATCTTGAATCACTGATCCATGAACACAATCAATTCCGTTTACTTTTATAGTTTTTAGTGTATAGGTCATATATATCGGGCTGGCCAAAAAGTTCGTTCGGGCTTTTGTAGCATCTTACAAATAAACCCGAACGAACTTTTTGGCCAACCCAAAATATATACATCCCTATGTACTTAATATTTTTGATGCTATTGTACACAGTATTTTTAAATTTCAGTTTCAAATTGTTCACTGCTAGCAGACGGAACCACAACTGATTTCTACATATTGAAACTTGTATCCTGCAACCTTGCTAAATTCAACTAGAAGCATTTCTGTACATTCCTTAATATTTTCCACAGAAATGATCACACTTGTCTGAAATGGGCAAGTCTCTTCTCCCTTTTCAATATGTAAGCCTTCTCTTTTTCTTGCCTTGTTGCACATTTCTAGTAGAGATTTAAAGATTTAAAGTGAATCAACCTTGTATTTCTGGGATAAACTCATTTAGTTAGGATATACTACTCTTATATACTGCTGAATTTGATTTGCTAACATTTTATTAAGAATTTCTTCATCTATGTTCATGAGAGATATTGGTCTGTAGTTTTCTTTATGGGAAGACTTTTAACTACAAATATGATTTCTTTAGTAAATATAGGGCTATTCTAATTAGCTCCTTCTTCAGTGATCTTTGATAGCTTGTATCTTTTAAGAAATTTCATTTCAATGAACAAATCCTTTTAATGTCTGTAGGATTTGTACTGTTATGCTCTCTCCTATTAAATCCCTCTTCCCTACATTGTGGCCTAGAAACTCTCCAGGCGATAAGCTAATTAAGGCAATTGTAGAGCTCACCTGGTTCTGTTTTCCCTTCTCTTAGGGAATCACTGTCCTGTGCTGCCTGTTATTCAATGTCTGAAAATCTTTGTTTTATATACTTTGTCCCATCTTTTAGTGGTTTAAAATAAGAGGGTAAACTGAGCCCCTGTTTCATCATGGCCAAGAATAGAAACATTTACTTTTTATTATGGGAAATGCAGAAATATATGAAACAGGAGAGAGAACAGTATAATAAACCTTTATGTATCTACCATCCAGCTTCTTCAACAATTTTCAACTCATGACCATCACAGTTTCATCTACACTCGCTCCCCACGTGGCCCCCTCCCTGGATTATTTTGAAGCAATTCCAAACATTATTTTCTTTGTAAATACTACGCCAATGTATTTCTAAAAGATAAAAAAAATCCATAACCACATTATCAAACTTAAAAAATACTGTCAGTAAACTCTAATATTATCAGATATTGAGTCAATATTCAAAATTCCATTTCTTAGAACTTCTTCTTTAAGTAGTTGCTTTGCTCAAATCAGGATCAAAATAATGTCCACACATAGTATTTGGTTAGTACGTTTTTTAAGTCCCTTTTAGCTTATACATTTCCTCTCCCCTTTTTATCTTCGTTACAGTACTGCACTGCCCAATAAAGTAAGGCACAAGTCATATGTGACTAGAGTTCTGAGAGAATAAATCTTTAATTTAAAATAATTTAAAATCAATACTCACTTTAGCCACCAGAAAATGTTTAGAATAATCTGAGTATATGAATTTACTTTTGCAACTCTTAAGTTTTATAAAATCTAATATTTGTGATGAAAATTTATCATCTAAATTCAGATGTAAGTATTTATTACAGTATTTTGAGGGCTTATTATAAAATTGTAAAATATCTCAATAATTTTCCAATATTGATTACATGTTGAAATAACATTTTAATTTACTGAGTTAAATATACTATTAAATGGATAATTTTACCTATTTCTTTTTACTTCTTAAAATTTGGTCACTAGAGACTTTATAATGACATACAGCTTGCACTATATTCCTATTGGACAGCACTAAAGTAAATGATTTGTCTGTATATAGTCCCTTACGTTCTAGATTTTGCTGACTGTATTCCTGTGGAGTCATTTAGCATATTTTTTGCTCTCCTGTATTTCCTGTAAACTGTAGTTTTAGAGCAATGGTTCTGAATGGGGGCAATTCTGCTCCCCAGGGCAGTGTCTGGAAATATTTTTGGTTGTCACAGCTGAGGGAACGGTGTACTACTGGCATCTAGCAAATAGAGGCCAGGGATGCTGGTAAAGACAGCCCCCCACAAAAAGAATTATCCAGTTCAAAATATTCATAGTGCTGAGATTGAGAAACCTTGTTCTAGAGGCTTAATCGGGTTGAAATTTGATTTTTTCACAACATTAGTTCATAGGTGGTGTTGTGTTATGTCCTTCCATCAGGATACACATAAATAAATATCTGGCTATCTTTTTGTGATGTTAGCAGCTAATGTGATCCACTGATTCATTAGCAGCTACAAGGTGGTGATATTCTAACACTATAATTCCATCTGCATTGCTTTCCTTTTCTTTCTTTTTTTTTTCCTTCTGCATTTATTAACTGAAATACTTCTGTAAAGAAAAACTTCCCCATCTCATTTGTTTATCCTAAATAGTTCACATAAAAAAGACAGCATAAATGCTAGATTCTTTCTTTGCCATTTTTGAAAATCATGAGCTTGTTCCCAATATCCTCCAAAGGTGACCATTAATATTTTAAGCATCAATTATGAAATTAATAGGTTTATCATATATTTTTGATTAATATTTTGAGCCTTTTTGACCCCCAAAGATCCCTTGTGCTCATTGTCCTTTCATTTTAAACCTTTTTGAATCTCTTTCTTTTAGATGTGCCTCTCATATTATGCATAGTATTGGAATTTACTTCAAAAAATTTTTTAAAAAGATAAATTGTCTCCATTTATATTTAATGATATGATTGATGTTTGGCCTAAGTTCTGCCATTGTGTTGTCTTAATATGTATATAAATTAAATATCTAATCTTCAGTGATGTAATCTGTTTTATATTGTCCCCTTCTCCCTTTTTCATCTATAGTTGGCATTTAGGAAAGCTTTTTTTTTTTTTTTTTGCGGTACGCGGGCCTCTCATCACTGCTGTGGCCTCTCCAGTTGTGGAGCACAGGCTCCGGGCGCGCAGGCTCAGCGGCCATGGCTCACGGGCCCAGCCGCTCCGCGGCATGTGGGATCTTCCCGGGGCATCAACCTGCGTCCCCTGCATCAGCCGGCGGACTCTCAACCACTGCACCACCAGGGAAGCCCAGGAAAGCTATTTTTATTTGAAAGATTATTTATGTGTGAAATATCTTATGCAATATCCTTACGGCCTTAATATCTTTTTTGAGATACTGGTTCCTACTATAAACAATATTGAAATTCTCCCTCATTTCCCTCTCCCTCAAAGCATCTAATCTGAAGTAGTATCCTTTTATTTCCTGATAGTACCTATAGGACAATCAGCAAATATATTCCATTTTACTTACACTGTCTCCCTTCTCCCATGTTTAGACTGTTGTGCCTTTAGCTACTGTGTCAGCCTTATAATCACATGATACATGCTTACTATCTCCTTAGTCTATCCTGTAGTTCTAGTTCTCCTCAGTAAGCAGCTTTGTTCTGCAAAGCAGTTTCGGTTAATTTGAGAGTTCACAGGGCCTAAACCACCACCCCAGCACCACCTGACCTTTCTTGAGTCTATGGTCACCTCCCAGTTTCAGCTGCTCTCAAATTGGTCTGCTGAACTTTCCACACCAAATGGGGCCTCTTTTCTTTAGAGATGAGTACCTGTTGGTGACTTGATTTTTAGATTCTTGGAGCCTTCCCTCTGCTTCTTACCACATACTTTCTGATACCACACCAGTCTTGATGCTGCTGCTGATTTGATCTTACCCACCTATAGTTTGGAGTTCACAGGTGTTGTAAAATATAGAATTTGACTGATGTTTGTCCCTGGTTCTTGGGAGGAAGACTCTAAAACCCTAGGAATTGTCTGAGTGATAGGAGTGTCTGTCTTTGTTATTCATGGGCCCCTACTAGGATCACACCTGACTTTACTATGCTAAGGAGTGACTCAGGATGGGCGAAGGCAACGCCAGAAAGACAAATCATGTGACTAGAGGGGAGGGCTGGGGCTTTGAGTCTTATTATTGTCCTCCCAATCTCTTGAATTCCAGGGAGGAGGGCTGGAGATTGAGTTCAACCACCTGGCCAATGATCCAATCAATCATGCCTAGGTAATGCAACCCTAATAAATGTCCTGAACACTGAAGCTCCATAGAGCTTCTTGGTTAGTGAACACACTGATGGTAGGAGGGTGACACATCCTGATTTCACCAGAAAAGTGTACAGAAACTGTGTTCAGGACCCTCCCAGACCTCACCCTACATGTCTCTTCATTTGACTAGTAGGGATTTGTAGCGTTTATAATAAAACTGTAATTGTTAAATATAGCCTTTTCTTCAGTTCTGTGAGTCACTCTAGTTAATTACAGAACCTGGGGGAGTCATAAGAGCTCTTGAATTTGTAGCCAGTTAGTCAGAAGTGCAGGTGGCCTGGGGACCTCTGAACTTGCAGCTAGCATTTGAAGTAAGGGTAGTTTTATTGAGGACTAAGCCCTTAACTAGCCTGATGTTAACCCTGGGTGGTTAAGTGTGAGAATATACTGCAGTACACCTATAGGGATACCTTAAGGCTTGGTTTGTTGTATATGTTGTCCATGGGTTGTTTGTTAACTGTTATGTTATCCTAGTTGCTCTTCTGTTTTTGGGAAAGGATTTGAAAGACTCAAAAACTATCCCACTGTTATACTAACTCATTTTGTTGCTAGTTCTTCTCTGGAATTTATGTTAACTTAGTACATCACCCCCGACCCCCCACTATTTCGATATTTATCATCGTTTCACAGGTATTAACAGAAGGTTAAATCACGAAGATTACACACTAAGGCCACTCTCAGTGTTGACTAGAACTCATCTGCAGTTTACTTTATGGGATACAAACTGCAATAAAAGCTACTAGTTGCTGCTTGGTAACAGTAACAACTATAATTTATATTGGTTAAGAAAGCAGACATGAGACTTTGGTCTTCAAGTGACTAAATCAGGGACTCTAATTCTCTTTTTTGATTATTACCACACCTCCCCCAATCAAATAACATAAAATGCAGAATACATACAAAGGGTTTCAAATATTGCTTCCTCATCAGCAGGATGCATTAAATTTGTAAATTAAAGAGCATAAAAAAACTGCATATTGCAAGGCATGATATATATATATATATATATATATATATATATATATATATATATATATATATATATATATATATATATATATATATATATATATATATATATATATATATATATATGTATATACATACACCACCCCCCCCCACCGCACACACACATTTTCAAACTGGTCTGAAGCCCCAAAATAAAAAATAAAAGTAAACATTTTACCTCTGTGAGACGTAGCTGTGATGAAGCAGCCATATAATCTGATTCTAATTTGTTCTTCTCGGAGATCACTGTAGTATTTTGAAGAATTAAATCTACTTTTTGTATATGCAAAGACGTACAAATCTAGGAATAAAAAACCCCTATGAGTTTGTTTTACAACTAAGAAAAACAGTACAGTTTCTTTTAAAAAACAAAATTATAAACCATGAAAAAAATAACATTTTTCTAATGTGACTGATACCTCTCTCAAATAAATCTTTTTATAATTTTATTTTAAGAGAATTTTAAAGTTTTCTTGTATATTTGAGTCATCTGGAATAAAATAATTTAGCTTAATGAGTGCTTTAAACCAATTTACTGATCTAGAATGAGAAATGTCCAACAATACAATCTCTTGCTAAGATTTTGCTGTCGACCTGCAACAAAAAAAATATGACTAAAATTAAGAAAATGGCTTACCTTTATCAGGTTTGTTAATTCAGTAACAAGTTTGGCTTTTTGAACATTTATTTCTTTGATTTTGGTGCTTGCTTTTCGTTCTTCCTCTTCAAGGTTGCAAGTATCCTGTTCCATCAGCTTTAAACTGTATGAAATGCATAATGATGTGGAAATCAGAGAAAACACAAGGATTGAGCCCAAATTCCAAGGCCCCCTGCTGCTTTATGGGTGGGCTATTTAGCAATGCTACTCAGATGTTAACTGCTAGCTTCTAGGTTAAACAATCATTTTGTGTAACCACTCAAGATTGAAAATATTTTTTGAGATAGATAGAGTATGTGCCCAGCATAGTCTAGGTAATGCTAGTGGCTAATGGTATAGGATCTGGAATCAGAAAGATGGATTTAAATTTCCTCTTTGCCACTAATGAGCGATATAACTGAAGAACTTACTTCTCTGAGCTTCAGTTTCCTCATCTATAAACTGTAAATAATAATAGTACCTCTCCACTGGGCTCTGGTGAATACTAAAAAAAGGCAAATTCTGGAACACACTTAGTATAGTGTCTGGCCCATAACTGATAAACATTGTTTATAAATATAGTCCCTTAAGGAGCTTAACTGTGGAGATCTGATTAACAGGTAAAAAATATATGTAATGAAAAGGCAATACAACAATCCTAAAGGTTAATACTTTGCTCTTTAAGATGAAGAAACTAAGGCTCAGAAGTTGTTACCTAAGATCCCAGATACTAAACTGTAAGATGTGTTTGACATCAAAGTCCAAGTCTTTCCACTACATCATGTTGCCTCAAGGGAAGAATCAAGAACAAACGATGGAAGCAATAATAAACAAGAATGAATAAGTTCAGTGGATGCTGCAGAGAGTGGACTGAACGGTACATGAAGAGACTTTGGGGAAGACAGGGAGGAAATTAGAATGGGTGGAGTGAAATAAGATTTTGAAAAACCTGAAAGCCAATCTAAAGGAAAGCAGTATTTAATTAAATTTCATGTAGTAAAGGTAGGGAGCTATAAGATATTCTTGAAGGGGGTAGGAACGTGAAAAGAAGATAAACTGGATGACAGTATTCTGGACGCACTGAACGGAGAAGGAGACTAGTCAAGTAGAGACCATTAACCATGTCACCACTGCAGTATTCCAAAGTGAGTAACTGGAGGTATGAGACAGCAGGATGACAATGGCTATGAAAGGTTACTGCACTACAAAAATCAACATTACTTTATGAGGAGAAAGTTTAGCTTTAGACAATGAGTTCAATACAGCAGTCCAACAGTAAATGTCTTGTAGATGACTGAAGACAGAAGTGAAGGGTTAAAGTAGAAAAAAATTCTAGGCAGTCAGTTAGACTAAATAGCTATATCTTGCTTTAAGCAACCAAGGTACATTACTGACTTTTTAAACAAAAGTTAATGTGCAATTGTTTGCTTAAAATTTTTTTTCTTAAAGCATTTTAAATATTTAATTTATGAATGTGTTTAGAAACACTATTATATTAGATCAAGGTAAACTTGTACCTTATTCAAGACTCAGCTCTCATTTATTATGTTATTGATATCTATATTTTTATTCTATAGCAAAGAAGCATAAAAGAACAATCACAACAGAAAGGTCTGTGCTGTGTCATGACAGGGCATGGGAAAAGCCTTGAAACTGGAAGCCACAGTTCCTTTCCCCAGACTGAACACCCTAATAGCTTTTATCCCATCTTATATATTCCAAGTTTCTATAAAATATCTAAATTCAAAATAAAACAATAAGTTCTGAGAACAATTGCCTGGGATCTCACAGTAAGCTAGCATAATGCAACAAAGTCATTCATGGGTGAATGATGCACTTAAAGTAATGTAGGAGTGCACAACTTCACTGATGAGTTCGCATTCCATGTTGCAATTAAACTTTCACAAACCACACCTTGGCAAGTTTTGATAATACATACACTGAAAAGTCTATTAAAGCACTTCTCCCTTTTCCAGCTGCATATCTATGTGAGGCCAGATTTTCTTCATATACTTCAACCAAAACATCTCACAACCCAGTGAATGCAGAAGCACATATGAAAAACAACTGACTTCATCTAAAGAGATTTACAAAAATGTAAAAACAATGTCATTCTTCTTGCTAAATGTATTTTGTTTGGAAAACTTTTTCATAAATATGTTAATGTATGGCTTTATTATCGTTTTAATGAATTTAATTTCTAATTTGGTAAATATCAATAGATATAATCCATAGAAACAAAACTTCCTCAAGGTCCTCAATAATTTTTAAGAACAGAAAGGGGTCCAGGGATGAGAACAGCAGATCAGGGAACAGAAAAACTCACAACACTTAAGATTCACCTCCCTTTGTCCCATGTTTTGGGTAGGAGGGTAAGTTTGAGAGAGAAATTGTACGCAGATTGCTGGTGGGAATTGTGTCGTCATTACAACGTATAACTAACAATATCCTTATAGTGCTTTTGTACCACCCACCCAGCCCCCTTACCCCAAAATAGGCTGAAAGATACCTTCCTAGTTTGGAACTAATTTTTTGTTCCAGTTGTCTTTTCTTGGTTTTCCTTTCAAGAAGCTCCTTCTTCTTTTGTCTAAGTTCATTATCTTTGTGTTCTAGATGTTTGTTTGTCTCACGTAAGGCAATCAACCCTGATTCTACTGCTTGCAATTTTCTATTAATTTCCTATGGAATATGCAATATTGTTAGTATATTTAAAAAACAGGCTAACGTATTATAACTCCAGTTAATATTCTTTATTAATACTCAAAATAACCAATCTTTAACTTAGATATAAAAGACATAACACCGTACATTCTCTGACATAAATCATACCAATGTTTTCTTAAGTCAGTCTCCCAAGGCAATAAGAAATAAAAGCAAAAATAAACAAATGGGACTTAAACTTACAAGCTTTTGCACATGAAAGGAAACCAAAAACAAAATGAAAAGACAACCTACGGACTAGGGGAAAATATCTGCAAAGGATGCAACTGACAAAAGCTTCATTTCCAAAATATACAAACAGCTCATATAACTCAAAAATAATCCAATCAAAAATTGGGCAGAAGACCTAGATAGGTATTCTCCAAAGAAGATAAACAGATGGCCAATAGGCACATGAAAAGATGTTCAACATTGCTAATTATTAGAGAACTGCAAAGTGAAACCACAACGAGGTACCACCACATACCAGTCAGAATGGTCATCAAAAATGCTGGAGAGGGTGTGGAGAAAAGGGAACCCTCCTACACTGTTGGTGGGAATGTAACTTGGTGCAGCCACCATGGAAAACAGTATGGAGGTTCTTCAAAAAACTAAAAACAGAGTTACATATGATCCAGCAATCCCACTCCTGGGCATATATCCAGACAAAACTATAGAAAAATACATGCACCCCAGTGTTCATAGGAGCACTATTTACAATGGCCAAGACATGGCAACAACCTAAATGTCCATCAACAGATGAATGGATAAGGAAGATGTGGTGCATACATACAATGGAACACTACTCAGCCATAAAAAAGAACAAAATAACACCATTTGCAGCAACATGGATGGACCTAGAGATTATAAGTGAAGTCAGAAAGAGAAAGATAAATACTATATATCACTTATATGTGGAATCTAAAATATGACACAAAGTTACTTACAAAACACACTCATAGACATAGAGAACAGATATGTGATTGCCAAGGGAAAGGGGGAGGCAGGGGATGGATGGATTGGGAGTTTGGGATTAACAGATGCAAACTATTATAGATAGAATGTATGAACAACAAGGTCCTACTATATAGCACAGGGAACTATATTCAATATCCTGTAATAAACCACAATGGAAAAGAATATGAAAAAGTATATATCTATAACTGAATCACTTTGCTATACCCCAGAAACTAATGCAACATTGTAAATCAACTGTACTTCAATTAAAAAAAAGTTTTTTTAAATGACCAACCTTTAGCTGTTCTTCTAAGTGTCGTCTTTGCTCTAGATCCACAGTGACTGTGAGAAACTGGGCTACTTTTAGGGATGTGTTACTAGAAATAACTTGGTTTGAATAAAAAGAAGTTTTCACCACAAACTTTTCTTCTGCTGTATAAATTTGTTTTAATCGGGTTTCTTGTATTACCTATGATGTAAAATACGCATTCAGTGCACATCTAAGAATAATTATGACATATTTTTAAAAGGACTAACGAATTAAAAATACAGATCTCATGAATTTTAGAAGATCAAAATATACTAGGATATACTTTATTTTTTTAAAAATGTACCCAACATCTCTAAAAAGGTGAGTGATAAAATTCAGGTAATTATTTGGGAAAACACCACTAAGGAAGAGAGAACTGGGAGAAAACCAAAACAACCACCAAAGTTGGCTATACTTCTACTTCACTATACAATCTCTCCCAAGTAAGTGTACTTTTGGGACTTTATCTACAGAAGAGATACCAGGAGTCAACTTCCCTGTAGACTGAACTGTGTTATCTCAACTAACACATTTACTCTCCCCTCCCCTCAGTTATATTGTTCAAAGATACATAATCTTATATTTAATTCCTGTATATTTGGGGAATACTTAATGCACACACTTTTCAAGGACTTCAAAGACTTTGCATTTTTTGGAGATCTTTTCTCTCAAGAATTTATTTAAGGAGTTTCATAAACTAATGCACATTCTAAACACCCTAACATTGGATCTGTTACTGTTATTTATAAAGAATAGGCTGCTGTAGTTTTTTCCAATCTCTAAAGGTTTACTACCAGTATTCTTGTGGCTTCTCTCTAGAAGTTTAAGTGAAGAGATAAGACATATTTAAGCATACTTAGTTTAATAGGGTATAAACTGGCATCCACAAATGCTGAATAATTTGAAATGAAGGGAAAGCCTAGATGAGGTTAGCCTACCCACATTTCATGAAAATAAGTTTTAATCAAATTGAAACTGACAGAGATGGTGGGAGTGCTCTCAGCAAAAAGAACATTGTTAAGCTAAGGAGGTCAGCAGACAATTGAACCAGAGACCAGCCTTGGAAATTAATGAGAACAACTGCATAAATAGAGTATAATCATTTACAGAATCTAAAAATGTCAGGACTTGATAATAAAGCAAAACTTACACTAAAGAATGTTATTTTTATTCTAAGGAAGAAATATAGCCATTATTTGTCATTAGGTAGACATGAAACATTAAGACTGAATTTCCTCAATGAAGGCTTGTATCTTCTGAAAGATGGCTAAGACAATGTCAAGGGCTTTATTAGGTGTCTGACTTTGCTTTACTATATACAATGTTATTTTTCTAGTACAGACAGTAGAGTTAAAGCTCTCTAGATGACTTAACCAAAATGTTAAAAAGTGCATAAAAATCAACTTGAAGCACTGTTCAAAAAGTGAAAGGATTTTCCAAGTGCAGTACTGCTCCTTTCTGCCCCAAAGTAAAGCTATGAAAGCCCTTACCAAATTTTCTATAGTCTTTCTGCAATACTAAAGAATACCTACTATCCTAAGCTTCAGAGATAGCACCCTACCTACCTCTGAAGTTATGACAGAAATTGGATTGGTCTATGTATATAGTCTTGTCCTCTTTTTTTAAACCCCATCTATGAAGACCAAAGAGAGAGGTACACCCACATGGAGAGTTGTATTTTTGGTTTCCCCAAATGGTCACCATAATATAATTTTTAATCAAAGACACAGGCAACTTACCATAAGTAATAATGGCTTGTCTGTGCAAAATGGGATAGTAATGAGCCCCCATTTCTATCTTCTGTTAATGAGGTATATAGAGGCCCCGAAATTACAAATGAATATCCTAGGGATACTTGTAGAATGGTTGTTAAAAAATTTAAAACACATTCTCTAATAAGTTCACTATTATAAATAGCAGTTAGGTCTGTAATTGGGTCCTACAAGCAGTATTAATATGGCAACTTGGTATTAAGGAAAAATCTTTTCTAGAGGAGACTTCTTCCCTGTTTCTCCCTTTGATAAAAGCAATGAAGGTGGTTTGGAGTCTTAGAGATTACTTGTAAGGAGAAGAAAACTCCAAGCATTAGCAGAATATAGGAACTTAGAGTTTATGTAGCTGTACTAGACAGGAAAATGAAATCCTATTAAGGGGTGGTCATTCACATGAGATAATCTTAAATGGAAACTTTAAGGGGAGGGCTTACCAAAGCAGTTACATATCCTAGCCTACCATCCTAAAGTATAATTTGTCTGAAAAACATAATACAAGAATTTAAATGACTAAACCGTTAATGTTTGAACAAATGTTTGTCAAGCAAGGCAGAATCACATAAGAGAGCCACGTGTCTCTTCAGGTTTTAACTACCCTACATGTATTATTTATTTACTCTAGGTCAGCGGTCCCCAACCTTTTTGGCACCAGCGATCAGTTTCGTGGAAGACAGTTTTTCACAGACCTGGGCTGGGTGGGTGGGGGGGATGATTCAGGCAGTAATGCAAGTGATGGGGAAAAATGGGGAGCAGCAGATGAAGCTTCGCTCGGTTGCCCACCGCTCACCTCCTGCTGTGTGTGCAGCCTGGGGGTCGGGGGCCCCTGCTCTAGGTAACTCCACACCACTCCTGTCGTCAAGTATTAGTCAACATTCACTGTCCTATGTCATATTAAAAATGGAAAATACCAAGATAATTTCTGTATGGTTAGAAACAATGGCATGTTTCTCTAAATTACAAGTTTTCCTTGACTTTAAGCTAAGAAGTTTTAACAAAACTACATTTTTGGTACTGATTCAGTACTTTCTTACCTGTTCAATTCTTTCTCTGGTTCTTTCAGTTCCTACAGGAACTTCATGAATGTGATACTGGCAGCAGAGGTAACTCATGACAGGATCAGGTGCATCAAATAACTCTCGCAAATAAGAGAAAAATCCATATTGTCTGAAAGGAAAAGCAACTATTAGGTTTTTCTTCTTAAAATATCATTTAAAAAAAAATCCTAGTTGACATGTGGTGACTAAACAATAAATAACAAATAAATTAACAATGGTACAGAAAGTATTTTCTTTGTATAGTTTAGCCACTTAATATTAAGTAATTAATATTCAGATTTATTTCCTTGTCCAAAAAGTTTAATATTTATAATTACAAACCATTAATCTCTTCTTTTGTTGCTTCTACCATTGCTTTTATACAGAATTAAGACTTTATTTACTTATAGCTGTTTTATAATTGCAGTTTTTCCATTTGATCCTTCTGGAAATTATGTTTATATTATGAAGTGATGATTTACCCTTTTATTTTCCCAATAACTAACCAACTATTTTAGTAGCTTTTACTAAGTAGTCCAATATTATTCCACTGATTTAAAAAATCACCATCATATACTAACTGATACCATGGTCTGTTCCTGGGCCTAGATTTTTCCTTATTTTAGACTTAGGAAGAGATCCTAAAAGGGAATAATTCAGCCTATAAGAAACATATTTATGTGACAAAGAAATAATTAAAATATATTTGAGAGAAATGATTATTCAATATTCAAAGTAACAGCTTAGTTCTAATAATATTTTCAAGACTTACTTGAGTTCATTCAATGGTCGTGAAGGTGCTTTGTCTGCATATGAACTCTTAGGAGCAATAACAGCATTCACTCTTAATTTTTTATGGTCACGAACCTTAATATAAGGAAAAGAAAATATTACCTTAATTACCATATACTCAATCAAAAGAATTTTTAAAGTTATGGTATTCTTATTGGCATTCATGGGATGATCAGAAATTTGAACACTGACTAGCTATTTAATGGTACTTATAAGAAAATTTTTTAGTGTGATGATATTGTAGCTATGTGTTTTCACAAAGAGTACATTTCTTTTGTTATTTCCACCGATAAATTCTATCAAACAGATAAGGAAGCAGTAATACCAAAAACCTTTTCAGAACAAAAAGGAAGGGACAAGTCATTTTATGATTCCAGTATAATCCTGACAAAAGTATTACAATATCCCTCATGAACACATATACAAAAATCCTTAACAAAATATTAGTAAACAGAATCCAGCAATATACGTGACCAAGTAGAATTTATCCCAGGGATGTGAGATTGGTTGATTTTGAATGCTACATCAATCCAAGTTATTGTATTATCAGAATAAAGTACAAAAGCCATATGATTTTCAGCAAACTAGGAATAGAAAGAAATTTCCTCCACATGGTAAAGGGCATCTATGATAAGTATACAGCAGACATAATACTTAATTGTGGAATATTGAGTGCTTTCCCCTTAAGCCTGGGAATAAGCAGGGGTATCAAATCACACCACTTCTTTTCAACATTGTCCTAGAGGTACTAGACAATGTAGTGAAGCACAATAAAGAGGTAAAAGATTAAAAAGGAACAAGTAAAAAGATCTACTTGCAAGGGTATGATTTTCTACACAGAAAGTCCTGTGGAATCTATAAAGCAACTACTAGAATTCAGGAAGTGAATTCAATAGTGTCACAAGATACACATCAAATGAAAATATATCAAATTATATCTATGTACTAGCAGTTAACAACTGAAAAATGAATTTGAGAAATCCATTTCTAAGAGTGTCAAAAATTCATAAAATACTTAGGAACACATTTAACAAAAGATGTGCAAGACATAAAACACAAAAAAATAAAACACTGCTGAGAGACAAGATGGGATGGTGGAATGGAGGAATTTCATGGTGGCACAGATTAGCAATGTTCAAACTACTTTCACAGTCTAGAATGCTGTGACTACTTTCACAGCACTCTACACTTGAACAAATTAGTAAATAAATTGATGATAAGGGGGAGAAGGAGGTGTTTTTCACTGCTACAGTAGGAAATTACAGATATGCAAAGGAGAAAGAGTAGAAGGTACCCTGTTGTGTTCGACTGTAATTGGAAGCATCAGTGTGAATTCATGGTGCCCTTATGCACTCTTGTTCTCCAGATAAATATAGAAATAAGGGTTTGCATGCAAGGGCTAAGAAGCAATGAGACACTAGCAGCAATGCACACATCTAACACACAGATCTTGGTTTCTAAAAACTAGGGTTCTTTGGGGAAAAGGCTGATTGTAAGGCCCAGACACAGCAAGGTAAAGGTATAAGTGAACACCTTGCTCTCCCCAAAAGTAAGTACTGCTCAAAATATGTTGGTAAAGGCTTCCCTGGTGGTGCAGTGGTTGAGAGTCCACCTTCCGATGCAGGGAACACGGGTTCGTGCCCCAGTCCGGGAAGATCCCACATGCAGCGGAGTGGCTAGGCCCAGGAGCCATGGCCGCTGAGCCTGTGTGTCCGGAGCCTGTGCTCCGCAATGGGAGAGGCCACAACAGTGAGAGGCCCGTGTACCGCAAAAAAAAAAAAATGTTGGTAAAATAACGTACAGCGGTCAAGCTGAAGGTCTCACTGGCCAAATGTGGGACAATTTGAGCATTAAAATAAATAATGATAGTAATGGATTAAAATCCATAAAACAAAATTCTATGAATTTTATATGATATAATGACTAAATAAATGGAAAAGAAAGAGCTCTTCCTTATAGAATACCAACTAATAAATATCGAAAGAATGATGAGAATCATTAATGGTTCTTAAACCTACTAGGCAGTTACATGAGCAACAGGATATTTTTAAAGGCTCAAAGTATTTCCTCACACATAATTACCAACAGAAAAATAGTTTTACTGTAATGCTTGTTTTGAGGACAAATTTATTCCAAGCAATTTATATATTAGGGGACAACTTAAACATTATGTGATTCTCACATTTGCTTAGGTACAATTATATCCATAACAAATATAAGCTTTTCTCTAGGTGAATGCAAAA
Source organism: Neophocaena asiaeorientalis asiaeorientalis (assembly GCF_003031525.2). Lineage (NCBI taxonomy): Eukaryota > Metazoa > Chordata > Mammalia > Artiodactyla > Phocoenidae > Neophocaena > Neophocaena asiaeorientalis. The sequence goes on from NW_020172625.1 coordinate 9,620,559, forward strand.
AATTGCACCCAACTGAATGGAGCTGCGTAGGAATAGACGTAATTTGTGCACAAACACACAGACACACACACATCCCTCTCAAACATCTACCAGCTGCCTGAGTTCACTACATATTATGAGCCACCCCTCAACCACATCTGGTGTTACAACTTGCCATCCAATTTCAGGTAAGTGCTTTATAATTGTTTTACCTACTACATAATTCACATACGGAACCCTTCCAATGCCTACTTCCACAAGCCAACTTCAGGTCTTTCAATAAGGCACAGGGTTGTAACATACAGTACAGGGAATATAGTCAATATTTCATACTAATTTTGTACATTGTGTAATCCATAAAACATCAAATTACTATGCTGTACACCTGAAACTTATAAGTCAACCATACTTCAATAAACAAATAAAAAAGAAAAAGCACATTTATTGTATCTGCATATTTCTTAATAATTTAACATATGTAAAGCTGTGCTTCCCCCCCCCCCACACCATAGCCCCCGTGGGTTTTTATTATACAATTCTGCAGTACAGTAATTTTTAGGAATTATATATTGCTTATAGCAAAACCACCTGTACTTTGCTATGGAGAAATAATAAAGCAGGAGAAGACAAGACGGAGTAGAAGGATGTGAGCTCACCCCCTCTTATGGAAACACCAAAATCACAACTAACTACCTCTGGCAAAAAAATGCTGGAACCTACCAAAAAAGATACCCTGTATGCAAAGACAAAGAAGAAGCCACAATGAGATGGTAGGAGCAGTGCAATGGCGATAAAATCAAATCCCATACATGCTGGGTGGGCGACCCACAAACTGGAAAATAATTATACTACAGAAGTTCTCCCACAGGAGTAAAAGTTCTGAGCCCCACGTCAGGCTCCCCAGCCTGGGGGTCTGGCAACAGGAGGAGGAGCCCCCAGAGAATGTGGCTTTGAAGGCCAGCGGGATTTGATTGCAGGAATTCCACAGCACTGGGAACTCCATTCTTGGAGGGCACACACAGGGCCTTGCATGCACCAGGACCCAGGTAAAAAAGCAATGACCTCATAAGAAACTTACCTGCTAGTATTGAAGGGTCTCCTGTGGAGGTTGGGGGGGGGGGGGTCTGTGGCTCACTGTGCGGACGAGGACACTGGTGATGGTAGTTCTGGGGAGTACTCATTGGCATGAGCCCTCTTGGAGGCTGCCATTTTCTCATCAAGATCTGGCTCCACCCAACAGCCTGTAGGCTCCAGTGCTGGGATGCCTCAGGCCAAACAAACAACAGGGTGCGAACACAGCCCCATCAATCAGCAGACCAGCTGCCTAAAGCCTTCCTGAGTAAACAGCTGCCTGATAAACACACCCCTTGACACAGCCCTGCCCACCACAGGGGCAAGAGCCAGCTCTACCCACCAGTGGGCAGGTACCAGTCCCTCCCACCAGGAAGCCTGCACAAGCCTCTTAGACAGCCTCATCCACCAGGGGGCAGATGGCAGAAGCAAGAAGAACTATAAGCCTGCAGCCTGCAGAATGGAAACTGTAATCACAGAAAGTTAGGCAAAATGAGACAGCACAGGAATATGTTCCAGATGAAGGAACAAGATAAAACCCCAGAAGAACAACTAAGTAAAGTAGAGATAGGCAATCTACCTGAAAAAGAGTTCAGAGTAATGACAATAAAGACGACCCAAGATCTTGGAAAAAGAATGGAGGCACAGATCAAGAAGACACAAGAAATGTTTAACAAAGACCTAGAAGAACTAAACAACAAACAGAGATGAACAATACAATAACTGAAATGAAAAATACACTAGAAGGAATCAATAGCAGAGTAACTGCGGCAGAACTGGTAAGTGAGCTGGAAGACAGAATGGTGGAAATCACTGCTGTGGAACAGAATAAAGAAAAAAGAATGAAAAGAAATGAGGACAGTCTACAAGACCTCTGGGGCAACATTAAACACACCAACAGTCACATTATAGGGGTCGCAGAAGGAGGAGAGAGATGGAAAGGACCTGAGAAAATATTAGAAGAGATAATGGCTGAAAACTTCCCTAATATGTGAAAGGAAACAGTCACCCAAGTCCAGGAAGCACAGAGGAAGCAGAGTCCCAGGCAGGATAAACCCAAGAAGGAACATGCCAAGATACATGGTATCAAAATGACAAAAATTAAAGACAAAAAATATTAAAAACAATAAGGGAAAAGTAACAAATAATGTACAAGGGAACTCCCATAAGGTTATCAGCTAACTTCTCAGCAGAAACTCTGCAGGCCAGAAGGCAGTGATGAAAAGGAAGAATATACAACCGAGGATACTCTACCCAGCAAGGCTCTCATTCAGATTCGACGGAGAAATCAAAAGCTTTCCAGACAAGAAAAGGCTAAGAGAATTCAGCACCATCAGACCAGCTTTGCAACAAATGCTAAAGGAACTTCTCTAGGTGGAAAAGAAAAGGCCACAACTAGAAACAAGAAAATTATGAATGGAAAAGCTCACTGGTAAAGGCAAACATACAGTAAAGGTAGGAAATCATCTGCTAAACAAATATGATATCAAAACCAGCAATTATGAGGAGAGCACAAAGGCAGGATATTGGAAATGCATTTTAAATTAAAAGATCAGCAACTGAAAACAATCTTGTTTATATATAGAATGCTATACCAAAACCTCATGGTAACTGCACACTGAAAATCTACAATAGATACACATGCAGAAAAGAATAAGGAATCCAAACACAACACTACAGTTAGTCATCAAATCACAAGAGAAAAAAAGAGGAAGGGAAGAAAAAACACGTACAAAAACAAATCCAAAACAATTAACAAAATGGCAATAAGAAGCTACAGTCATCAAAACAGTATGGTACTGGCACAAAAACAGAAATACAGATCAATGGAACAGGATAGAAAGCCCAGAAATAAACCCACACACATATGGTCAATGAATCTACAACAAAGGAGGCAAGACTATACAATGGAGAAAAGAGAGTCTCTTCAATAAATGGTGCTGGGAAAACTGGACAGCTACACATGAAAAAATGAAATTAGAACATTCTTTAACAAGATACATATAAATAAACTCAAAATGGATTAAAGACCTAAATATAAGACCAGATACTATAAAACTCTTAGAGGAAAATATAGGCAGATCACTCTTTGACATAAATCGCAGCAATATCTTTTTCAAGCTGTCTCCTAGAGTAATGGAAATAAAAACAAAAATAAGCATGGGACCTAATCAAACTCAAAAGCTTTTGCACAGCAAACGAAACCATAAACAAAATGAAAAGATAACCCACAGAACGGGAGAAAATATTTGCAAACAAAGAGATTAACAAGGGATTAATTTCCAAAATTTACAAACAGCTCATGCGGCTCAATATCAAAAAAACAAACAACCCAATCAAAAAATGGGCAGAAGACCTAAATAGACATTTCTCCAAAGAAGATTTGCATTTAGAAACTAAAATGAAATATCACCTCAAAAAAAAAAAAAAAAAAA
>NW_020172625.1:9624112-9784799 GCF_003031525.2 Neophocaena asiaeorientalis asiaeorientalis
AAAAAAAAAAAAAAAAAAAAAGGGACATCCCTGGTGCCACAGTGGTTAAGAATCCGCCTGCCAATGCAGGGAACCTGGGTTCAAGCCCTGGTCCAGGAAGATCCCACATGCTCGGGAGCAACTAAGCCCATGTGCCACAACTACTGAGCCTGCACTCTAGAGCCCATGAGACACAACTACTGAGCCCACGTGCCGTAAGTACTGAAGCCTGCGTGCCTAGAGCCCATGCTCCACAACAAGAGAAGCCATCGCAACGAGAAGCCCGTGCACCGCAACGAAGAGTAGCCCCCGCTTGTCCCAACTAGAGAAAAGCCCGCACGCAGCAACAAAGACCCAATGCAGCCAAAAATAAATAAATAAATACATATATTTTAAAAAAAGAAACATCACCTCACACCAGTCAGTATGGCCATCATCAGAAAGTCAACAAACAATAAATGCTGGAGAGGGTGTGGAAAAAAGGGAACCCTTTTGCACTGTTGGTGGGAATGTAAATTGGTACAGCCACTATGGAGAACAGTACGGAGGTTCCTTAAGAAACTAAAATTAGAGCTATCATATGATTCAGCGATCCCACTTCTGGGCATATATCCAGAGGAAACCATGGTTCGAAAGGATACATGCACCCCAATGTTCACTGCAGCACTACTTACAATAGCCAAGACATGGAAGCAACCTAAATGTCCATCAACAGATGAATGGATAAAGAAGATGTGGTACATATATACAATGGAATATTACTCAGCCATTAAAAAGAATGAAATAATGCCATTTGCAGCAACATGGATGGACCTGGAGATTATCATACTAAGTGAAGTTAGTCAGACAGAGAAAGACAAATATATGATACGGCTTTATGTGGAATCTAAAAAAATTGATACATATGAACTTATTTACAAAACAGAAACAGACTTACAGACTTAGAGAATGAATTTATGGTTACCAAGGGAGAAGGACATAACCGAATCACTTTTGCAGTATACCTGAAACTATCACAGCACTGTTAATCAACTATACTCCAATATAAATTAAAAATTAAAAAAACGAAAAAATCAATAAAGCAAATAGGGCAAAATGTGAATAATTATTGTAAATCTGGGTAAAAGGTATATAGGAGCATATGTATGACTCTTGCAACTTTTCTATAAGTTTGAAGTTATATCAAAATAAGTTATTAAAAAGAATGGAGTGGAGGTATAATGAAACAATATTGGCCATAAGTCAATGTATCAATGATACTAGTATGCAGAATTCATTTAAGTTTTAAAAATCTATTGTTTTAGTGGCTACACTAAATAAAATTGATTTATACAATGAGAAAGTAATTTCCTTTTCAATTCCCTTTCAATATTTCTAATTATACCAATGAGTAAGTTACATACGGTGTCATCATGTCTTTAACTCCTTATTACCTCCTTTTAAAAAAATCATATCATCTGCTTTCGAGAAGCAACAGTACAGATCTAGGATTTACTAACACTGCTTTTACTGTCTTTACTGTAATGTAAATTATTTGTTTTTCTAATTTGGTAATGACATTATACTTCCTTTCAGAATATTTCATTTCAGTAACAAGAAGTGAAGTGATTTAAAGAAAAATTTTAAATAATAGTATAGTTAGTACCCAGATATGGCAAAAAATTGTGATGGTAGTACACGGTAGTATGCAGAAATGGCAAACACCATGAAGAAGGTTTGTAAGTTACTGAAGGATGGGAAATGGTACTCTAGTAGATATAATTACAGGAGGAGGTTATATACAATATATTTCAAAATTTTAAATATACATACAAAAAGTGATACATGTAAGAGGAAGTTCTAGTCCTAATGATGAGCCCCTATGGAAAGTTGTCACAGTACAAGAAAAAAAAAAAAAAAGGTCAAATTTCCAGGAACCTGTCATATTATTAATATATGGTTCAAATTCTTAGCACAGGGGAAGAAGCATGAGTTTTTGAGGCAAATCCAGTTACTCAGTGTAGGCTAAGCTGGCCATTTGCAAAATAGAAATCATCTAATTACACCTGACTCCAGACCCTTCACACTGTGTCATGTCTCACAGACTTGTAATCCAAGTAATCTACTTCTTCAGTGACATCAGTTCAAGAACTCACTGTTTAGGCTTAAATAGTTCTAAATAACACAAATGCTTAATTTTTTGGAGACCATTTTATAATTCTGTAGATTCAACTTTTTTATCCAGTCATCTTTTATTCACATTCCCTGTCAACTCCAAACCAGAAGGAGGGCAATACGTAAAAGCCAAAGAAAGTAAAGATTCTTTCCAATCACTTGTGTACCAGAGAAATAGAGGACTACTTAAGCCGATTCATGGTCCTGTCCTCACTTAGACTTACTAGAAAAAGTTTAAACAAAACAAAATCTAAACCTCATCTTTCCAGGGCTTTTTAAAAAGTAGACGGCGTATTGCAAAAGGAAAAAGAAATCTCACTGGCAAGGATAGTAACATACATAGCTAACAATATGTATTATACAGATATATAACAATATATAATAAAAACAATAGTACCCAACAAACTGTTCTAAACTTTTTCATTTAAAAAATTATTTAATCATCACAACCATCTTTTGAAGTAGATATTATCTCCACTTTATAGTGAAGAAATTAAGACACAGAACATTTAGTCAACTTGCTGAAATCAGCAGTAAAGTCGGAATTCAAAGCCTGGTAGCCTATCTGTAGAGTCTCTACTCTTAACTAAGCCATGATGTCTTCCAGTGGCTTATATTCTTGGTCAGTAGTGTTTTTCTAGTCAGATACAGAATTCTCATTCTTTTTAAAGTTTTTTATTTATAATGAGCAACAACATTATATTCCCCACAAAGAAAAACGGAGTTCATTCCAATACATTTCCTAAAAGGATGTCCAAGACCAAAGTCTCATCATTATGATGTTTCTCTTAAAACAATGTGACAATTACTCTTCATATTAATTCCCAATGGTAATTTCAAAAAATGTTAAAGATGGAATTATGGGCTGTTGTTCCTCTTATAAAACTAATTCAATCCTCAGTGGTATAGACAAAAGAAATTAGCAAATTTGAATAATTTTACACAAGAGTTACTGATGGTAAAATAGGTCATTATCATTTTTTGCTCTAGGTTGAGGTTGAAAACTCAAGCACTGGAAGCTAAGTGTGAAGTGAATTAAAATATTACAGTACTTGCCTCTTTGAGGAAAACCTCCATATCTTCTTGACTTTCAAACACAAAAGCTCTCAAGTCATTTGATGGAATATGATTTTCAATATATTTGGCATTTTTGTTATCTTTCATATTGATCTAAACAAAACAAAAAGAAAAGTTGATTTTCATGAAACCCAAACTGACTACTAGAACATAATTATACTTAACTTAGATTTATTTAATTAGGTTAAATAAATCGAGAAAAAAGTGACCAAAAAAGAACAGTTTGGTATTGAAGAGTCAACATTTTTAAACATCTATTTAATTTACTGTCCAAGACATAGTAAAACAAAAGCCAAGACTTTAACAGCACCTAACGCATATTGATTTTGATACCATCTAAGAAATAAAAAGTTCCCTTCTGGCCAACTCACTGAAAACATTTGAAATAGGGTTAGATTGTAACCTGAGTATAAACATTTCTCATCTGTCCCCAAACTTTTAATATTTTTCTTCTTAATCTTTAAGAGGAATTCATGCTATCCATGGCAAAAACTAATTAGTATAAAAATACAAAGGCCTAAATAAAATTTTATGAAACTAATGAAAAAACTTGCTATGGATTAATTATAACTATTGGTGCTTTCAAGAGAAACCCTAGGTTTGTACTACCAGAGCATAAACTTAATTACTTACTCAAAAAATACTAACTAATTAGACATTTTTGCACTTGAGGCTCAGTGCTATGGAAGATACTAAGATAGTTCAGGATCTAGGGCTCTGGGATCAGACAGATGTCACCTCCATTCCTATGTATGACCTTAATCAAGTACCACCTAAATCTCTGAGAGCTTTAGTTACTTCATCCTAAAATGGGTAGAGTACAACAGTCTATATCTCAAGGGACTAAATGTGGATTAAAAGAAATAATACCAAAAAAAATTAGTAGACTGCTTGTCACATAAATGTTAGTATTATTTTAAATTACAGAATATTGATCAGTATAGAAAGATGGGAAAACTAAAAACCAAGCAAACAAATGAAAAAATCAAAGCCGTATAAAATACCATCACCCAGACATAAACACTACAAACATTAGATGTCTACTGTTTCACTTTTTTTTTTTTGCATTACGCGGGCCTCTCACTGTTGTGGCCTCTCCCGTTGCAGAGCACAGACTCCCAACACGCAGGCTCAGCGGCCATGGCTCACGGGCCCAGCCACTCCACGGCATGTGGGATCCTCCCGGACCGGGGCACGAACCTGTGTCCCCTGCATCAGCAGGCGGACTCTCAACCACTGCGCCACCAGGGAAGCCCCTGTTTCACAATTTTTTTGGTACCAAGTTATTGGGTTGGCCAGAAAGTTCATTTGGTTTTTCCAAAAGATGGCTCTAGTGCTTAGTTGTCTTTAACTTTGTTCAAAACAACTTTGTTAGACTATATTGTGACAGCTGTCATATCAGCGTGTATTTAAAAAAAAAATCAAAATTGGTGAATTTTTGTGTAGCCATTTTAATACTGAAGATGGAAGAAAAAAGCAACATTTTCGGCATATTATTCTTTATTATTTTAAGAAAGGTAAAAACGCAACTGAAATGCAAAAAAAAGATTTGTGCAGCATATGGAGAAGATGCTGTGACTGACTGAATGTGTCAAAAGTGGTGTGCGAAGTTTCGTGCTGGAGATTTCTCGCTGGACAATGCTCCACAGTCGGGTAGACCAGTTGAAGTTGACAGCTATCAAATCGAGACATTAATTGAGAACAACTGACTTTATACCAAGCAGGAGATAGCCGACATACTCATAGTATCCAAATCAAGTGTTGAAAATCATTTGCATCAGCTTGGTTATGTTACTTGCTTTGATGTTTGGGTTCCACATAAGTTAAGTGAAAAAAACCTTCTTGACCGTATTTCTGAATGTGATTCTCTACTTAAACGTGATGAAAACGTTCTGTTTTTTAAAAAAATTGTGATAGGCCATGAAAAGTGGATACTGTACAATAATGTGGAACAGGAGAGACTGTGGGGCAAGTGAAATGAACCACCACCAACCACACGAAAGGCCGGTCTTCATCCAAAGAAGGTGATGTTGTGTATATGGTGGGATTGGAAGGGAGTCCTCTATTATGAGCTCCTTCCGGAAAACCACACGATTAATTCCAACAAGTACTGCCCCGAATTCAACCAACTGAAAGTGGCACTTGGCGAAAAGCGTCCGGAGTTAGTCAACAGAAAATGCATAATCTTCCATCAGGATAATGCAAGATGGCATGTTTCTTTGATGACCAGGCAAAAATGCTTATTGCTTGGCTGGGAAGTTCTGATTCATCTGCCATATTCACCAGACATTGCACCTTTGGATTTCCATTTATTTCAGTCTTTACAAAATTCTCTTAATGGAAAAATTTTCAATTCCCTAGGAGACTGTAAAAGGCACCTGGAACAGTTCTTTGCTCAAAAAGATAGAAAGTTTTGGGAAGATGGAATTATGAAGTCGCCTGAAAAATGATAAAAGGTAGTGGAACAAAAGGGTGAATACATTGTTCAATAATGTTATTGGTGAAAATGAAAAATGTGTTTTTACTTAAAACCCAAAGGAACTTTTTGGCCAACTCAATACTTTGTTGTAAGGAATGGTACAAATGAAAAAAAATATAAAGTGGGTGTTTGCTACAACTTACAGAAAGGGTAAAGTAATCCCAATATCACCATAGGAAGTCATCTTTTTTTATAGTTATGGATAAGCCAGCATAGGACTTAGCTCTCATTATCACTCTTCCCCAGGGTGCATTTATCAGAGACATTCTGCCATATCAGATTCTGGGGCCCATATCTTGTATAAGTTGGTTACACAGTCATCTATTTTTTTGATGAATTTCACCTGCTCGTTTAGGTAATGAGTCTCAGAGAAGTCACAGAAGTAGGGGTCATTTTTGTCATTGGTCAGTTTGTGCATTTACAGTAGTGACTGATTCACAATTTTTTCCAAGAGTAACACACACTCCATTGCATTCATTGTCTGGTTTCCTGATATCCTGAAGGAAGATATGGCCCCTTGTTGGTTCTGAACCTTCATCAGCTTCTTAGTGAGCTCCTTCTCCTCAAGAGATTGATGAAGAAAATATCTGGCAAAGTTCTTCAGAGCCACATCTTTACAAAGTAGTAAGACATGGACAGGTAGACATAGGAGGTGTCGCTTTCCAAGATGTTCTGGTGGTTGATGGCAGACTCCTGTTTCACAATTTTTAAAAATGAAATCTTTCTATATACCCTATCCTGTAATCTGTTTTATAAGTCATTAACATACCATAAGTGTCCCTTTATATTAGTAAATAGAGACCTATGGCAACATTTTAAAGGCCTATGGAGGTGGTACAATGCATTTCAACTAGATTTTGAAGGGTTAGGTAAGTGTATGGGCAGGATACAGTTGGAAGAAGGTGGTAGTAAAAGTAAAAGGTTGTTCCAGGAAGGGTAAGATAACAGAGTATCTCCCTTTATCTCAGACTCAAATGTAATTTAAAAAGTAAATATATGCCAGCTAGTAATCTGACTTGGTGATAGGCTACTATCAGGAAATCAAGTGACAAGAGGATGACAAATCTAATAAAGTCCAGAGGTATTGTTTTGAGGTTGGCATTTTAATAAGAATCTGTTGAAAATTACACTTGCATTCTAATTTATAATACTAAGGGTCACAGTATTTCTTCTTGTGTTTTCTTTCAATCCTTACTGGATTAATCAAAACAGTAATGTCTGCATCCAAATTAGGTATTCCCTTCTTGATCGAGCAAAAATATTCTAATGATTCATACCTGAGCAAGAAGAGAATACAGTATTATGCACACTAATTTTGCTAATATAATGCAAACTATATGAAATGACTTTGAATAAAGCATAATATAAACAGGAGTTACAGAATATAGAACTTTTCATGAATCCTACAAGGATCTACAGTGAATTCTTTCCAAAAAAAAAAAATCATCTAGCAAAAATAATCCTTTTATCATTTTGAAGTTTTAAGTGTGTGTGTGTGTGTGTGTGTATAAAACATGTCATTAGCAAAGAATGTGGGTTTTACTTTTTCATTCCTTCTCATGGCCCAACTTACCATTTAAAATATTTTAGATGGAAATTTTCCTAGTAAATCCACACCCGCATTTCATTAAATGATTTACTAAACACAGCTTGCCCTATTCTTGATGACTCATGATCATTAATAAGACTTATCAAATGTTTATAAGGTCAATAAATTGTTGGTTTCATTCTCAGAATCCTCAGAATGCTTTATTTTTGTAGCAGATGATTTTGTTGTCTATCCTGTCAGGTGTTCCATATCAACTGTATTTATTTATAGCAGTTTTCTATCCCTTTGGCAGCATTTAATATATTGCCTGTTATAACCGAAGAATAGCAATTGCCAGAAGGAAACCAGCTAACCAAGTTTACACATGATTCTTGGTCAATAAGTTGCCAGTTTCATATTTCTATCAAGAAAAAGTTCACAGGTTTATTATCAAGGACGCTTTAAAAAGCTCATGTATGGATTCAGCAGCATACTAGATGCCACAAGTCTACTAATGGAAAAGCAGGGTGTTAAGAAGACTATGAATTCTTAAAACAACAAAACCTACAATGATTACAATAATAAAACTAACAGATACTACTAAGATGAACAAATTTCTTACCGTGAGCATTATGGGTTCACAGACTCTTTGCTTAAATTTGTCTCTGTTATTTCTCAGCCATAAAACAGCATCATATGTATCACGGTATCTCTGTCTCAGCTTATCTTCCTTTTGATTCATAAGGTTGTCAAAACGCACAATATGATCATCCACACCTAAAATTGGAAAATAAAGCATTATTCCTCTGAAAACTTTAATTAGCGAAATAATCTATTAATAACATAAAAGAGTATCTTAGATCTAAAGGTTAAAACACCACTCAGCAAGTACCCAACACAGTGAAAAAGACCCACCCTGGACAAATCATTCTTAAGTTTCTAAACACCTGGGATAAAAGATGATCTTTAAACTACCAAAAATAAATAGGTCACATACAAAATAATGAGAAAACACTAGATTTCCTATCAAAAGACAATGGCAATAGGCCTTCAGGATTCTGAAAGAAAAATTATTTTCAAGCTAGATTTTTATAACACAAAAATAAAAAAGGGGATAATGAAGTAAAGATTTTTCAGGGATGCAAAGACTCAAATTAATTCCCAAATATCTCTTCTTAGGAGGTTATGTGAAGATGTACTCTTACAAAACAAGGAAGTAATTTAAGAAAAATGAAGACACAGAATTCAGGAATAGCTTTTTATTCAACACAGAAGAGGTGTGAGACAAGTCCTAGGTAACAGCCATAAGGAGACCTTGAGAACAATCAGTTTAGATGGGAGGAGGATGGAAGGTCTCAGAACTCAAGAGAATGCCTGATAATTTTTTTCCCCATTTAAGGAAATGCTAAAGTAAATGGTGTTTCTAAAAAATGGTAAATTAAAATCCTAAAAAAAAATTATCAATGAACAGAAATTAGATCATAATGCACTACTTGGCTCTGCTGTGAGCAAGTTTTATTGTTGTAATAACAAAAATAATACTTAATATTTCTAGCTAGTAGAATCAACCCATAAACAGACCATATAAAACTTAATTATGGTTCTCAATAAAGTATGTTTTCAGCCTTTAAACTATAAAAACCAGAGTACATATTAAAGAATTAAAGGGAGGAAAGTAAAAAGAAAGGCTAGGAGTATCAGTATTTTTAGCTTATAAATGTGCATTCAAGCATTATCAACAAATATTAAATGACAAAAAAAGAATATTATTAGTAATAAATAAATATTAATAAATGTTAATGATTACTAATATTAATATAAGAATCCCATTTGGGGAATTACAATAATAGGTAGGGGAGGTGTCATGAGTTGAAATCCACATCTGAAGCAACAAAATATTAAAAGATGATATCTAAAGTTGATTAGCCAAGACATGGTAAAATAAAAATATGATTAAGATATATGAAAGACTATTAGAAAAAATTACTGAAATAGTTAAGAGTGCTTACTCTTGATAGTGGGTCTGGAAGTTGGAAAGGCACTGGGCCACCCTTCTTGTCTAGTGTTATTATTTTTTTTAAACCATACACCTAGCATTTTGCTAAACATATAAACAAATTTTTTTACTAACTGACCTTAGTCATATATACTGAGCTGACAGAATGTAAGATCTCCTCTAACTGAATAATGCTATAGATCTAGCCACACGGTCTATAGCAAAGAAAAAAAAAGATGAAATTGGACAGGCTTCAAGGAGCAAAGCTAATGGAAGATTATGAAGGCTAGAATGAAGCGATTAAATTTGACCTGAGAAAAAAACAGAAAAGTGAATGACTGTAAAGAAAATAAAGCAAAGTATTTTTAGAGAATTAAATCAACTGCCATAATCTGACATAAGACAATGGTCTGCTGCAGCAAATCATTACACAATAGATATAGGTAATTAAGACACTAAAATGGAAGAACTGAACTGAGCTTCCTCAACAAGCAGACATGAACACTTAGAGACATGATCAGGGGAAGAAGAAAGCCCATCAACAGAGACATATCTCCATTTTATAAACATGTCCTCACTGTAAGTTTAAAAAAACTTACTCTTCTTCTCCTTCTCTAGAGTTTCCCTCTCTCTACGCTTATCAATTATCTCGCCTTCACATAATGCCTTTTCATCTTGAACTCGTCTCAGATCATTTGTAATGGCATCAATTTGGGGTTGAAGGTTCTCACAGTTTTCTGTGGTCTTCAGTTCATTTTGCAAATCTTCTATCATTTTGCGGGTATTACTTATTCTCCTCTGTCGATCATGCTCTTCATTTTGTTTTACTGTTAAAGCCTGCTGAAGCTCCTCAATCTAATAAAACAAAAGCAGGTTAGCACTGGAGATTGTTTTTTCTCCTGGTTATTAGGCTTTTATAGTAAAACAGTTTTAAAAATGCAAACAGCCTAAGAACATGGGTTTTTTTCTCACTAAAAGGTATCCTATTAGAATTAAACTGTTACTCCTACCAGACCACCTGTCTCTTTATTTGTTCAGCAATACATTCCAAGTACCTAGGGCAGTGGTTAGCATATAGTTAGCATTCAGTAAATATTTGCTAAATAAACGAAATATTTATAAAGCCAATCAGCAGATTTCTAAATATTTATAGGAAGATTTCACATACTATACATCATAAAACTGAAAACAGTCACATGGTATACCACAGACTTTCAATAAACCAGCAATAGAAATGATGGTGAAGATTATGTCACCCTACTAGTTTAAAACCACAATAAACTATTTTCCTTCCATTAAATTATTTTCTACTAGCACTTCAAATTAGTATTTTGAGATTTTAATCCTCAATCTGTATGTTTATATTCAGGGTAAGTCATTAAAAAAAACCAGATCATGCAACTTACCAGTGGAATTTTTATCAAAACCATACATGGTCTACCTAAGACAGAGTTATGATTTTCTTCAAGACACAGATGCATACACCCAATGTATTTTTTGCAAAAATAGAATTTTGTGTTAAATTAGATAAGGTTAACATATCATATAATTTGCTTATTAGTTACCTTTCTTTCCAAGTCAAATTTACTCCCTCTTCCTCCCCATTATAAATGTATATATTTATGACATATTCAATATAGAAAATATGGAAAATATAGAAACTTAAAACAAATAAAAAACACCTAAAATCTTAAGGTCCTTAAACATTTACATTTTAATGCCAGCCTATATCCATCAATAGAGCATATACGTTTTAGCAAATGGCATTACTAAAAATTTATCGAGAGCAGTTTCTCATTACTTCCATGTCCTTGCAAAACAAAAATTTAATACCTGCATAATGTTCTTTTATATAGATATACCACATTTTATCCCATTCCCTACGGTTGGAAATTTGGGTTATAATCAATTTTCTTTTCTAAAAGTTTAGCCTTGACAGTGTCAAGATAATGAACTGAATACATGCCAAAATCTCCTCTCCTATAACAAACATGCAGAAGTGAAAGATAAAATATTATGTTTGAAAAAATTAACACTGTGTGTGTGTGTGACTGCAAATTAACAATGTTCAATGGGCCCAAAAGAAGCAGACAAGAAGCCACAGTGTTCAGCCAGGAAACCCATGGAGTCCAAGGCTTTTAGAAGAATAAACTGGCATGTCATGGGAGACAGAGAATTAAGAATCACCAAACACATGAGGAAGTCCAAGTCCATCAAAAAGGGACAAGAAATTTAACAAATATAACCTCTACAATCCCAGAAAAATAGAGACCACCAAGCTACCAAAAATCACTGGGCTGCTGAATAAATTTTATACCAAGAGGTCTTTGTCTGACATTGACCTCAAAAACTGAAAAGCAGCTTGATGGTCCCATGTCCTAGCTAAATTTTCTGAGTTCTAACTTTAACTCATTTGCCACCTTCATCTAAAAAACTACCATAACTAACTAATTCCATCACACCCATGTTTAGCTCAGGCACAGTAAGTCCAAGCCTCCTGGATCATGCATATTCGCTAGGATACCATCCCCATTACTGCTATCTTCAATTTCTCTGAATGTTCTCTCTTCTTGTTCTAGCTAAAACTTGGCTATTCCTGGAAGATACTTCTCCCTAGAGACCTTTCAAATGGTGACCTTTTCCTCCCATAATTCTTCAGAGTACTTCAGGACTCAGAAGTGGGGAGGGTGTCCTTATCAATCTCCACTGTACTACTTCCTCCGTTAATTGAGCCCCACTTCAGATCTTTGAAGTTCATATGATCAGACTTTAACACCCATTATCTTTGCTATCTTAACTACCCCCCTCAAAGTCTTTCCTCACCCTCTTCATTCACTGATGCCTTTAGCACCTGACTCACTGTCTTTCTCTCCATCATTATGCTGGCCATAATGGAACTCCAACATACATACAGAAAATCAGTCTAACTCTTTGGCCTCTGTGCTCCTTGACTTCTTCAACTGTCTTTTCCTAAACACCACCTCAGCCACCTTCTCCTACAGTTATATTAGATTATATCTATAGTCATATCTCTGACTAGATCATGTAGATCACCAAAAACCATACCACCTCTGAAAACTATTTCCACAATCCTACTCTTTGATCACCATCTCCTTTCCTTACATTTTCACTCACTATGGTCTTCCTACTGCAACTATCCTTTGACTGCACAGGGTCCTGTAATCCACTGACCCTACTATCTTTTCACAATCCACCATCCCCCTCATTCCTTTCCTTAACTGGCTGAGGTTCCACAACTCTAGAATCACTCCCTTGCAAAAGCCTCTTGACCCTCCACCATTCCTATCTCACATTAACAAGGAAAAAGCTTAGTCCTTATTAAACCTAAATAAATACGTTCTATTTATCTGTGTCTAAACAACTAAATTGGAGAAACTCTTGAAAACAGGTCTTACTTCAAATTTATGGCCACAAAACTTAAAGAGGCACTCAGAACTCTCAGAAAAACCTACTACATTTTTCTAATAAATGTATGTTCTCATTCTGAGATGAATTCACATCTTTTCCTCCTTCCTCAATCTTATATTGCTAAAGGCTCTCTACTCACCCAGCTAATGACCCTGTCTCATATTTCATTAACAGCAGTGTTAAAGTCAGAGTACTCTGATCAGAGTACTTCTCCTCCTTTCAAAACCATCAACCTACCTCCATCTGTACTCACTCTGCTTTATCTTATACAATGTAAGGAGAGTTCTTATAGCTACCTAAATCTACCCCTCCAGGGCTAGTCCAAGCAGTGTTTCTCAAATTATTTATGGTGAAGAATCATTAAAATAATTCTAAGTAATCACAAGTCAACTTTTATCAAATACAGCTACAAAAAATTGCTAATAATCACTTTGGTCAATTAGCAATAATCAATTGCTAATAAAACAGTTTGGCAAGTCCTTCAAAAGTTATATGTACACTTATGATAGTCACTTCTAGGAAATTATCCAAAAGAAATGAGAGCATATGTTATATTACATAAGAACTTGTACAAGAATACTCATGGCATTTTTTGGTAATAGCCCTAAATCAGAAACAACCTAAATGTCCATCAACAGATGAATGGATAAACAAACTATGATCTCAAGAAAGTTGGAAAAAAAAAAAAATCAAAGTGAACAAAGATAAAAATACAACATATCCGAATTTGCAGGACACAGGTAAAGGCAGTGATGAGAGGAAAACTTATAGCATTAAGTGCATACACACAAGAAAAGAGGAAAAGTCTCAAATCAATAATCTGAGCAGAACCTGGAAAAAGAGCAAAACAAACCCACATCAAGCAGCAGAAAGGAAGTAATAAAAATATGAACAACTTTAATGAAATTAGAAAAATAACAGAGAAAAGCCAATGAAACAAAGAGCTAGTTCTTTGTAAAAAACAATAAAATTAACACACCTCTAGCAAGAATGATCCCCACCCTCATACCCTACCAAAAAAAAAAGACAAAGTAGACACAAATTACCAACATCAGGAATGAAACAGGGTTAACATTATCACTACAGAATCTACTGACATCCAAAGGATAATAAGAGAATTTATGCACACATAAATTTAACAATTTAGACAAAATGGACCAATTCCTAAAAAAACCCACTAATTACCACAACTCAACCAATACGAAATAGATTATTTGAATTGCCCTGTAACTATTAAGTAAACTGAATTCATAATTTTAAAACTCCAAAAACAAATCTCCAGACCATGAGAGTGTTATTTGAGAATTATTCAGAATATATAAAGAAGAATTAACACAAATTCTACACAATCTCTTCCAAAACTGAGAATAGGAGGGAACACTTCCCAGTTCATTTTAAGAAGCTAGTTATTATCTTGATACCAAAAGCAGGCAAGTATGAAAAGAAAACCACAGAATATTGCTTCTGAAGATAGACACAAAAATCCTTTAAATGTTTGCTAACAGAATTCAACAATACGGAAAAGGAGTTATAAATTTATACAGCATTAACCAAGCAGGGTTTATTTCAGAAATGCAAGGTTGATTTGATATTCAAAAATCAATGTAATCCATCATCTTCACAAGCTAAAAATGAACATGTGCATGATCGTATCAATAGATATGCAGAAAATGCATCTGACAAAATCCAACACTCACTCATAATATTCTCAGAAACACAGGAATAGAGAACTTCCTGATCTATAAAAAACCCTACAGCTAACATTATACTTGATAGTGAAAAAATGAATGCTTTCCTCCTAAGACCAGGAACAAGGCAAGGATGTCCACTCTAACCATTCTTATTCAACACAGTGCTGGAACTTCTAGCCAGTGCAATAGGCAAGAAAGGAAATAAAGGGCATAAAAATCAGAATGGAAGAAATAAAGCTGTCTCCATCTGTAGATGACATGACTGCTTATAAAGAAACACCCCAAGTAAACCATTAAAAAAATATGGAACAGAGAAAAAGAAAAATCAAAAGAAAAACTTGGGTATAATCCAACAAAACATAGAGAACTTATATGCTGAAAACTACAAAATACTGATGGAAAAAAATCAAAGATCTAAATAAATGGAGACATACCGTGTTCACAGTTTGGAAGATTCAACATAGTAAAGATTTCAATTCTCCCCAAATTGACATATGTTTAATGCAAGTCCCATTAAAATCCTAGCAACATTTTCTGTAGATATAGAAAAGATTTGGCTGTCAACAGGAATGGCAAAGGAACTCTGAAAATCCTCTCCTCCAGAAAAGTAGTGAAAACATTGACAAAAAT
Organism: Neophocaena asiaeorientalis asiaeorientalis; assembly: GCF_003031525.2. Lineage (NCBI taxonomy): Eukaryota > Metazoa > Chordata > Mammalia > Artiodactyla > Phocoenidae > Neophocaena > Neophocaena asiaeorientalis. The sequence goes on from NW_020172625.1 coordinate 9,639,076, forward strand.
TATCAAAATTAACTCTTTCAGAACTCTGGAATTTAACCAAAGGCTTTTCAACAAGCCAGAGAGCATTTACTCAAGAAAAATGCTCGAATCTTGGTAAAAACAACAAGCTTTGTGGTGTTTTGAACATGCCCTATTCCTATTCCCCTCTCCTCAGTTCCTTGGCAGCCTTGAAAACCAACAGCCCACAGTCATAGTGAAATCAGCAGCCTAGGAGCTACGGGAGAGATCACAAAGCTAGAGAACTTTCACATTCTCAATCTCAGAGAACTATCATTATCTGATCTGTCTGGCAGTTTCCAGGAAAACCTTACTTGCAAAGTTTATCTCCATTTGACCTGACTCCATAGCTTGCACACTGCAAAAGACCCTTTTCCTTGGAGGAAGCTACCAAAAACAATCAGTGGCAATTGTTTAACAACAGAGCTGCCTGGTGTGAGATAACAGTGTGGCAAACAATAAGCTAACCAAAAAATTTAAAAGCAAAAGCTGGAGAATACGATGCCCATAGGAAGTTTTGGTAGCTCCTGGGAATCTAGAAGGTCATATGCATGCTTGAATTAGGACTGTGCATGCCCAAGGCTGTATGCATGCCCTAGAAGAGCTGAGGAGGCCCTCATCTCTCACAACATTCTGTGCAAATAGGAAGTGAAAGCTGAAACAGAGTTGTAAACTAGCAGTGGAACTTAACCAACACTTTCAACAATTCAGGAAGTATTTGAGGACAGAATCTTGGTGGAAAGTGAAAACAATGCCTGGCTGAGTGGTGAAGGTGTGAACCGACATGCATTCAGAGACCCTCAACAAACACTGGGAGATATACTAGATTGGGAGACATTATAGTCATTTGAGAAAATACCTGTCCAATAATTAGCTGACCATTAACTAACTGAGCAGAGACTTCAGTAGTCACATATGACAAAGAAAACAGAATTCACAGAGTTAGGAAAGTAATTAAAAAAAAACAAACAGTAACAACATCATCAGCAAACAAAAATAACACAAGCCTGGGTTAAAGGGGGACAACTGATTTCAGAGTTGCCACATCCGGCTATTTAAACTTTATAGTTTCAACAAAAAATTAAAACACAGTCAACAAAACAAGAAAGTATAACCCATACACAGGAAAAAACAGCAGTCAACAAAAAATGTCCCTGAGGAAGCCCAGAAACAGTTACAAAATAATGACTTTAAGACAGCTATTTTAAATATGTTCAATGAACTAAAGGAAAACATGTCTAAGGAAAAGAAAGTAAGAGAACAGTGTCTTATTGAATAGAGAATATCAATAAAGAGAGAAATTATAAAAAAAGAGTCAAGTAGAAATCCTCAGTTGAAAAGTTCAGTAACTGAAATAAAAGATTCACTAGTGGAGCTCAATGGCAGATTTGAACATGCAAAGCAAAGATTAAGTGAGCTTGAAGATAAGTCAATTGAAAGTATTCAGTCTGAGGAACAGAAAAAAAGAAAAAGAAATAGAATGTAGGACACCATTAAATATATCAAAATATGTGTAACAGGAGTCTCAGAAGGAGAGAAAAAAAAGAAAGCAGGAAGAATATCTGAAGAATAATGACCCTAAGCTTCCCAATTGTGATGAAGAACATTAATCTACACATCCAAGAAGCTCCATTAATTCCAAGCAGGATAAACCAAAGGTGACTCACATCTAGAAATTACATAGTTAACTGCTGAAAAGAAAAGGAGAGAATTTTGAAAGCAAGAAAGAAGTAACTCATCATGTACAAGGGATCCTCAATAAGATTAATACCTGATTCCGCGTCAAAAACCATGGAGGTCAGAAGGCAGTGGATGTTATATTCAAAGTACTGAAAGAAAACCAAGAATTCTATACCCAGCAAAACTATCCCTCCAAAAGAAAGAAAACTTAAGACATTCTCAGATAAACAAATATTGGTAGAATTCATCATTAGCAGACCTGCCCTACAAGAAATACTAATGCAAGTCTTTCAGAATGAAATGAAAGGACACTAGACAGTAACTTGAAACTACACAAAGAAATAAAGAGCACCAGTAAAGGTAACTACATATGTAAATAAGAGACAGTAAAAATGTATCTGTTGTTTGTAACTCTTCTTTTCTCCTATCTGATATAAAAGACAACTGTTGTGGTATAATAAAAAATATATATTTGGTTTTTTGTCCCCAGTTCCTGGCTCAGAGGTCTTAAAAACCTTAGAATTTCCTGAGTGACAGAAGTGTCTTTTGTTATTCACACTAAGTCCCTTTTGCAGATACCTGATTTTATGCTAATAAGACGACTCTTGGCAGGGTCCCTATACAGCTTCAGAATAGAGACTGATTACCAGAAGAACCAACCACATAATTAAGGGGTTGGAGCTTTCAGCCTCACCCCCTGCCCTCAAGGAGTAGAGAGAGGCTGGAGATTGACCTCACTCACCAACAGCCAATAATTTAATCAATCATATCCAGGTAATGAAACTCAATAAAACTCTTGAACAACATGGTTATGGAGCTTCTGGGTTAGTGAACATGTCCATATGCTGGGAAGATGGTGCACCCAGAATGGGATTAGAAACTCTGCACCACTCTAACCCCCCATACCTTGTGCTACGCACCTCTTTCATTTGGCTGTTCCTGAGTTGTATCCTTTATAATAAACAGGTAATTGTTAAGTGTAACATCTTCCTGTATTCTGTGAGTCGTTCTAGCAAATACTGAACCTGAAGTTGGCGGTGGAGCGGGGTTGTGGGAATCCCTGAATTTGTAGCAAAGTCAGAGAGAAGAGTAGGAAATCTGAGGTCTGGGGAATTGAGACTGGCATGTAAAGCCAGGACTATCTTGTGAGATTGAGCCATGAAATTGTAGAATCTGCTTTAATTCCAAGCAGTTAGTATCAGAACTGAATTGAACTTCAGGACACAAAGTTGGTGTCAGAGAATCATGCAATTATTGCCACAAAAATGAAACTATATAAATAATTATAAAACTACGTTGATAGGCTTATAATGATTAAAAATATAACTGGTATGACAATAACACAAAGGAAGGAGAAGGGAATGGAGCTATATGGGAACAAAGTTTGTATACTACTCAAGTTCATATTAATATGAAATAGATTATCATAAATTAAGATGTTATTTATAATTCTAAAGGCAGTCACTAAAACAATAGCTCAAAAAATACACAGCAAAAGAACAAGGGAATTAAAATGGTACAATAGAAAATATTTAACACAAGAGTAGCCCCTGCTCGCCGCAATTAGAGAAAGCCTACACACAGCAATGAAGACCCAACACAGCCAAAAATAAATAAATGCACAAATAAATAGAATATATGAAATACTGTTTCTCTATGGCTTAAAAACTTTCAAAGCCTTCTTATAGTTTCTCACTGCATTTACAATCAAATTCAAATTGCTTTCTTTTTTCTTCAAGGGTCTACCTAACATAGTCTCTGGCTACTTCTCATATCTGCTACTTTTCAGGAACAATACACTTGTCCCCTGGTATCCTCAGAGGGTTAGTTCCAGCACCTCTCCATTCCCCCCACCGTCTACAGCTACCAATATCCACAGATGCTCAAGTCTCTTACATAAAATAGCATAGTATTTGCATACAACCTACACACATCATTAGTATGGGATGCAAACGTACATCATTATTGTGGTTTTAAAGCTGTACGTAAGACATACTTTGTTTTTACTGTATGCTTTTACTGAGTGATCTATTCCCCATCCCAAAGCAAACATGAAAAAAAATTACATTAAATGTAAAAAATAAAAATAAAATCATCTCTAGTACAATGTAAATGCTATGTAAAAAGTTGCTGGTGTATAACAAATTCAAGTTTGGTTTTTGGAACTTTCTGGAATATTTTTTTTCCCAAATATTTTTGCTCAGTGGTTGGTTGAATCCACAAATGCAAAATCCATGGACATGGAGGGCCAACTACATTAGACCCAAGAAGACACTGAGGCAGACTGTCAAAGTGCTAAGGAAAAAAAAATTTGTAATTTAGAATCCAATATCCAGCCATATTAATATTCCATAGTGACTGCAAAGAAGATAGTTTGCAACATACAGGGACTCAGAAAGTTTATCACCCAAAGAACATCTCTAAAACACCTACAGAAGATAGCCAGTAAGAAAAAACCCCCCAAAATTCCTACCTCTTCAAAAGAAAGAATCATAAGAAGTGTAATATAAACAGAAACATGATCAAATAAGCCAATAAATATATTATTAAGTCTAAATAAATACAGATAGTAGAAAATAACATCTTAAATAACTGACAAGTAAAATTTCTGATGACACTGGCATGAAGAGGAGGAAAAAGAAATAAAAGCTTGCTAAGATTCTGATCTTAATTAAGTAGAATGAAAATACTGATTAACTTTTTTTATTAAGAAAAATATGTTATTTAAACTTTAAGAGTAATCAGTAGAATAGGCTTAGAATATATAACTTTAGGGAAAAAAATGGAAAAAGAAATCCTTGAGCAACAGAATGTAGAAAGGGGAATAGGAAGAATCAAACAAAAAGCATAGGAAGTAGAAAACAATGGTAAATGTGAACTGGTTAAACTCCTTTACTGTATGAAAAAGTGTCTCTCACACCAAACTGAAAAAATTACAAAGCAAAACCCAGTATATGTTATTTATAGCAGATAAAATAAAAACATGATGCAGAAAGAACAAACAATAAAGCTTTAAAATCTAGAAAGCAAGAACTAATACAATTACAAGGAAAAATAGACAAATCTACATTCACAGAAGGTACTGATACTTTAAAATGGATGTCATGTTGGTAAGAAAAAAAAATAAGTAGAACATTTGCATAGTTATAGTAAGCTTGATATATATATAGCTATATATCTATATTTATATGTATAAAAAAATCCCTGAAGACAGAATACATTCTTTATGAATGTATGAAGAACACATACAAAACCAAATATAAAAGTCCAAAAGAGGTTTCCAAAAATTCTAAAATAAAGTCATAAAGGCCACATTTATTAATCATAAAGCAATATAACTGGAACTACACATTTTTTAATAAGCTTAAAAATTCCATATCCAAGTAAATTGAAACAGTAAGAACTCCTATGTAAGCTTAAACAAAAACATTTAAATGAGAATTATAAAATCTTAAACAGAAAAGCAGTACATATCACACATATGAAATGTATAACCAAATGATAACCAGAAAAAAATTTATACCCTAAAATGTATTAAAAATTAAGAAAGGCTAAAAATTCAAGAACTTACAAAAGTGACAAACTGGCAATTATGATAAGGGAAAAAAAGAAAACATTGGTTTTAGGAGTACTAAACCACTTAAAAGGTTGGCATAACACTAAAAAAAACCAGTTAAGGATGGAATAAAATAAAATTTTAGGTCAATCTCAGATGGTGCAAAATAATCCTAAAAAGAAGATTTTCTATTTGAATCCAGGAACATATTAAAATACCAAGTAAGATTTATGACAAAATGCAAGGACGGTTCAATGTTAGACAACCTATCAACCTAGTATTCCCGTTTGGGGTTTTAAAGGTGAATCTTTGTGCCTTTTTCCTTCTAAACTCTAACAAAATAACAGAAACGGAGCAAAAAGGGCTCAATCTCACAAGGACAAAAGGAGTAAGGGAGGAGACATCAATAACTGGAGATTTCAATAAATACTCAGAAGAGTAAATGTAGTAGAGGGACAACTAATTTAGCAGCCTATTATAGGAACCACAGTGTAAAGGGTGAGTGAAAGAGAAAGAAACAAGAAAAGAACTGACTCTTCTTAAAAAAAAATATCCTGGAGACTCTTAGAACTAGGAAATGTCAAGTAAAAAGACATTACATATTAAGTAAGATTTTTATGGAAAATGTTATTTTACATTGGGGAAAGTAGAGTGTGGCACTGGGAGCTACTTCTGAGTTCTGCAAGTCGTTTAATTTTGTTGCGTCTCTATTTCTCTACCGGGTATTTGGATACAATGGTGACTGCCCTGCACATACTTTAGAGGGATTTAGAGAAAGGAGATTTTGCTATAAATACATTATTGTTGAGCCTTCCAAAGTAAATTAAAAAAAAAAAAAAAGAGAGAGAGAAAGACACACACACCCCACATAGAGAATTACCCCTACCAACCCTACACTACCCTCCTACCCCAATGCCTTCACACCACCTCTATGCACACACCTTGAGCACTAGCGCTAGCAAGCAAGCTTCTGTCATGAAAATGTGAGGTTTATTCTCTGGAGAAGTTAAATGAGAGAGGATTGGAACTTGAAGATAAAGGCATAGGAAAAGGGGTAAGGCTGAAAACTGAGAGATTAACGTCATGCTTTAAACACCAGGAATGCTTCAAGACATGCATCTATCCCTAAGAAAGGTAATACAAACTTTAGTTTCTGAATGGTCCTGGAGAACAGAACCCCAAATACATTTTGGGATCTGTTAGCTAAAAAGCCCACTTTCTTGCCCAATTATCCTAAAATAATTTTGTCATCAAGTCCCATCCATGCACAATGAATTTATAATCAGCTTTTTTAATACCCAACTCTTAATATAAACAAACAACAGAATAAATCCCTTATAATTTCTGCTGTTAAGATAACTAAATCCAACTTTACCATCACCCTATTAAATACATATCTATTGCACCCTATAATGCATATCTATGAGTAGTTTAGAGCCATTTTCCCCATTTATCTTCTGTGCAAGTGCTATACTTCCAAAGCTTAGTTCCCCTCACAGATTAAGATAAGAAATAGAGAATGAGGAGGATCTCAGACAATTCCCAAACAAGGTGTCTCATAATCTACACCTGAACACAAAAGTTAGGGCAAATTAACATAACAAAAATTTCAATACAAGATCTTACATGTTTATCTTTCCTTTCTATAACATCTTGCTTTTGTTTGCATTTTTGAGATGTCTCCTTAATATCTGTTGCCTGTAAGATTGAACCAGAAGAGGGGAAGTTAGTTAAAAATTCAAGCAAGGCAATTATGTGACCCCACTCATCCAAATATTAAGTTGCTATTTAAGTTTACCCACAATGATTTTCCATGATTTCTTTCCAACTAAATTCATAATTATCACCCAAAATACCAACAATTATTTGAAAATCTATGAAAGGTTATTCCTATAGATATTAAAAATAGCTGCAGCAATATGCATACATATGTTTCTGTATCTCTTCACATTTATTTCCTCATGTTATTTTATCCTAGAAACGATTATATAGAATTGCAGGGTCCATTCTCAAAACAATATCTGACGCCAAAATCTCACCTAAAGGTTAAAAGCCATGATCACAAAAAATTTTAATTTACATTTTCAAAATATCAAGAATATTCCATAGGCCATTATATTATTTATTCCAAGAAACATCAGGATTTTTATATTACATTCCTCCAAAAGGGCATATAGTTACAAAGCATGTATAATAAAGTCACAAAAGGAGTTAAACGTTTCTAGGAATACTACTCTGAATCCTCCTGTTATTAAAACAATAACATTTCATTTTTCTCTTTTTATGTCTTGGAATTTCTATAGAGTAGCAAGCTCCTATAAAGTAGCAAGTGATGATTAGGACCTTGAAAGACCTGTGGTAGTAGAATTCCTAGTAAAAGAACTTAAGGAACTAAAGTTAACAAGTAAATCTACAAAGCATTTTAAAAGACCTGCAAAATATTTTTTAATTTGCTAAAATAAAATACAGGAAATCCAAAATTGAGCCAGAAAAGTACCTTCTCTTTGATTCGAGCCTCCAAATTGTGACGCTGCCTTTCAATTTCTTCAATGCGTTGTGTTATAGGAATCTGCCCTTCTTTAAGTTTTCTGACCTCATCCTTCGCTCGGTCCCGAGCTAGTTTTACTTCTTCATAGTCCTGACGAACATTTTCATATTCCTTGTAATGAATTGAAGAAAGAGAAGTTAATGCACTCCTAGCTTAAAGTAACACAAATACAAAAATCAAGGTACAGGCAGAAACCAAATCTATGAAAAAGACGGTTTTGAATCCCTTTGGCAGGTCTATTAATAAAAAATTTGCCCTCTGAAACAACTTCAGAAATAGTAAATACCAACATAATGATTAACTCAGTGATACTCACTGAGCACTTGTCTCTATCACTAGACCAGACTCTCTGTCTTCCATCCCTTCCTGTTATTGAAATTTACATCCTAATGGCTTCTAACAGTAGGACCTCCTCTAGTCTCTCAATAAAGAAGGCATTCAAAAACATATAAAGAACCAAAAGAAACTCAGTTATGAAAAATAAAAATGAAAAAAACAAAAGTAAAATGGCTCAAGAGAAAAGCAAAATGTAGCAACCAGGTGAAAATGATGCTTGTCACGTCACAGGAATTAATAAATATTTGCTAAAAAAAAAATTAAGGGGAGTGCTAAGAGAGCATATAGTAAGAATGAATGGGATGAAGAAAGGTAAGAAAAGAATACAAATAAACATTAGAGTAAACCAAAAAAATGAAAAAAGATTGAAATCAATCTTGAAAGAAAAGGGAGAAATCAAAAGACTTCAAAAGACAAATATAAAGCAGGTGCAAGAATAATAATGGACATAGGATAAACCTAATCAAAATGAGCTGAAGGAAGAAAAAAGTTTAAGAAAATGGAATTATGGGAAAGGATAGGGTGAAGCAGGGGTGGTGGGGTTAGGGTGGGTGGGAGAAGTTCAGAAATAAAGCCACATATTTCTCCAATCTAATAATTATTTCCATCCTAGCCTTAAAAACATTATTAAACTTTCTTATTTTGTTTCACCCACTGAAAAGTAATGTATAGAGGGAAATGAATCTTTGGCCCAAACTGTGGTTTTAGACAGTATACATCACAGAGTGACTAAAAACAGTAGTTTCAGTAAGCTTATGAAGCATAATGAGTAGAAGATTACAATTAATATCCTTCAGCTTTCTCTGTAGCTGAAGCTGATATTAGTAGCACACTCAAAGTAAATTCTCAGTGACCTGAGGACACTCAAAGATTTAATTTTTACATATGTAAACATTTTAGCTCATTAACATTTTATAAAACAAAACTATCTGTTGACTCAAATCTGGAAAAATTAAGGACACAGACTTCATCAACATGCAATAACAACACAACACACAGTTATATAATAACACAAAGAAAGAGATAAATGTTACTATGTATGATATACAAAGCAAAAATGAACAACAGCACCTAATTTGAATACACAGCAATTAGTGCCTTCTTTATAACTTTTCTCCTAATTAAAGAATCACTATTTTCACCTTTAATAACTCACACTTACCACCCATGGCCTTTTTGCTTCAAGCATCTCAATCAAATCTAAATGTCGCTTACGTTCATAGAACCTCTCCACATCTTGTTTATATCTTTCATTCCTCTGAATCATCTTCTCTAGATATTCAGTTTTCTCTTTGCATGAGGTCTAAAATAAATATTTATTTAACAATTAGTTTAACTGAAGAAAGACAAAAGGTCAAAGCTTTTAATAATGAAAAATGTACAGTGCTAACAAAATTTCACAATAAATGATTCCATAGGAGTTCTTAAGAACTGTGTGAAACTAATGTGCACACCTGAATTCTGGTCTAGGTTCTACTATTTATTAATTATGGGACTGTGAGGAAGCCCTGCCACATCTCTAAGCCTGGATTCTTCTTGCCTAAAGAGAAGAGAGGTATCTGCCCCATTCACCTCAACGGTGGAAGCAACTCAACCTACTACAGGTGAAAGCTCAACAAAAGCTGTAACATGACATACAAATGAAGAGTGGTATTATTATGATTACTATGTTATAAATACCAATGACTGAAGGACTTAGAAATGAGATAAAGGAAAGCTAAAATTCAGCCTTTATATTGTGAATTAACAAATACCAAAAATGTACTCAGAGCTTAGTAGAATACGTTTGTTTTCTTTCAGAGTTTGGTAGGTAGTTTCAGTGAGTGTTTCAGAGGGGTGTATTAAGATTGTTTGATGTCGTGAAAAGTAAAAGGACCGACAGAGTATATAAAGTAGGATAAAATAATTACGACTCCTTTGGCCATTCACTCTGAATAAGTATAACAATAAAAATAGTATTAAATTATAATAAAGCTCATTATCAAGTACAGTTACAGTTTAAGAGAAAGCATTTGTTTACAAGATTTCTCATTACAAAAATTTACTGAATTTATTTTAGCTGCTGAGATATGGAAAATGATTCATTAAATAAAGCACCTTTTTGAATGATATGCTAAAAAGAACATTTTAATTTATTAAAGGTGAAAATAAAAATCAAACAGTGCAACTAAATGTACAGTTCTTTTACAAAGTCCATCCTCACACAACTGAAAATATGAGAACTGGCTCAACAGAGACACTATATTAAAAGCTACATATCTGCTGTATTACCCAAAGCCTTACACAGTGCCTGGCATATAGTAGGTGTTTAGTAAATACTGAATGAATAAAAGAATAACACTGAAACTTCCTGAGAGAAAAAAAATACTTTATAATACTATTATTGGTTCTTTAGAACAGGGGTCCCCAACCCCCAGTCTAGACCGGTACTGGTCCGTGGCCTGTTAAGAACCAGGCCGCACAGCAGGAGGCAGGCAAGTGAAGCTTCGTCTGCTGCTCCCCATCGCTCGGATTACTGCCTGAACCATCTCCCACCCCTCCCCCCGTCCGTAGAAAAACTGCCTTCCATGAAACCGGTCCCTGGTGCCGAAAAGGTTGGGGACTGCTGCTTTAGAAATTCAATTAATAATGTATATTTGATGAAATGATAGTCAAAATTTTCAAACTTTATATAAAATCCATTCCCACTTTTTGTCACCTAACTTAATTAATGTTAGCAACAAAATCCTAGGTGAAAAAAATCACAAATATATGAATGCACTCAATGAATCAAAACTACTATTTACTTTCCCACATTTTGAGACATAGAAATCAATGAGAGACATAAAATGAGTTGTCTATTTATAAATACCTCTAGTTGTTTTTCTTTCTCCCTGAAGTTTTTGAGTTCACAGTGGTATTTGTGCATTTCTGGAGGACCAATTGACTTCTCAGTAGCTTCAAGGAGTTCAATTTTACTGAGTTTAGCAAATTCTCCAACTTTATCCTAGAGCAAAAAACTTAAATATCAGTTAATATTATCGTTTATAAATATCTTCAAAACATTTTTCATTCAATGATACTTGTCAAGAAGAAACTCATTTAAAAGAAAAAAAATCCCTTTTATTTTGAGATGTGAATCTTAATATAAACTCTGTCCTTCATATATCATTCTTTAAAATAATAAACTTAGGGTATAAACTGTCATCTTTTTGAGAACCTAAAAAAAATTTCAATGTCAATATTTCCAGGTTTTAAGTTTTATACACATTTAACAAATAGTTTGGAAAGAAAAGAAAAAATAGTCCCCTGGACTGAAATGATTATCTACTACACATAATTTGGAATGAAATACTAGAAGTTAAAAAAAAAACACACAGAGCAATTTAAAACATCTACTTCTGTAGACAGTCTTATAACAGCTGATAAATACTTTAAAATTTTAACTTTTCTTTCACTTGGACATAGTAATCAAATCATCAGTTTCTGAAGAAAAAAATGAACTATAATTCAGTCACTAGACTGCATTCAAAGACAAATTTAAAAGATCTGATTTTAACATATAACATGCAATATCAGGATGTTTTATTTTTACTAAACAAACTTAAAATATGAAAGGTTTTTAGAAGGCACATCTATAGATTTAAAAGTCTTACTATATAAAATATTTTATACAAACACACTGATTAAGAAGTTGTTTATTAACAAAATTTTACGAGTCTATGAATGAGAGCACACAGCTGTTCAAGCTACTCTCTGTACTTAAAAATAATACCTTTATTTCCTTTACAATACTTTAACAGGCTCATTAATTGAATATTTCCAAATTACTACAAATTAGTAAGATTATACTGTAAGAGATGAGATGCTACCTTTTACAAAGAACTGTTAGTAAGTATTAAGACCACTATGCTCATTTTATATAGTAACCATTACAATACTCTTAAAAAGTGTTTACATTCTTATATGACATAAAGAGGAAACATACACAAAATTTCCCCACCTTTACATTTAATTCTCTCATACCTGAGGTAGAAACTGGCAAAGATTGCCCACTTGAATATTTAAGGCTGCAACCTGCTCTTCTACTACTTTCTGAGTTGTAGATTTTTTGTTGATGAACCAAAAGGACTGATTTTTTGCCACATCAATCTCACGAGTGATTACAAGATTTCCAGAAGTCCTGAACCTAGTTAAAAAATAAATTAAAAATATTTCTACTCAAAATACATAATTTTAGAAATAAAATTTCTAAAATTCTCTTGCATCAAAGGTTGCCACATAGGATTATTATTATAATTTTTATTCCTTTTGACATTTTGGCCCCTCCAAAGAAGGAAAGCCTGACATTAGTGATAATACGTAACTGACCACCTGTAGGTTATTACTCTTTCAACATTTGAAATTATTTAAACTGTTAAAATAAAATTAAAACAAACGCCAATACTAATTCCCAAACACTGCCAGAGGAGTTATTTATCCTTTAATCATTATGCTACACTCCAATCACGTGTTGACTACAATTTTAAATGGGTTGGTATATAAAAGCATACAACAGTTAAACCTCGAAACTCTCTCTACTTGGAAAATGTATGAATGAAAACTAACTCTTACATATGCATTTCCAGACATCAAAACCAGCCTGCCCATACAGGTGGCCCATGGTTTCCTCATCTTACACTCCACCACTCTGAATTCAGAGGAGACTGTACCACATGACTATAAGGAACATTAAAAAATAGAAAATCTGAAAGAAGGGTATTTACTTATTTCTTGATTTAAAAGTACTACTGCTTCACACCTCCTATCTACTCATCCATCTTCTTCACTGGCAATCAGCAGCATGGAAGAAGACCTGGGACCACCAGAGAGACAAGGTGCCATTGTTTGGGTGTGTGTGAGGAGAGGGGTGGGACCGCCATAGAAGCTCCTTTCTCTGCACGCGTACTTTCAGGCGGCAGGGCACCACCTACAAGAGCTCCAAGGATGGGTGCGAGCCACCACTGCCATCTAGGACTCCAGAGATGGGCGTGGACTGCTGCCGCTACCAAGGGTCCCATGAGTGGATGCTGGTTGTTTCCCCCACCTCCTGGAAACGTGTGCAGGCAGTGCACCTGCATAGCCCCTATCAAGGGATAACAGCCAGCACACGCTGAGGAAAGAAACGGCAAGCATCCAAACCAAAAGCAACCCTCACACCAAAAACATATTAAACCCACACAAGGTACACAAGGACACTTCTGCATATAAATAGCCCTCCAAGACTACGGTATATAATTGTTTCTCCTAAATACACAGAGTAAGAGGGATATAAGGGAACCATTCCCAGTGAAAAGACCAAGACAATTCCCCTGAAGGAACAATGAAACAGACCTCTTCAGTCTAAAAGACACCAAGTCCAAAAAGAAGGTAACAAAAATACTGAAGGAATTAAGAAAGGCTATCAACAGAAATGCAAATTACTGTAAAAAGGAAGTAGAAACTATAAGGAAGAGACAAGAAAAATTAGAAAATTCATTTGCCGAGACAAAAGCTGAGCTAAAGGCAATGAAGAGCAGAATGAATAATGCAGAAGAAAGAGTAAGCGATCTGGAAGACAGAATAATGGAAATTACCTGATCAAAACAGCAGACAGAAAGCCAAATGAAACAAACAAAAAAGCAAGCAATATAAGAGACCTATGGGATAATACAAAGCATGCCAATCTACGGATAACAAGGATTCCAGAAGGAAAAGAAAGAGAAAAGAGGATTGAAAATGTATTTGAAGAAACTATGGCTGAAAACTTCCCAAACCTAAAGAAGGAAACAGATATCCAGATATAGGAAACAGAAGGTCCCAAAAAAGATGAACCCAAACAGACCTACATCAAGACATATTATAATAAAAATGGCAGAACAGCGCCACTTAAAGGAGCTCCAGAGACGGGCGTGAGCCGCGGCTAAAAGCACGGACCCCAGGGACAGGCATGAGACACTAAGGCCACTGCTGCGGCCACCAAGAAGCCTGTGTGTGAGCACAGGTCACTATCCACACCTCCCTTCCAGGAGCCTGTGCAGCCTGCCACTGCCAGGGTCCCGGGAGCCAGGGGCAACTTCCCCGGGAGAACACACGGCGCGCCTCAAGCTGGTGCAACGTCCTGCTGGACTCTGCCGCTGCAGGCCTGTCCCGCACTCCAAACACATACAGACTGAAAGTAAGGGGATGGAAAAAGATATTCCATGCAAATGGAAACCAAAAGAAAGGTTGAGTAGCAATTCTTATATCAGACAAAACAGACGTTAAAATAAAGACTATTAGAAGAGACAAAACGGACACTACATAATGATCAAGGGATCAATCCAAGAAGACGATATAACAATTGTAAATATTTATGCACCCAACATAGGAGCACCTCAATATATAAGGCATGTGCTTTATGACCACCTGGAGGGGTGGGATACAGAGGGTGGGAGGGAGGGAGACACAAGAGGGAAGAGATATGGGAACATATGTATATGTATAACTGATTCACTTTTTTATAAAGCAGAAACTAACACACTATTATAAAGCAATTATACTCTAATAAAAAAAATTAAAATGGTAAAAGTTAAAAATAAAGACAAGATTCTAAAGGCAGCAAGAGAAAAGCAAAGAGTTAAATTCAAGGGAACCCCCATAAGACTATCAGCTGATTTCTCCACAGAAACACTGCAGGCCAGAAGGGAGTGGCAAAATATATTCAAAGTCTTAAAAGGGAAAATTGTGCAACCTAGAATACTCTACCTAGCAAGATTATCGTTTAGAATAGGAGGAGAGATAAAGAATTTCTCAGACAAGCAAAAACTAAAAGAATACAGCAATACTAAACCTATCCTAAAAGAAATATTGAAAGGTCTTCTCTAAATAGAAAAAAGCAAGAAGATATAGGAAGGAGGAAATCACAACTGGAAAGTAAACTACTTAAATAAGCCAGTATACAGATCAAAAAGAAAAAAAATAAAAAACCTATTTGTGAAAGCTATGATAAAGACAAGGAACAGCAAAAGAATAAAGATGAAGATGTAAAAAAAGGATATCAAAATCATAAAAGGTGGGGAAGAAGAGTAAGAAAATGTAGGTCCTTTTTTTTATTTAGACTGTGTTTGAGGCTGTATGACTATCAGTCTAAAGCAAGCAGATATAAGAATGGGTTAACATACTTGAAAAACAGGGCAACGATAAATCAAAAACATACAATAGATTCACAAAAACCAAAAAGAAGAGGACACAAGCATAAAATAAAAGAAAGTAATCAAGTCACAAAAAGAAAAACAAAAAAGGAAAGGAACAAAGAAGAAACATACAATCAACTGGAAAACAAGGTTTAAAATGGCAATAAATGTGTATGTATCAATAATTACCTTAAATGTCAATGGACTAAATGCTCCAACAAAAGACACAGAGTGGCCCACTGGATGAAAAAACAAGAGCCTACAATATGCTGCCTACAAGAGATCCACCTTAGGACAAAGGACACACACAGACTGAAAGCAAGGGGATGGAAAAAGATATTTCATGCAAACGGAAATGACAAGAATGCGAGAGTCACAATACATGTATTAGACAAAATAGATTTTAAAACAGAGGCCACAAAGAAAGATAAAGAAGGATACTATATAATGATAAAAAGGTCAATAGAAGAAGAGGAGTTTACACTCATCAACATATATGCACCTAATATAGGAGAATACAAATACATAAAACATACTAGCAGACATAAAGGCAGAAATTGATGGGAATACAATAACAGGAGACTTTAACACCCCACTCACGTCAACAAACAGATCTTCTAGACAGAAAATCAATAAGGTAGCAGAGATCCTGAATGATACAATAGAACAGTTAGACTTAATTGATATTTTCAGAACATTACATCAAAAAAAAAAAAAACCCAGAAAACACATTCTTTTCAAGTGTACATGGAATATTCTCTAGGACTGACCACATACTACGGCACAAAACTAACCCCAACAAATTTAAGAGTACAGAAATTATTTCAAGGATCTTCTCCAACCACAATGGCATGAAACAAGAAATCAACCACAGGAAAAGAAATGAGAAAAAAATAATTACATGGAGACTAAACAACATGCTACTAAAAAATCAATGGGTCAACGAGGAAATCAAAAAGGAAATTAAAAATACCTGGAGACAAATGGCAATGAAAACACAACCATACAAAATCTATGAGACGCAGCAAAAGCAGTTCTTAGAGGGAAGTTGACAGCAATACAGGCCTTCCTCAAAAAATAAGAAAAACCTCAAATAAACAACCTAACCTACCACCTAAAAGAATTAGAAAAAGAAAAATAAAACCTAAAGTCAGCAGAAGGAAGGAAATAATAAAGAACAGAGAGGAAATAAAAAAAATAGACATTAAAAACACAACAGAAAAAAATTAGTAAAGCCAAGAGCTGGTTCTTTGAAAGGGTAAACAAAATTGACATGCCTCTGGCCAGGCTCACCAAGAAGAAAAAAGAGAGAATCCAAATAAACACAGTAAGAAATGAAAAAGGAGGGGTGGGAGGGGGAGAGTGGGAGGGAGGGAGACGCAAGAGGGAAGACACATGGGAGCACATGTATATGTATAGCTGATTCACTTTGTTATAAATCAGAAACTAACACACCATTGTAAAGCAATTATACCCCAATAAAGAGGTTAAAAAATAAAAAAAAATAAAAAAAAAAAGAAATGAAAAAGGAGGGGTGGGAGGGGGAGAGTGGGAGGGAGGGAGACGCAAGAGGGAAGACACATGGGAGCACATGTATATGTATAGCTGATTCACTTTGTTATAAATCAGAAACTAACACACCATTGTAAAGCAATTATACCCCAATAAAGAGGTTAAAAAATAAAAAAAAATAAAAAAAAAAAGAAATGAAAAAGGAGAAATCTCAATCAATACTGCAGAAATACAAAAAACCATAAGAGAATACTATGAATAATTATATGCCAACAAAGTTGACAACCTGTAAGAAATGGACAACTTTCTAGAAACAAAGAGCCCACCAAAACTGAATCAAGAAGAAAGATAATTTGAACAGATCGATCACTAGAGGTGAAATAGAATCTGTAATTAAAAAATAAAACAAAGCAAAAAAACTCCCTACAAACAAAAGTCCAGGACCAGATGGCTTCACAGGCGAATTCTACCAAACATAGGAAGATCATACTTATACTGATCCTTCTAAAACTCTTTCAAAAGACTGAAGAGGAGGGAACACTCTCAAAAACATTCTATGAAGCCACCATCACCCTGATACCAAAACCAGACAAAGACATCACCAAAAAAGAAAATTATAACATCTTTGATTAGTATAGATGCAAAAGTTCTCAACAAAATATTAGCAAACCAAATCCAACAATACATAAAAAAGATTATACACCATGACCAAGTGGGATTCATCTCAAGTTCACAAGGATGATTCAATATATGCAAATCAATCAATGTTAATACACATTAACTAAAGTCAAAAGCCACATCATCATCTCAATAGATACAGAAAAAGGATTTGACGAAATTCAACATCCATTCATGATGAAAACTCTTACCAAAGTGGGTATAGAGGGCACATATCTCAACATAATAAAAGTCATTTATGACAAACCCACAGCGAATATAATACTCAGTGGTGAAAAGCAGAAAGCCTTCTCGCTAAAACCTGGAACAAGACAAGGATCACCACTCTCAACTCTTCTATTCAACATAGTATTGCAAGTCCTAGCCACAGCACTCAGAAAAGAAAAATAGAAGGTATCCAAATTGGAAGGGAAGAGATAAAATATTTACTATATGTAGATGACATGATAGTATACATAGAAAACCCTAGGGCACCACACAAAAGCCACTAGTGATAAATGAATTCAGCAAAGTAGCAGAATACAAGATTAACATTCAGAAATCAGTTGCATTTCTTTACATTAACAATGAAATATTAGGAAGGGAATGTAAAAAAACAATCCCTTTAAAAATTGCACCAAGGGCTTCCCTGGTGGCGGAGTGGTTGAGTCCGCCTGCCGATGCAGGGGACATGGGTTCGTGCCCCAGTCTGGGAAGATCCCACATGCCGCGGAGCAGCTGGGCCCGTGAGCCATGGCCGCTGAGCCTGCGCGTCCGGAGCCTGTGCTCTGCAATGGGAGAGGCCACAACAGTGAGAGGCCCGTGTACTGCAAAAAAAAAAAAAAAAAAAAATTGCACCAATAAAACCCCTAGGAATAAACCTGACCAAGGAGGTGAAAGACTTATATGCTGAGAACTATAAAACATTAATAAAGGAAATCAAAGAGGATTCAAAGAAATGAAAAGATATCCCATGCTCTTGGACAGGAAGAATTAATACTGTTAAAACGGCCATACTATCCAAAGCAATCTACAGATTTAATGTGATCCCTAGCAAGTCACCCATGACATTTTTCACATAACTAGAACAAATAATACAAAAATTTATACGGAACCATAGAAGACCCAGAATTGCTAAGGGAGTCCTGAGGAGAAAAAAAAAAAGCAGGAGGTATAACCCTCCCAGACTTCAAACAATACAACAAAGCTACAATAATCAAAACAGTGTGGGGTACTGGTACAAAAACAGACATATGGATCAATGGAATAAAATAGAGCTCAGAAATCAACCCACACACCTACGGTCAATCTTTGACAAAGGAGGCAAGAATATAAAATGGGAAAAAGACAATCTCTTCAGCAAGTGGTACTGGGAAAGTTGGACAGTTGCATGTAAATCAATGAAGTTAGAAGACACCCTCACACTATGCACAAAAACAAACTCCAAATAGCTTAAAGACTTAAACGTAAGACATGACACCATAAAACTACTAGAAGAGAGCAAAGGCAAAACATTCTCTGACATAAATCGTACAAGTGTTTTCTTAGGTTAATCTCCCAAGGGAATAAAAACAAAAATAAACAAATGGGACCTAATCAAACCTACAGCTTTTGCACAACAAAGGAAACCATAAACAAAATGAAAAGACACCCATAGAATGAGAAAATATTTGCAAACAATGTGACTGACAAAGGCTTAACTTCCAAAACATACAAACAACTCATACAGCTCAATAACAAAAAGACAAACAACCCAATTGAAAAATGGACAGGAGACTTAAATAGATATTTCTCCAAAGAAGACATACAGATGGCCAGTAGGCACATGAAAAGATGTTCAACATCAGCAATTATTAGAGTAAATGAAAACCAAAACCACAACAAGGTACCACCTCATGCCGATCACAATGGCCACCATTAAAAAGTCTACAAATAAATGCTGGAGAGGGTGTGAAGAAAAGGGAACCCTCCTTCACTGTTGGTGGGAATGTAATTTGGTACAGCCACTAAGGAAAACAGTATGGAGGTTCCTCAGAAAACTAAAAATAGAATTACCATATGATCCAGCAGTCCCACTGCTGGGCATATATCTGGAGAAAACTATAATTCAAAAAGATATATGCACTCCAATGTTCAGAGCACTACCATTCACAATAGCTAAGACATGGAAACAACCTAAATGTCCATCAACAGATGAATGGATAAAGAAGAGAATAATGTCATTTGCAGCAACCTGGATGTAACTAGAAATTATCACACTAAGTAAGTCAGAAAGAGAAAGACAAATACCATATGATATCACTTATATGTGGAATCTAAAATATGGCACAAATGAACCTATCTACAAAACAGAAACAGACTCACAGTCATAGAGGACAGACCTGTGGTTGCCAAGGGGGAGGAGGGGTGGGAAAAGGATAGGCTGGGAATTTGGGGATGGAACTACATCCAATCTCCTGGGATGATCCATAATGGAAAAGAAAATAAAAAGGAAGGTATATATGTGTATAACTGAGTCACTTTGCTGTACAGCAGAAATTAGCACAACACTGTAAATCAACTATACTTTAATTAAAAAAAAAAAAAAAGGAGAAAAGAAACCATCCCCAAAAGGCTATACTGTCACCGTGAGGGTAAACTAGAATTACTCCATTACCTCCACCACCACCCTCAGGCACAGCAAGGCCAACTTGCCTGTATCAAACTATGACTCGAACTGTGAAATGAAGAAAAATTTTACCCTGAGAGTTACTAACCCCAAGTCACTCTCAAACAGATTTGTATCTTGAAGTTACATGACAGACGTAAGGAGGTTCAAAAACCCTCAAACTGAGACTTCTGTATATTGAGATACTGGTTTAATAGTATCCAATGATCTTTAACAGAAGTTAACAAAAATTCTCTCTGCAGGAATCTACCTTTATCATCAAAGAGTTTAACACAGATAAAGTTCCAAGAGAAAGGAGAAGCTCGCTGGAAACACACACACGCAAGAAAACAAAGCTTCAATAGTAAGAGCTAGCAGAAATCAAAAGTAAAATCATATTGGAATCAAAGGACTCAAGTATAAGTACGTTTATTATATTTTAAGAAATAAAAGATTGAAAATATAAACAATAGATCTGAAAAAGAACCAAAGAGAAATGGATCTAGAATGCAACACAGACATAAAAAGATGAAAAATATGAAAGATCTTAAGAGACTTGGATGACTGAGAAAGCCTAACATCTGTCTTGTAAGAGTTCTGGAAGGAAGGGAGGCTAAGAATGGGTCAGTGGCAGCATGTGGAGAAATAACAGATAAGAATTTTCCAAACTACAGATTTAAGAATAAATCACAGTATTAATAAAAAATAAATCCACACATAAATATATGATGTGAAACTATAAAACACCAAAAACAATTACTAACAAAGAAACTAAGATTAGATTCACAACAGAAGACAATGGAATACTTTGCACGTGCTGAGAAAATATCTATCAGTATAGAATTTTATATAAAGCAAGTACTTCTTTCAAGATTTAGAGCAAAATATTTACAGACAAAAACCGAGTGTTAGAAGAGCTTCATTAAAGGAAACTTTAAAGAATGTCCTCGGGCAGAAAGTGATCCCAGAGGGAAGAAAACAAATGCAAGAAAGAAGGCAAACAGAAAATATGTAGCGTAATTCTAAACAAACATTACAGTTTAAATTAATAATAGTTATTATATCTTGAAGAGTTTAAGAAACAAGACAGAATTAAAGTAGCATATAAATTCAGAGAAAAAGTTATAAAAAGCACTCTAAGATATTTATTCAGTAGGAAGATGAAAATTTAATTAAGTCTAGACTCTATTAAAGTATTTGTTAAAAATTCTAATAACCATTAAAACAAGAGAAGAATGCATAATTTCCAAAACAATAAAAAAGGAAAAATTAACCAAACAAAAAAATCCAAATGAAGGCAAGAGAGGAAACAAATACTGAAAAGTGGGCCAAATTAAAGGCACAGAATAAGGCAGTAAAAATAAGTCCAAACGTATAAGTAATTACAGTAAATGAACTGTATGTATTATTTAAAAGACTATATGAAAAACACCACCCCACTATCCTTGTTTAAATAAGATAAAAAAGATATTAAACACTTTAAATGAATGAAAGAAAGATAACCAGGAAAATATTTAAAGAGAAAGCTGCTAACTACACTCATTAATAGCAAATTAAACAGATTCTAGAGCAAAACGTCTCGAAAGATGAAGAAATCAGCACATAACAATAAAGAATTCAATAATGTCCTGAAAATATATAAGGCAAAAATTGACAGAACAAGAGTAATTGACAAATCTACATAAAGGAATAGTGTAATACACTTTTCTCAGTAATTAAGGAATTGATCTGACAACTGCAATCAGCTAAAATACAGAAGATTTAGCAATATAACTAATAAGCTTGAACTAATGGACAAATACTGAACATTGCACATACAACAGCAGAATTCTCATTCTTTCAACAAACAAGTAACAATTACAAAAGCTCAGTACAAGTAAGTCTCAACAAATTTCAAAGGACTGGGAACATAAAGACCATCTCTCTCTCACTCACACTCACTCTCTCTCTCTCTCTCTCTCTCTCTTTCTTTTACCACACTACTATCAAGGTGGAAATCAATACTAAAATGTAACAGGAAAATCACTACATTAGAATCTGAAACAACTTTTAATTTATGAACTCAAAAAGAAAATGAAGAAAACATTCACAACTGAAAAGTACGAAAATACAATATACCAAAATTTGGGAGATAGAACTAAAGGAATACTGAGAGGGAAATTTTTAACCTTAACTATTTATATCAGGGAAAAAACAAAAGACTGAAAATTAGTACAATAAATATCCATTTCAAGAAATTAGAATAAAAGAAACCAAAAGTTTAAAGAAGAATTAGTAAAGGTAAGAGTAAAAATTAATGAAATAGAAAGCAATGATGTTAAGACAGAAATAACAATGCAAAAAGTTAATGCACTAAAGAAGACTAATAAAACTAACAAATCAATTTTTTCCAAATCATGAAAAAAACATGAATGAAAGAGGGGAATACAACTACAGAAGACACTTAGATAATATATATTATATATGAGACAACATAATACAAATATAATAAAGTTACATAAGAAGCTATTATTTAGCCCAATAAAATTAAAAGCTAAGATGAAAATTTTTTTAGAAAAGTATAAACTACCATGATGATTCAAGAAACAGAAAAACTAAATAATCCACTATCATTAATTAAATAGTTAAAAAATTAAAAAACAAAAAAACTCGAGGCCCAGATGATTTTGTCAGTAAGTTTAACCAAACATTCAAACAACAAATATTTCACAAATAAAATACAGATGTAAAAATCCTAAATAAAACATTAGAAAAGCAAATCTAGCAATGCAAAAATTATGACTATACTGCATTTATTCTAAAAATGCAAAACTGGGTGAATATCAGGAAATTAACTGAATTTAACAATTAAAATAATATGATCAATTCAATAGATGCTGATAAAATTCATTAGCTAGCCATAATTAAAAGAACACCAAATCAGGAACAGAAAGTAAATGGTATCAAGGAACCAAATAAATGGTATCTTCCAAAGTCCTACAACAAATACCTCATTTCACTGCAGCCACGCTACCATTTTTCTGTTCCTCAGAAACAACAAATTTAATTCTGCCCTAGATCCTGAGCACAAACTCTTCCACCTGCCTGGAACACTCTACTCCCAGTTCTTATAGTTCTTATTTAGTTCTCAACTCATGAATATTCTCAACAGGCCTTTCCTGAACATTCAACAGAAATAAATAAAAGCACCACCTCCCCTAAACCTTGCCAAGGCCTACAATGAGCTAAATCTAATTTAAGTTCTTTGTCTTCATTTTACTCGACCTATCGGCAACACTGGACACATATCACTCCCTCCTCCTCAAGCCATTCGAGCCATTCAAAGTACTGCTTTCCAGGTACTATATTCTTTGGACTCACTAGCATTCTTCCCAGTTTCCTTTCCCTATATTCAGCCTCTAAATGCTGCAGTACAACAGGGTCTAGCTCTTAGACTTCTTTGCTTTGTATCTTCTCCCTTGGAGATTTCAATCACCCTACTGCCAACTCCCCAAACGTATTATCTTTGGCCCAGACTTCTCGCCAAGCGATAGGTTAAAAAATCCAATTGCCCGTTCAACATTTCTACCTGAATGGCTATATAGGCATCTCAAACTTTACTCTGTATTTTACTGACCCTGAAAAGCATCTGTTTTTGTTATTGTTCTTTTCCATCTTAACATTTCTGAAACTGGGTTGCACATTTCAAACTGTGTCATAGTTCAGTTGGAAGCTGCATTTTACAAATGGTGCCATCTTAATTTGATGAAATATAATTTACTCCAAAATGACCTTCTGATCTTACCCTAAAACATCCTGACGCAGGTTTCATTACCTCAGCTAACAGAAACTCCACTCTTAAGCATGCCAGATTATCTATATATGTACATGTCCTCTTTGATGCCTCTCTTTCACACCCTATATTCAATTTGTGAGCAAATCCCAAACTATTTTAATTTTCTCTTAGGGTTATTATTATTCATCACTACATTGGTATCCTTGCTTTTGCCTCTGTTTCCTATTTTTCACACAGCAACCTTAATGGTCTGGTTAAAATTTAAGTTAGATTATGTCACCTCTCTGCTCAAATCCTGGTGGCTTCCCATCTTATTCAAAATAAATGCAAATTCCTTACAGGTCTACAAGGCCTTATGAGCTGGCTCCCTCCCTGATATTTTCAGAACTTACCTTTTCCTGTTCAATGCAATCCAGTGACTCTAGGCACCACTTCAGAGTCTTAGCATTAACAGATTCCTCTGCCTGAAATGCTGTTTGTCCAAATATCTCCATGCTCATCCCCTTATTCTCTTCAAGTCTTTGTTCACATAATACTTTCTCAGGGAGAACTTTCCTGATCACCTTATTCAATAGTGTAATTTCCACTCTGGCATTCCCTATATTCTCTTCCTGCCTCTATTTTTCTACACAGTGCTTATCACCATCTAACATATTTTATTACCTATTTGTTTATGTCTCCTCTTCACCTCTAACCATAAATTCCATGATGGCAGAATGCTGTATCCCCCAATGAACTAATAAATATTTGAAAAATGATTGCATAAATGCATGTCCGAGACTATTCTATCCACTGTTGCCTTCAATGGATATGTGGTCAGTTAATGCATCTGTTCAACAGCAATGACAATTCCAACAACTAAAAATGAGCCATTTTGTGTCTGGTACTCTCAAAGCCACATGGACCCTAATGGAACAAGAGAGCACAACATAACCATGTTGAGTATGGGGAAAGGGAAATCTCCCCTTGTGCCAGACTTGGTAACAGAACTCTGGTTAATAGTCACTGGTTAGATTATTAGAGCAAGCAGCTACTGCACACCAAGTAGTTAACCTATTTAGATAACTAAGAAGACAACTGGGCTTTGGTGATTCAAAGTAGAAAGTCAGGAGTGCTTAAGACCTGCAGCCATCCATAATGGACTTTTGAAACTTAAATATTAATACTTCCTCTGTATTTTATAAATATACCTGGCTTAGTATATTTTTTCAGTTTCAATATCTAAGAAACCATTGTGATCAATCAATGGTACCAAGGCTAACCCAGGAGTATCTTTGGCAACAGGCATACCTCGGAGACATTGCGAGTTTGGTTCCAGACCACCACAATAAAGTGAATACGGCAATAAAGTGTGTCACACGAATTTTTCGGTTTCCCAGTACTTATAAAATTTGTTTGTACTATACTGTAGTCTACTAAGTGTGCAACAGCATTACATCTAAAACAACAATGTACCTACCTTAATTAAAAATACTTTATTCCTAAAAAATGCTAACCATCATTTGACAATGCGGGGTTGCCACAAACCTTCAATTTGTAAAAAAAACAACAACAATGTATCTGCAAAGCACAATGAAACGAGGTATGCTTGTATTTTTAAAAATTGAGATATAATTCACATATCATACAATCCACCATTTTAAAGTCTACAATTTGATGGTTTTTTAAAAAATGGTGGTAAAATGTATAAAATTTACTAGTTTAACCATTTTCAGGTATACAGTTGAAAGATTGTGTGTAGCAACAACGGTTTTTAAATACATTCACAAGGTTGTGCAACAATCACCACCATCTAATTCCAGAATATTTTCATCTCCCAAAAGAGGAGCCCATACCTGTTAAACCAATCACTCCCCATTCTTTCCTCTCCTCATACCCCAGCTACCACTAATCTATTTTCCGTCTATGGATTTGCTTATTCTGGACATTTCATATAAATGGAATCATGCAACATGTATTCTTTTGTGTCTGGCTTCTTTCACCAAGCATTATCTCTGCAAGGCTTACCCATGTTATAGGATCTATCAGTACTTCAATCCTTTTTACGGCTCAATAAAATGTCATTGTATGGATATATCACATTCTGTTTACCCATTTATCAGGTGATATACATTTGAGTTATTCATAATTTTCATTATTAAAATTAGGAAAAAGCTACTTTTGTGTCAATGAGCAATCAATCTCTAGAACAGTGACTGACCAAAGAATATTTGTATTTAATATTTGACAGATGCTGCCGAATAGGATATAGTGCCTGTACTCCCACAAACAGTGCACAGCAGGATTCACTTTCCTATACCTTCATATGATTGAATTTTATTTTAAAAATTTTCTAAGCTGAGAAGAAAAGAATCCTCACCTTGATTTCCTTGATAACTAGTGAGGTGTAGCCTCTTTATATATTTACTGGCCATTTACTTTGCATTAAATTTCTTTGCTTATTTTCTATTAAGTGGTTTATAATTTTTACTGACTTGATGAAACATTGGTATTTTGATAATTTTGAGACATGTATGTACATGCTTTCTGTACTGAAAATGTTTCCTCCCATCTGTCACTCATTTTTAACTATGGCACCATTATATTTAGCTAGATTTCTATGGAGCCTAAATTTCTTATTTTCCTTTATTTTTTTCGAGGCAAGGCTTTATTGGGTCTAATGCTGCAGCATAAGGGGGTGAAAACAAGAGTCAGGTGCCCATGCTCACTCCACAAGAGGAGCTGCTTGGGTCCTTAAAATGGGTAACAACAGGGGCAGGTACGTGGGTTGGGCAGGAGGTACAGCTTAGGTAACCTGTCCACTGCCGTGGTGGTGCTTTGTGCAGGGATTATGCACAGTGCCCTGCTTTTGCTCCTGGCGCCTCAACTGGTTTGTGGCTTTTTTGTATCTTATTGTTCATAACTGCCGCAACTGCCATGTGTGCAGTTATTTTTAGTCCCTTACAGTTTCTTTGTATTCTGTTGCTTCAGGGGAAGTTTGTCCAGGTTCAAGTGCTCTGGTAAAGGGTCCCAGGTACCCAGCCTATCTCAAGTGGAGACCTGCTGTTCTCAGCCTAGCTTTCCTCGTGATTTGGCAGAGGCCGTGTAGTTCCAGTCATCAAAGCCTTCTCTTCCTTAGAGCTCTTCCTATCTTCCTTTATATTGTTATTGGCTATCCTGTTCTACTTAGAAAGGCCTCTCCCTTTCCTGAGATTTAAAAAATATTCTACATTTTTTCCTATCATTTTCAAAGTTACATATTTTTTTCACTCAGCCTTTAACACATCGAGATTTTATTGATGTACAGGGTGGCTAATAAAGCTCTATATTTATCCATTTTAAAAATTAACAGCTAATTATTTCAACTCAATTTGAGTAATTTATACCCGATGCTTAAATCGCCACCTTTACAATAAATTAAATTTTTATGAGGAAAACATAGGAAGAACACTCTTTGACATAAATCACAGCAAGATCTTTTTTGATCCACCTCCTAGAGTAATGGAAATAAAAACAAAAATAAACAAATGGGACATAATGAAACTTAAGTTTCCGTGCAGCAAAGGAAACCATAAACAAGATGAAAAGACAACCCTCAGAATGGGAGAAAATATTTGCAAATGAATGAACGGACAAAGGATTAATCTCCAAAATATATAAACAGCTCATGCAGCTCAATATTAAAAAAACAAACAACCCAATCCAAAAATGGGCAGAAGATCTAAACAGACATTTCTCCAAAGAAGTCATATAGATAGCCAAGAAGCACATGAAAAGCTGCTCAACATCACTAATTATTAGAGAAATGTAAATCAACACTACAATGAGGTATCACCTCACACCGGTCAGAATGGTCATTATCAAAAAACCTAGAAACAATAAATGATGGAAAGGGTGTGGTGAAAAGGGAACCCTTCTGCACTGCTGGTGGGAATGTAAATTGATACAACCAGTATGGAAAACAGTATGGAAGTTCCTTAAAAAACTAAAAATAGAACTACCATACGACCCAGCAATCCCACTACTGGGCATAAACCCAGAGAAAACCGTAACTCAAAAAGACACATGCACCCCAATGTTCATTGCAGCACTATTTACAATAGCCAGGTCATGGAAGCAACCTAAATGCCCATCGACAGATGAATGGATAAAGAAGTTGTGGTACATATACACAATGGAATATTACTCAGCCATAAAAAGGAACGAAATTGGGTCATTTGTAGAGACGTGGATGGATCTAGAGACTGTCATACAGAGTGAAGTAAGTCAGAAAGAGAAAAACAAATATCGTATATTAATGCATATATGTGGAGCCTAGAAAATGGTATAGATGAACCGGTTTGCAGGGCAGACATTGAGACACAGATGCAGAGAACAAACGTATGGACACCAAGGGGGGAAAGTGGTGGTGGGGGTGGGATGGATTGGGAGATTGGGATTGACATATATATGCTAATATGTATAAAATGGATAACTAATAAGAACCTGCTGTATAAAAAAATAAATAAAATTCAAAAAAAAATTCTTATATACATTTAGAACTGTTCCTATTTTCTCCATTCTGCTCCTCTAATTTTCTGTACGAATTCCATACTATTAACAGCTTTATTAACTAGACAGCCACATGTGAAAGAATGAAATCAGGACATTCTCTAACACCATACACAAAAATAAACTCAAAATGGATTAAAGACCTAAATGTAAGGCCGGATACTATAAAATTCTTAGAGGAAAACATAGGCAGAACACTCTATGACATAAATCACAGCAGTATCTTTTCTGGACCCACCTCCTAGAGTAATGAAAATAAAACCAAAAATAAACAAATGGGACCTAATTAAACTTAAAAGCTTTTGCACAGCAAAGGAAACCATAAACAAAACGAAAGGACAACCCCCAGAATGGAAGAAAATATCTGCAAACAAAGCAACCAACAAGGGATTAATCTCCAAAATACACAAACAGCTCATGCAGTTCTATATCAAAACAACAACCAACCCAATCAAAATATGGGCAGAAGGTCCAAATACACATTTCTCCAAAGAAGACATACAGATGGTCAAAAAGCATATGAAAAGAGCTCAACATCACTAATTATTAGAGAAATGCAAATCAAAACTACAATGAGGTATCTATCACTTCACACGGGTCAGAATGGCCGTCATCAAAAAGTCTACAAACAATAAATGCTGGAGAGGGTGTGGAGAATAGGGAACCCTCCTACACTGTTGGTGGGAATGTAAATTGGTACAACCACTATGGAGAACAGTACGGAGGTTCCTTAAGAAACTAAAAAATTTACAATCATATGTTCCAACAATTACCATACATCCCACTCTTGGGCATATATCCAGAGAAAACCATACATGCATATTTGAAGAGATACATGCACCCCAATGTTCACTGCAGCACTATTTACAATAGCCAAGACATGGAAGCAACCTAAATGTCCAATGACAGAGAAATGGATAAAGAAGATGTGGTACGTATATGCAATGGAACATTACTCAGCCATAAAAAAGAATAAAATAATGCCATTTGCAGCAACATGGATGCACCTAGAGATAATCATACTAAGTGAAGTAAGTCAGACAGAGAAAGACAAATATCATATATCACTTTCATGTGGAATCTAAAAAAAAAATGATACAAATGAACTTATTTGCAAAACAGAAACAGACTCAGATTTCGAAAGCAGACTTGGGATTGTGGGGTGGGGGTGGGGGACTTGGAAAGAGATAAATTAGGAGTTTGGGATTAACATATACACACTACTATATATAAAACAGATAATCAACAGGGACCTACTCTACAGCACAGGGAACTCTACTCAATATTCTGTAATAACCTATACGGGAAAAGAATCTGAAAAAAAATGGATATATGTATATGTATAACAATGACTTAGCTATATACCTGAAACTAACACAACACTGTAAATCAACTATACTCCAATATAAAAGAAAAATTAAATTTTAAGAAAAGGCTTATTTTACACTTTAACATCTGTTACATAAATGTCTTATTCATGATTCTACTTTTCAAGACCTCTTGGGTTTATTCTTCCCGATGAACTTTATAATCAACTTATAAATGTACCTGTTGAGACTCTTATTGGAATTATATGAGATTTATACATTAGCTTGGAAAGGACTGACATGTTAATGGTGACTACAAATTTATATTTTTAGAACATAATATGCTTCTCCATTTATTCAGGTCTTGGTTTTGTATCCTTCAGTAAAATACCACCATTATATTTTAATAAGTTGAGCATAACCTCTTTAACTGTTTTCTTCCATGTGTGCCTATTTCTCATCTCTACATAAATTCTAAAATTTTCAACAATTTTTTAAAAAATTTTCAACAATTTTTGAATAAAGATCACTTCCTCATTTCCTATAAAGTATTAGATAATCTTTAAGAGCTATTTCAGCTAAGAAAATTCAATAACTTTCTATAAACACTCCAAAAAACAACACTCTAAAAATCACCTAAAGGATGTGCATATTCATATATAAAAGACAAAGTATCTGCACCAAGGATGGTCAACTGGTTTCATCTTGAAGAGTAACTCTCATCCATCAGAAATGGCTGCCAAGAGTGGTAAACTCAGAACATCTAGGTTTAAGGGAAAAGAACACCATAATGAATTATCAATTTCTACCATGAGGGAGGGAATGGAAAATGGTGACATAAATGCCAAGTATCTGCCATACACGAAGTTCACCAAACTACTAACAGTGGTCGTTTCTAGAAGTGGAATTATGGCAAGAAGGCTTTTGTCTTTTTACACTCCTACATTGTTTGCATTTTTTTAAACAAGCAAATATTTTGCTTTTAAAATCAGAAAAAAGAAAGCTTAAGTTTGTAAAAAATACTGCAACTTCTTAATGAATATTTAATAGTGGTATATTTCTATTTCATTATCTCCCATAAATTTCTAATTTCCTTAAGAATTTTTCCAGAAGAAAGTTCTTACAATTCAGGTTTTAAAAGATGCATTAAGGGACTTCCCTGGTGATGCAGTGGCTTAGACTCTATGCTCCCAATGCAGGGGGCGAGGATTCAACCACCGGTCAGGGTACTAGATCCCACATGCACGCCGCAACTAAGAGTCCAAATGCCACAACTAAGGAACCCACCTGCTGCAACTAAGACCCGGCACAACCCAAATAAATAATAAATAAATAAATAAATATTTTTTTTTAAAGATGCATTAAAAAAAACCAAAAACAAACCAAAAAACACCTTACCTCTCTAGATAAAGTATCCCTTAAATATTATTTCCAATATCTATGCCACAATACTGTATTATTACTCTTGACTAAAGTCATCAGGAAAGCATGAACAGAAACTAAGAAGTTATGTAGGCAAATGTGGTTTTAGCACTTTTAACACTTACAATTCAATTTCAACCATGCCTTTGGAACATCCTCTCTTCACAAAAAAGCCAACCTAAGATATAAGAAAGACAAAGTGAGCTGTGTGATGACATTCCCAGGTTAACAATGAGCGATTTAGCAAAGTCATCATTTGTCAGATTCTTTCAATAACTACTCTGTACATTCATTCCCATCACTTTCTAATTGTATCCTTCCCAGATTTAGACTCCTCCATTGGTTCCACTCACAGATAGTAATCATCTAAGTTACCATTTATTGAACCTTCTATGTGCCTAATAGCCTCTTACAAAGTTCATGACAGAGCCAGTAAGTAGTGCAGAGCAAGGATCTGAGCCCAGGTAGCCCAGCTCCAGACCCTGGGTACTTCTATGGAGTTGCACAGATTAAATATTATTAACAATCAC
Organism: Neophocaena asiaeorientalis asiaeorientalis; assembly: GCF_003031525.2. NCBI lineage: Eukaryota > Metazoa > Chordata > Mammalia > Artiodactyla > Phocoenidae > Neophocaena > Neophocaena asiaeorientalis. Next base: position 9,670,745 of record NW_020172625.1, read on the forward strand.
TCTAAAAGTACTCATCCTGTTATTAATTAGGATACACCTACCACCCAGCACTTAAAAAAAAGAGCAATACATGTAGTAAATACAATTTAAGTAAGTACAATTTATATAGTATAATAGACATATTTAAGCTAGTTTCTATATATTTGAGCATAAGTATGAAAAAAGACCCTGGGCCTAAAAAAATCAGATTGGATCTTAAATTAGGCTGTAAGTAAGTAATACTTAAAAAAAGGCAAAAACTGCACCTTGCAAATAATTGTCTTTTTAATAGTGATGATGACAATTATAACCACAACAGTTAACATTTATTAAGCATTACTAAATGTTTCTGCGCTAAGCACTTTATATACAATTTTCTCATTTAATACTCATGAGCAAAGTTATGAGCTATATGTTACATCCATTTTATAGATTATGAAAGTGAAACCCAGAAATATGAAAAAGCCTGTTCCTGTAACAAGAAAGTACAGCTTAATGATCACGAGTACAGGCTTTACCGTGTCTAGTTCAAATCTCAAGTCTGCCATATACAAGCTGTTTGACCTTAACCAGGTTACTTAGCCTGTGTTTCAGTTTCTTCATAGATAGGGAAAACAGTGGCATTTTTGTAGGAGTGGGTCATCTACTCATTAGCTTGCAACAATTAAAATACTTCGTACCAAATGGAAGAAAAGATCAGGAGGAAGTTTTTATTATAAAGTATCCGTACAGGTGGTACAGAACATGCTTGTACTAAATTTTTGTTAGCATTTAAATAGAAATACAACATTAAAAAGGTTTTTTTGCTAAGAACTTGGACATCCCCTAAACACAAGGTCTGCAATCTGTCATCTAAGAAACACTGCACTGCACTCCACAGCTTCCTTTAAAAAGTCTACCACTCAAGGGTGAGGAGAGATGTGTCTTCTTTATGACACAAATAAATAGGAAGATTGGTGAACACTGTTACAGCCCAATCCATTCTGACCATACAGCCCTTGGAGTACAATCCAGCAGACCATTACACAGAGATAAGGATTTTATAAATGATTTCTGAAAATTACATATCAGGAATTTCCTGGCGGTCCAGTGGTTAGGACTCCGTGCTTTCACTGCCAACAGCCGGGGTTCGATCCCTGGTCAGGGAACTAAAATCCCACAAGCCGAGCAGTGGGCAGTGTGGCCACAAAACAGACAAAACTACGTATCAATATTTATAAAAATCTGAGTGGGTCCTTGGAAATTATCTACCCCAACCCGTTCTTTGAAATAAAGAAAAACTGAGTTCCAGACAAATGACTAAGGTTACAAAGCCAATCATTAATAAAGCAGTATCTTTTCTACCTCATAAATGCCTCCCACAGAGCATTAAAAAATCATATTTTGAATAGGTTATTTATAATCATAAGGGGTGTAAAACTCAATCTTGTAACCTACATTAAATTTTAAGCCTGGCTAAGAAACCTGTAATATCATTTTGATAATATCATAATATTTACAACAGTTTTAGAAAAATGAATCACTTCAAGTTTAAAAAATATTTTACAGTGAAGTAACAACTCAACTTTTAGACTTTTTAAAAAAAATTATTTTATTTATTTTTGGTTGCTTTGGGTCTTTGTTGCTGCGCATGGGCTTTCTCTAGTTGCGGTGAGCAGGGGCTACTCTTTGTTGCGGTGTGTGGGCTTCTCATTGCGGTGGCTTCTCTCGTTGTGGAGCGCAGGCTCTAGGCGCGCAGGCTTCAGTAGTTGTGGCATGTAAGCTCAGTAGTTGTGGCGCACGGGCTTAGTTGCTCCGCGGCATGTGGGATCTTCCCGGACCAGGGCTCGAACCCATGTCCCTTGCATTGACAGGCGGATTCTTAACTACCATGCCACCAGGGAAGCCCCTAGACTTTCTTTTTAAAACATGTTTTTATGTGAAATACATACCACACAGTAAATATGAACTTTATGCACTGTTTAAGAAATAACAAAACAACCATGTATCTACCTATTTAAGGAACTGATCACTACCAGTGCATCTGACATTCCTTAATTCACGCCAGTTATGTCCTTCTCTCTCGACAAATGTAATCTCTAAATTGATTTGCTGATAATTCTTTTGCTTTTATTTTTACTGTATAAATCTCCAAATATTAAATATATATTATATATATATTTGATCATTCCAGAAACAAATTCACATTACATGTATTTTTCTGTGATGGCATTTTTCCTTAAAATTCTGTTTTTGAGATTTAACCAATGAGCCAAAGTTTGCTTTTACTGTCATATAATATTCAATTTTATTTGACTATACTATAATTTATTGCAAACAATGTTTCTATAAATATTTCCATAATTTCACCTAGTATAAATGGACACAAGCTTACTAAGGTACCTAGAAGTAGAATTTTTGAGGGACTGGATATAGGCATTTACAGATTTACTAGGTAATGCCATATTTTCCAAGGGGGTTGTACAAATTCATATTCCCACCAAGAATGTATCAGAGTTCCCACTGCTTTATATCCTTATAAGCCACATGGCACCACAAGAATTTTTGTGGCTCTAATGGATACACCATGCCAGGGTTAATTCGTTTCTCTGATAATTAATGAAGCTGAGCATATTTTCATGTATTTACTGGCTGTTTGGGATGCCTCTTCTGTGAGACATCTGAGCATATCTTTTGCTCGTTTATCTTCTGAGTTGCCATTATTTTGATTATGTAGTCTAGATACCAATCTTGTTATATGTGCTATATATATACCTTCTCTCATTTGTCACTAGTCTTTTCTCTACAAGTTGTCTTTTGATGAACAAAAGTTCCTTAATTTTACTGTAGTTGACTTTATCAACCTTTCCTTTGCAGTCTGTATTTTTATTTAAGAAATTCTTCTTTAATCTGAAGTTACAAGGATATTTTCTTTCTTTTTTTTTTTTTTTTTGTTTTTTTTTTTTCGATACGCGGGCCTCTCACTGTTGTGGCCTCTCCCGCTGCGGAGCACAGGCCCCGGACGCACAGGCTCAGCGGCCATGGCTCACGGGCCCAGCCGCTCCGCGGCATGTGGGATCTTCCCAGACCGGGGCACGAACCCGTGTCCCCTGCATCAGCAGGCGGACTCTCAACCACTGCGCCACCAGGGAAGCCCTACAAGGATATTTTCTTCGACTACCAATCTTTTCCAGAAACTTTCTGTTCAATCACATTTAGATCTTTAATATACCTGGAACTGATTTTTGTTATAGTGTAAAGAAAGGACTCAATTTCATTTTTTCCTATACCAATAAGCAATTGTCTCAGTAGTATTTATTCATCTCTTCCCCACTCATCCACAATGTCAGTTCTGTCATAAATCAAGTTTTTACTAATCATGGCTTTGTATCTGGGCTCTTTATTCGGTCACATCACACTAGTCTATCCTACACCAATACCACAATGTCTTAATTTACTGTAATTTTGTATTGTCTTGATATCTGATAGGCAAGTTTTTCCATTTTGTCCTATTTCTTTAGAAGTATCTTAGCTATTGCTGGCCCTTTACTCTTCCACCTAAAATTTAGAGTCAGCTTGTAATTTATATAAACAGTATAGGGATTCTGACTGGAATGACACTGAATATGTAGAAGAATGACATTTTTATATTAGATCTTCTTGTCCATTAATACAGTGCATCTCTCTAAACTTCAATGTTTTTAAATAAAAATTGTAATTTCTGCATATAGGTCTTACACGTCTTTTATTAATTTACTGCTATGAAACTTGTACTTTTGTGGCTATAATGTCCATTTTTAAATGCATTTTCTGGTCTTTGTTAGTATATAGAAATGCAATTGATTTTTTTTTTTTTTTTTATTGATTTTTGTTATACAACTTTTCTTGGCAGGGTCTCAGTTTTTATTTCTAATCTGATAATTATTTTTAAGTTTATTATTGTTTTTGTTTTTGTTCTTGCAGTACACGGGCCTCTCACTGCTGTGGCCTCTCCCGTTGCGGAGCACAGGCTCCGGACGCACAGGCTCAGCGGCCATGGCTCACGGGTCCAGCCACTCCACAGCATGTGGGATCTTCCCAGACCGGGGCACGAACCCGTGTCCCCTGCATTGGCAGGCGGACTCTCAACCACTGCGCCACCAGGGAAACCCTAAGTTTATTATTAATTCTAATCAATAGATATAACTCACAGAAACAAAAGGTTTTGGAGTCCTCAGTAAGTTAAAGAATGTAAAAAGGTCCTTGCCTTAGTCTGGGCTTCTATAAAAAAAATACCACAGGCTGGGTGGCTTTAACATTTATTTCTCACAAATCTGAAGGTTAGGAAGTCCAAGATCAAGGTGCCTACAGAGTCAGTGTCTGGGTTATACAATCTTATATCCAGTAATCCTGATAAATTTGCATATTGATCCATCAGGAGGCTTATCTGGAGTTTCTTTGTGGTTTTTATGCAGACACTCACATAATCTGTGAATGACAGTTTTCTTTCCAACATGTATCTTTTCTGTTTTACCTAGAACTGCCAGTACAATGTTCAATAGTAATGGTAGTACGCAACCTTGACTTGCTCCTGAACTTGCTGTACATTTTCATAGATATCTTTTGTGAAATTAATAAAGGTCCCTTCTATTCCTAGTTTGCTAAGAGCTTTTAATCATACATTACTGTGGAATTTAACTGAATGCTTTTTCTCTATTAAGATGACCATAGAGTTCTTCTCCTTTAAAATGTGGTTGATTCTTAGGAAAAAATTAACATAATACATCTCTCACTCCTTGAATAAATTCAATTTGGTCATGATGTGTTATGTATTATTAAATTCAAAATGCTACAGTTTCTTTTTTGTGTGTGATTTTTGCTTCTAGATTCATGAGTGAGACAGGCTTGTAATTTTTCATTCTATCCTTGATTGATTTGAGTACCTAGGGTCACATTCTCTGCGTAAAATAGAAACTTACTGCTATTAGGACTAATCCACAATTGTCTTTGTCTTTCTCTATGAGGAAAAATTTACCAGCTAATTTATCTTTTCTACTTAGTCAGTTTTGATAATTTAAGTAGTTGTAGAAACATTTATAGTTACAACTTTTTAAACATTTAAACTTGAGTGGCATAATGATTCTCATAATATTCTTATATAATCTTTCAAACCTCTGCTGCATTCTTGTAACACCCTCGTGGGAGTCATCAGGGCAGTTTGTGAATATTCTGATTCTCCTTTCAAGCAAACGACTGCACTTGCTCTTTCTCTCTGATCCAAGTTATGGCTTCATGACATGCTTTGTCCAATGAAATATGAGCGCAACATATATATTTACTATTGAAAAATATTCACATATAAGTGGACCTGCGCAGTTCAAACCTGCATTCTTCAAGGGTAAACTGTATATACTGAAATGAAGATTCTATAAGGCTAAAAAGTACCTAAGTGACCACAAAGGGCCTACACTGGATAAGCAGCAAGAATTAATCTTTTGTGTATTTAAACCACTTATATTTGGGGGTTTTCTGGATCACAATTTAACATATCTTAACTATTACTTTTTGCCATTCCTTATATTTTTTTCTTCCTTTCTCTCCCTGCCCCCAGAAGTTACTGATTTAAATAGTATTTTTGAAAAGCAATTTCTAGTTTTGTGGTTCCTACTGAATCAGTTTATTATTTTATTAATTTCTGCTCTTACTTTTCAGTTTCTATTAAAATTTCTTCTTTGACCTGTGGATAATATAGAAGTACATGTTTCATTCTGAACAAATGGGAAAATTTTAGTTATCTTCTTTATTATTTCTATCTTAATAGCACTGTGGTCAGAGAACATAGTCTATGTGGTAGCAATTCTTTGATATTTTTTGATATTGCTTTATGGCTCAGTTTATGGTTAATTTTAAGAAATATTCCATTTCTGCTTAAAAAGAATGTATGCTCTACCAATTGTTGAGTGCAGTATTTACAACATGTCCATTAGTTCAATCTAACTGTTGTTCATACCTTCTACGCTCTTATTAATTTTTTATCTGATTGGATCTATTGATTACCACTAGCTCTTCCACTATAATTCTGGAGCTGTTAACTTGTCTTTAAGAACTCTGTGATTGTGCTTATATATTTTGGAACTAGATAATGTGAATTTAAGTTGGGAGCTGAATTATCTTCTTGCTGAACTGAAACTTTCATCAATATTTAATGACCATCTTTATCTCTAAAAGTTCTTTTTTCCTTTAAATTCTATTTTGCCTGGTATAAATTCAGCTACACCTACTTTCTTTTGTATAATATTTGCCTGGTATGTATTTTTTCATCCTTTTACTTTCAACTTCTCTGTAGTTTTTTATTTTAGATATGCTTATTGTAAACAAAACAGAATGGAACTTTATCTACTCTGACTTTCTCATTTAACAAGAATGTAGAGCATTTATTATTATTGTGAATGTATTTCCACTATCTTTTTTATGTTTTTTAATAATATCCTTTTCTATATTTCTCTTTCTTTTCTCTTCCTCCTCCTTTCTTGACACTCCTTCTGGGTTGTTTGGGCAGCGGTTATTTTTTCTCTACTTCTCTCTTCCTACTTTAACCTTCCTTGTTTGGAGATTATATATTTCAATTTTTTTACTGGCTTACCCTAGAAATTTTAACATGCATATTTAGCTTAATAAACTCTGAAGCTAACCAATTATTTTAACTTCCTCCCAACAATACAAATTCAAAGAATACTTCAACTCTGATCACTTCCTTCCTGTCGTCCAGGAAGGACATGTAGTACTATCTTCTTTGATTTAAAAACTTGACAAATGAGACATTAGTATTATTTTACACAGTTTACTTCCCTACATGTTTACCATTTTTTTGCTCACCATTTCTTCTTACCTCTCAGACTTCCTTCTGGGATCATTTTCCTTCTTCCTAAATTATATACTTTCAAAGTTCCTTTATGAGCATCTCAAACTGTTCTTTTCTTTCCCCCTCTGTTTCCATTCTGAGACAATATTACTTCTATGTTTGGTATTCTGGAATTTACTACAATGTGTCTATTTGTGTATTTCTTTCATTTACCCTGTCTGGGATATATTAGGTATCTTGAATCTGAGGATTCAAGTTTTTCAACATTTCTGGAAAATTCTTAGTCACTCTTTCTTGAATATTGCCTCTTCCTTAGTCCATTAACTATCAGGTCACTATCTCTATTTCACACTTTTTTCTCACTTTATCTCTATATTGCATTTTTAGAAAAACTGTCAAGTATTTTGGTTCACAAATTCTCAAATATGTCTGCTTTGTTGTTTTACCTGTCCATGAAGTTTCCCTCCCATGTACTGTTATTTATGTTCTATTTGACTCAAATTTACCTGATCAAATTTTTCAAACTTACCTGATCTTTTTTGTTACTTATTCTTTTGCTATACTTGCAACCTTCTTTCAGTTCCTTAAATAAATTAAGTATTCCTAGTTTACATTCTGTATCTACAAGCTTTGTAGGTCTGATTGTATAGTCTGTTGTTTTTGTTAGCTCTCATTTTTGGTGATTCATTTCCTCCTATGCTTTGTGATGTTTTTAGGTATGGATTCATGAATTTCTTAGAGCTTTATGTTGAGGACTGGATTGAGGATCTTTTCCTTCAGAGGATTTGCATTTGCTTCTGCCTGAAGAGAGATGTTACTAACTGGGACCACTTTAAACTAAAATTACAATGTATGGGATAAGACTTGTTTGGAAGATTTTCTTTTTCTATCTACTGTATTCAGAGCTAACAATGAGATAAGTAACCTCACTGTCCCACTTTGTGATTTTTTTTTTTCTTCTGCTACATGCAGTGCTTGGCTTCTAGTTTTATCTTCTAACCCTTCTGCACCTTCAGGACCCCCAATCCTATGCAACCAATTCAAAGCCAGGCTTTAGGGTGCAAGGTAAAGCAAATGCCCCTGGGTAAACAACCCCAGAGCTTGTAGAAATCTTTAGATCCAAACTACTTTGTTTGTGCCCTTTGTAAACTTACTTCACCTTTCCACAAGCCCAGAAATACATTTAAAAAGATATATTTTACATTATTTCTAAGGTTGCAGGCGTTACATACTTGGAGAATTCTCTAGGTATGTAGTGCACACTACTTCTGGAAATGGAAATCTCCCCACAGTGTCCCTGCCAGCTTCATTATTTATATTCAAGCACAACACATTTGCTATACTCAAGGAATGGAGATACAGAAATTGATTTGTTACTAAAAGCAATTCATGGCTTTGAATTCTGTTAAAAAGTACATATGTTAACTCACCTTATCTGCCCGTCCCATGAAAGCAGGTTTGCCTGCTAATCCAAGGCAAATGGCACACACGATGCTGGACTTCCCTGTTCCATTAGCTCCAATAATCATATTCAAGTGGGGCCCAGGAGATACTTCACAGATATCATATGTTCTAAATTATAAAGAGGTGATATTACTAAGCAGAGATAAGAAGTGAAGAATATTTTCTTACCAAAGCACTTTTTCTTCCTTTACCCTTATCATTACCTACAGGCTTCCTCAAATTCTTTTAAAAACCACCTAACCTTACAAATTTAATGTAAGGTTAATTTATAGGTTGTTAATAAACTAGAGGGAAAAAAATCTGTCAGTGGGAGAAATGAAAAAGTGATAATGTGTATCTAAAATAAGAACATTCATGGGAAAATAAAACTTCATGTGCTTTTTTTCAAATATTAAGTCTGCTGAATAAAGCAAAGTTTCACATTATTTACTCTTTAATAATTACAATACATGAGAGAGTACATCAAAGCTACTATACAAATAAGATAATTTTTAACCAAATTATATGTAAGTGAAGCCATGGCTCATCCTGAATCTGTGGATTTTACATTTATATTTCTCTTGAATTAAAATGCTTACTAGCAACTTCTCATAGTCAACCAAATTATTTCTATTCTAATTAGAAAACTGAAGATATATCAAGCCAATAGTTTAATTTTTATTATTACTTAAAAAATAACATCCAATTCCTTTAATATGCTGCCAGACATTCACCAAAGGATCTATTTTTAGTACAAATTCAAGTAAATTTTATTTCTATGGGAGGAAACAAGAGTGCATCATCACCAAGCACTTTTGTAACATTCCCTCATACTAGAAGGCAGCATGCTGTCCAGCACTCTACATGCAACAGTAGCATCTAATCCATATTAGTACTCCGGGACAGCTACGGCAAAATGTGAAGTGAACTCTGACTCAGATATCCTTCTACCTTGTCTTTGAATATTCTGAATTGGAACCCATAAATAATGTCCTGTTCCCACAGGGTCTTTCAGTTAGCTGCCAACTAATTCCCCAAGAGTAAAAAAAACCTTAGCCTCTTACCTGCTAAGTATTTAAATAATTTAACCAAGCACACTTTAACTTTAACACTCAAACAAATTAACAATTCTGAAATGCCACGTGGTAATAAAATAAATACAGGTGGTAAAGAGAGGTATTTTCTGGCAGGTTTCCAACCCCACATCTCTGTACAGCACCTATCTATCTTTTCAGAAGCTTTATTCTAGTAACAGCTGAGTCTTAAAGCAACCCTTTACAATGGCTAAAATAAAACTAGTTTGGGAATTTCAGACATCTGGAAAAGTATCTGACATGGAACTTCTTAACCCAACACATGAAGCCCCATTCTATTAATACTGGAATTTCCTGATGTGAAATCTGTGTGACCGTCTTACTAAAATAGTAATGCAACTGGTATTTAAGCAAACAATAAATACAACAGGAAGAAGCATGAGAACTTATGGCCTATACTATACACACAAATATTATAAACAGGTAAAATTGCCAAAAACAAAATAAAGCCTCTGCATTTTTTTTTTTTTTTTTTGGGAGAAGCCATGTCCCCTGCATCAGCAGGCGGACTCTCAACCACTGCGCCACCAGGGAAGCCCAAGCCTCTGCATTTTAAAAAACCTTTCTGACTCTACAATATGTTTACTGGGAATTCCCTTTTTGTGAGTTCCCTTTGCTCTGAGCTCGCCCTGAAAGAGCTAATGTCAGAGGCCCACCCTCTTCTCAGTCTACATACTTTGCCTAGTACCTCATGTATTCTCCATGGCCTCAGGTAGTATCTATATGCTGAAAGTCAGTCCAGATGACCTATATAGATGGAATTCCCACCTCAAGAACTCTATTTGGATAGAGTCACCTCAAACTTAACACATTCAAAATTAAACCCACCATCTTCTCCATCTAAAACCACTCTTATAGTCTCTTAGTGAAGGATATCATCATTCATCTCACTGCCCAAGTCAGAAACCTAGGCATTAGTTTTGCATCATCTTTGATTCTTACCATCTCCTTCATCTCTATCCACACTACCCACCCGCCCATCATCCAATCAATCACCAAATCATGTTGGTAGACAAGCAAATCTGAAATAACTTGTTTTGAAGAAAAAGGACTTCCCTGGTGGCGCAGTGGTTAAGAATCCACCTGCCAATGCAGGGGACATGGGTTTGAGCCCTGGTCCGGGAAGATCTCACGTGCCGTAGAGCAACAAAGCCCGTGCGCCACAACTACCGAGCCTGCGCTCTAGAGCCCGCGAGCCACAAGTACTGAGCCCATGTGCCACAACTGCTGAAGCCCACATGCCTAGAGCCCGTGCTCCGTAACAAAGACAAGCCACCACAATGAGAAGCATGTGCACTGCAACGAAGAGTAGCCCCCACTCACCACAACTAAAGAAAGCCTGCGCGCAGCAACGAAGACCAAACCCAGCCATACGTTCATACATACATACATAAAGTTTTTTTAAAAAAAAAGAAAAAATAGGACCCTTCATAACTTAGCTCTAGCTCGTTTTCTACTTTCTATCTCCTTCCCCTATTCTCTAATAAGACCTCTATATTCTAACTATAATGAATTTCTTTCAGTTTCTTGACTATCTTATGCTTCCTTCTTTCTCCAAGCCTTTGCACATGCTATTCCCTCTGCCTAGAAATCTCTCCCCCCACTCTCGATCCCATTCGACTTGGTTAACTACCAGGAATCCTTCCTTTGACTACCCTCTTCCAGGCCATTTCGGTTCTCTAAGCCTACTCTTCCTACTTCATTCCTAAAACTCAAAGTCCTCTCATTGTAAAAATAAACAAAACCTCCCCTAGCTCTGCACTTTCCAGCTACCTTTTCTTTCTCCTCTTCACATCCAAGCTTTACTTCCTCACACTCATTCATTCTTCAATGACTGCAAAGTTTTCTGCTTCCACTACTTAAAAGTGTCAAAGATTTCCTAACTGCTAAATGCAGCAGGTTCTTTTCTGTCCTGTTATCTGACTTCAATGTAGCAGATGATATTTTTGAAGCGCTCTTTTTCCTTGGCTTCTTTGATAATACTCTCCCACGGTTCTCCTCTTACTTTCCTGAACAGTTCCTTCTTAGTCTGTGAGTTCTTCTGCTCGCCCTTAAATGTTGTCATTCCTCCAGGACACCGTACTCAGCCTTCTATTCCTATTTATATTCCCTTTTGGGCAATCTCAACCATTTCTGCAATTTCAACAATCACCTATATGCATGATTCTCAAGTCTCTCACCTCTCACATTTTCCTGTAAGCTCCAAACCCTTAAAACTACTGACTATAAAAGATCTTTAAGATGCCCCACAGGAAACTTCAGTTCACAGGATCCAAAAGGCATTTATTATTATCCTCCCCAAATTGCTCCTTCTTCTGCATAGCACTATATATGACCAACTTGCCAAGGCAGAGACTTGAGAAAAATGCTCCATTCCTCCCTTACTCTCATGCCTCACAATTAATCTGCAGCCAAATCCTGTCAAATCTCTTCTTTCTGATCCTACTTCCCACTGCTAGGTTCAAACCCTAATCATCTCTGCCTTCATATTGTAAAAGCCTTCTTGCCTACAATCTTGCACCCTTTCTAAATCATCCTTCACACTGCTTCCAAAGTAATATAAATCATATGTCATGCCCTGCTTAAAATGCATCCTGGCTGCCTACAGGATAAAGTTGGAATTCCTCAGCAAAGGAAACACAGACCCTCAACATCTGTCTACATCTTCAGTATCTACTCTGTCCACATACTAGCTCACATCCTATGTTCTAGCCATACTAAAATACTGGGAATCTCCCCAATATAGCAAACTGTTTCAGGCAGTTCCTTGCTCTTCCCTTTTTTTAAGACTTTCATAACCCTCAGTACAAAGCCCTTCTCACAACTGTGGACGAAATTAATCATTTCATCCTTTGTGCCCGCACGGCATCATGACGCATATACATTATTATGGTAGGTACTTCATTTAATTATATTTATCTTTCCCTATTTGGATTCAAACAGCAATTCACCTACTTATTAGCTGTGTAAACGTCGGCAAATTAACCTCTCTAAGCTTATCAATGGAGGTGATATAAAGAGTTGTTATGAGGAATGAATGAGGGCACTGTGTAAATAAAGCACCTACTTCTATACCTGGCACATGATAGATGCTTGGGAAAAAAAATGTTCCTATTGTTACTGCAATTCTGTTTTCCCTACACCGCTCTGTGAAAGCTTAAAAAAAAAGAAAAAAATAAAAAAAAAACAGGCCTTGATCAAACGAACTCCAAGGTGCTAAACGGATACACGGTATTTGTGTTAGAACATGTTTACTCAATTCTAAAGTGAGTGTTATGGTTAGTTGTCTGAAGGGTAAGAAAGGAACCAGGGAAGAAAACCAGATTTAAAGGAGTCAAGGGTCTGTTGGGAGGCGCAACAACTGAAAGTAAGGCTCAGTGTTCCTGTACATTTCAACCTCCATCCAGAACAACCTTCACCATCTTTGTCCACCTGGCAACTGCCTACTCCTCACGTATCTGCCGCAGCATCATTGCCACTCTGATTTAACTGTTGCAGCCTCTAAGTTCCCAGAACGCATAGTTTTGTGAATTACAGATTACGTCCTACCTTTCTAGGCCGTGACTCCCAGCGGGCGGAGATCTAATTTCTACTACTTCCAAGGCCCGCCATATGACGCCTTCAAGCAACGTTGGCATTAAGAATTTAAAAACCGTAACACACTACACACACAACTACCGCATCAACACACACGTCGATCTCCACGGCCCACAAGTAAATACCCTCACGGCAATCCCGGCAAGAATTTACTGTCAGACGCACAAACCAGGCACACATCCACCCACCCGGCCCCGCACGCACTCAGCCCGCGCCCCCAGTGTGCAGGCCCGCTCGCCTCCCCCGCCGCGGCACGGCCTCCGGCCACTCACAGGAAGTTCTCCATCGCGATGCGGACGATAGAGCCTTCAACGAAAGGCCCGGACGACTGCAGCGGCAGTGGCGGCAGCGCCGCCGGTGGGGCCGGACTCTTTTTCTTGTTCGGGACTTCCGACGAGGGGCCTCTCGGGAAAGCTCTCTTGGGGGCCAGGGGACTTGGGGTGGACGTTTTCCTGCTCGGAGTCGCCATCCTGGCTGCCTCTCTTCCTGGCTGTGGCTTCCGTTCCCACAGACCCGCAGCTCCGACGCTCCAGCGCCCCACTCCCGCGCGAAGTGAGCGACGCGCGACTCCCCCGCGAGCCCGCCCCGCGCCTGCGCAGTCCAGGCCCGTAGCGTCAGCGGGCATACCCCACCCCTCCCACCGCCCTGTGCAGGGCCTAACCTGAGCCGGCGAGAACAGAGCGGTGGGGCTTGGGAACTCGCGGGAAGCGGATACGGGATTTTCTGCTCTCTATTTTCAGAGGTTTTGTTTGTTTTTAACTCAGAAAAAGATGTCAGTTGCATTTAGTATTTTGAAAGCCTTTTCAGCGCTCCGAGGAAACAGATCCGGGAGGGGACGGAGAGCGGCGTTTGCGGCGGTACCTGGGTGGGCCGGGGTCCCGAGTGCGCCGGGACTCGCCGGTTTGGAGTCCGGCGAGTCTTCTTACTTTGCTTTCAATCAGGTCTCCGTGTCCAAAAAAAAAAAAAACACACACACACACACAAAAGAAAAAAAAGACTTTTTCAAATGGCTCTATGCCTGCTTCTCCCCTAAAACATCGCGCTAGGGTCTCCTGCGCTCTCCAACAGATGGAACGACTACACCGCAAAGGTTCTCCTCATTGACTCTCCACCCCCTCGCTCCCTAATTCTCTATTAAGACTTCCTCGCCTGAGGTTTCTAGAAATCCCCGCTGGCGTCATTGAGAGGGTGCTTCCACTTAAACCTACTCACATTCATCTAGTTAACTCTCTTATTAAAGATGAGGTTCCCTGAGGTCTACGTAGGTCTTCACTCACTCAACTAATAATGTCTAATCTACTAGAGGCTGGGCTGTGGTACTAAGGGATCCAGTCAATGCTGCATGTCTCAGAGCTTACGTTCTGGTGTGTGAGACAGGAACAGAACAAGATAACCTACATATGATCAGGATAATTTCAGGCGGTGATAGGTCCCAGGAAGAAAAAACAGAATGAATGTGATGGAGAGGCAGGAAAGGCCTGTCAGAGGAAGTGATATTTAAGCTAAACCCTGAAGGAACCCGAGCCAGGTGTGGAAATGAGAAAGGAGCATTCCAGGCAAGGACAGAGACTGAGGTGGGAAACAGTGGAATGAGGAACGAAGGGAAGGCAGCGTGGTTGCAGTGAAGTGAGCAAGGTTGCTTAGGGGAGCCTTGCCCATCATGCATTTTATTTTAAAAGCAATGGGAAGCCATTGGATGGTTTTAAGCAGGAGAGGGACGTGATCTTATTAAAGTTTCTAAGTGAGCACTCTGCTGATTCGACAGGGTCAAGCATGGGAGTGGGGAGGCCATTGAGAAAGTTATTGCAGTAGAACCCTGATTCCTGACTCCTGGACGAATGCTCCTTTCCCAGCCTCCTGCTTCTTCCTCTCACACAACTGAAATCTGCGCTCTCTAAAAGTTGTAACCAAAGAAAAGTAGAATAAGTTTTTTTTTAAAAAGTGAACTTGTTATTAGAAAATTTTAATACAAATTAAAATAAAGTAGAATACCGTTATAACTGTTCGAAAGGCAGGAAATAATTAAAAAAATAGTGTTTAGGAGGGCACTATCCTGTCATTTGCTACATTACTAGTAAAAATTTTTTGAAAAGTGACTTGGTACCCTGCTTCAAGAGCCTTAAAAGAGTCAAATTCTTTGAAGAAATGATTACATTTAGGGAAACCTATCCTAATGGAAAAATAATGTAGGTGTAATGGGAGTTGAGAGCAAGGAACATATCTAATCATTTTATATCATCATTAGTTCTTTAGTGAACTACTCAAATTGTGCTCATAAACTTGAAAGTTGGGAAAGAGCCCCTGAACTTGTGATGACCCCACGAATGCACACACACTATGAGTTCTTGTCTAGACAGTCAGCCAGTCATACTCTACCACCATCCTTTGAAAAGGAAAATGTTACTGGGTTTCGCAAACACAATTTGTGTTAAAAGCAGAAATTTGGGGAACACAGAGAAAAACATACACAAAGGGGAAAATTACTCATAATTCCTTTACCCAGACTAATCATTGTTAAGATTTTGGTGTATGTTTTGATATCTTATTTCCTTGTATATGTATGTTATGGCCCTTTTGTTAAAAAAAAAAAGGATTATACTGTACAAATTATATATACTGTTATTTAACCACCTTTTTCTCATTATCTTTCTATGCCATTAAATATTTTTCTGTAACACAGTTTTAGGTAACTATATAGTATAGTGTAGTATATAGTATTCCATCAAACAGATTTAAATAATCCTCTTTTGTTGGACTCTATGACTGGAAGTTAGCATGAACCAGAGAGACACTGGCAGGTTATACTAGTTCAGTGCTTTCTAATATTAACAATTTCATACACCCACAAAGGTATACACATTTATTTATTAACCAGCCACGTCTGGTTTCTTTAATTCCACTGGTGAAAACTGTCTTGAAAGGGGTTGTGTTAAAGAGGCAGAAGGAGGTCTTTGGAAATAGAATATCAATTAACCAGAATCTGATGCTAATGAATGAGTGAGTGAGCCAAAACGGTTAATGCTACACATCCATGATTTAAAGTCCAGTCGTCAGCTCAATTCATCGTGCCATCCTTGCTAGGTAATAGACGTGACAAGGCAACTGTATTTAACTTTTTATTGACCGAGGAATAAGTGACCAGGGGCCATTTTAAGTGATGGCCTTCCAATTCTGCAGAAACTTGAAAACTGACACAAACAAAAACCTGGCAGACAGGGGTAGGGTCAAGGATTATAAATATATTTCACCTCACCAGTAGAATATCATATTCTATGTTCTCTTTCTTAGCTTCACTCTAAGCTTTGGATAATGATGCCGCAATAGCAAGAAGGTGGGGGCACGACGCCTGGAATGGGACACCACTGAGGCCATCTCTGACTGAGACAGTATTCTCTTCCAGTTCTAACAAGAACCCTCACAGGTTAACAGAAATACTCTCCTCTGGTTTATATACCAAGTGAGAGGGAATATTCCTTTTGCTTTTGGTAAATTCATAAAGTAGAAAAGTGAACCCTCCTGGCTTGAAAGGGAGGGAAGAAGTCAGATGCTAAAACCTAAGTCCTTGACTCCCAGCAACAACCCTCCCCCCTCTCCCCGCTCCCAGCACACACGCACACACATATATACACACTTTCTCATCAACCTAGTTAAGGAACTGATGGGGAAGATCTAGGCAGGGATGAGGGTTTCTGAAGAGAATGCGCACCCTTCCCACAGGGAACTGAAACCCCATAAAACACGTTCTGCTAGAGGTAAGAATACCTTATCTCTACAGTTCTTAATTTGTAAAAATTTGTTTCTAACATCATACAAAAGTTGAAAACAATCAAAATATCTGCTTCTTCTTGGTGTAGCAATATTAGTATTGGAAATGGTTGCAATAATAGCTATCATATTTGTAGTAATTGCTAATACTAACAGCATTTGCCATATACCATATACCGGCTGCTGCTCTAAGCACTCTTTCATAACTCATTTTTATATTCTGGATCAATGTCTCAACAGATTTGTCTCTTTCTCAAATTTCCATTTATTGGATACAAAAACCAACTGAAAGATTAAAAAAATAATTAGGAATTAATATTAGGTTTCAGGTGTTCTTTGTGCTGTGTCATGATAGAAAGCCTAGAGCTAAACGGGCCTTCATTTCTTTGGAGGATATAAATTGGGAAAACAATATTAAACCACTCCAGAAGGAATTTACGCTCAACTTCAAGTCTTTGTTGAATGAATTGATGGTCCTCCTTGCGCAGGCTGGGTTGGGAGCCTCTGGGGGGAGAGCAAACATTTCCCCTAACACCCTGTTACCTCCTAAAGGAAAGAAGGTTGGTAATTGTCAGCATGGTGCTAAATCTGTTGAAATCAGCTTCATAAATTATAAAATAAGTGAGTCCTTTGGTATCAGGAACCGAGAGTGACATTTCATCCCAATATGTCCACAAGCTGGGGTGCTGAACTCTCCCATAACTTGTTAGTTTTAAGTTCAATTATATTTCAAAAACAATAAACTCATAGAGAAAAAAATTCAAATTTGTGGTTACCAGAGGCAGGGAGTGGGGAGAGGGGGAATTGGATGAAGGTGATCAAAAGATACAAACTTCTGGCTATAAGATAAATAAGTAGTAGGGATGTAATGTACAACATAATATAATTAACACTGCTGTGTGTTATATATGAAAGTTTTTAAGAATGAGTCGAGTTCTCATCACAAGGAAAAAAATTTTTTTTCTTTCTTTTATATTTTGAATTTATGTGAGATGATGGGTGTTCACTACACTTTCTGTGGTCATCATTTCATGATGTATGTAAGTCAGATCATTGTGCTATACACCTTAAACTTATACAGTGCTGTACGGCAATTATATCTCAATAAAACTGGAAGGAAAAAAAGAAATTAACCCTGAACAATTTGGCATGATTTCATTATCTTTTTTAAATCTATTTTAAAAAATTACATATGAAACATTTGAACACATTCTTCTCTTAAAAATTAGAACAATACAGATAAAATTACTATACACTTGACATTTTTTTCTTCAATCATGTTGCTGTACTCCTTATCCCTCAGAGTTAACTACTCTTATACACTTGTTCAGTGTGTAATGTAATGCCTTTTAAGGCCATTTCAATATTTACATGCATTTTATCTACAGAAAATATGTAATAATATTTTGAGTGTGAATGCATTATGAAAATGTATTATATAAACACACAATGTAGTACATGCATACATATGTAAATGTATTAACATAAAAATATGGTAAGAATAGTTATGCAACGGCTTTTTTATTTAAAAAATATATTCCTGTGATGTATCCATGTTGACAGATATAAATCTGGCTCCCTTTTAACTGCTGTAGAGTTTTTGTATGAATATATCACACTTCATCCATTACTCTACTGATTTGAAATGTAGATTGCTTCCAGTTTTTCAGTTTTACAAACATTGCTTCCGGGAACATCCTCAGACATGTCTTTATGTATGTGTACTAGCATTTCTCTAGGAGAGAGACCAAAAATTACTAGACCATATACCACACTAATTATTTTCCTTCAGTTTCTTGGAATTGTTGCTTGTGGCCAATTTCTTAGTCACTGTGATTATTTGAAAATTATGTCTAAACAAAATTTCTCTCTTTTTCCCCCTCTCTCTAGCATTGGCTTTGACTCAATGATCTCTCTCTCTCTCTGTCACACAGACACACACACACACACACACACACACACACACACACACACACACACACCCCTCCTCTATATGGTGCCCTCTCTTTCTCCCACCAGGTCCAGGTTCTATGGGGCCTGAAGCTTATATAAATTTTGAAGCCCTCTCTGAAAAAATACCAAATTACACATACAAAATGAGGAGAGTGATTATTTCTTCAGAATGAGAAAATAAACCACAGCCTCAGCACCACTGACCATTGACATTCTGGGTAAAATTCTTTGCTGGCGGGAGAGGAGGCAGCTGTCCTGTGCATTGCAGGATGGTCAGCAGTATCCTCGGCCTCTACCCACTAGATGCCAGTAACATCTCCCCAGTTTTGATAACCAAAAATGTCTCCAGACATTGGCAAATGTCCTGTAAGGGATAAAATTGTCCTCAGTTGAGAGCCACTGCTCTAATCCTACCCACTCTTTCAGAGAATAGAAAAAAAAGGAAGATTTTTCATTCAGCTCATCTTATGAGTCTAACCTTGTCTAAATCCCCTAATTTCTAAGGAAATTAAAGAAAAATTTCTGTCATTCTTTCTCATGAACATATTTGCACATATGTAGCAATGTTCAAAACAGCAAATGTCATTACTTAATTGGGTTTATTACAGGAATTCAAGGGTGATTAAATATTAGCAAATCAAATCAATTAACATGATTCTTCATATTGAAAGATTTCAGGAGAAAGATTGAAGCAGGAAAAAAAATATTTTCAACACACATTCATGGTTAAAATTTCTAGGAAACTATGAGTAGAAGAAAACTTCATTTAACCAATAAAAGGCAACACCAGAAACCTTCAGCAAACTCATATTTAATGATGAAATGTTTAGAAATGTTCTCAGGTTCTGGAACAAGTCAAGGATGATACTATCACTGCTTCTATTTAGCACTATATTGGATGTCTTAGCCTGCCAGATAAGAAAATAAAGCAGATAGAGGAGTTGAAAAGGAAAAACCAAAATTGGCCTTTTGAAGAGAGCTGACCTAATAGCAAAACAAAATTGTGGTAGGCAGAATAATGGCTCCCCCAAAATGCCCACATCCTAATCTCTGGAATGTGTGAATATATTACCTTCCATGGCAAAAGGGAATTTTCAGATGTGATTAAATTAAAGATCTTGAAATGGGGTGATCATCATGGACCATCCAGGTAGGCCCAATATAATCACAAAGGTCCTTATAAGAGGGAGACAAGAGGGTCAGAGATGTTAGAGTGATGGCACAGCTGGATGGGGGCCATGAAGTCTTGGGTATCTAATTATGCTGTTTGTTGGCAGCTGACTTGTGCTTCTAGTGGACTGTTTCACTAAACGTTTTGTGCTTTTGGATTGTGAGTCCTTCCATGCAGTTTTATACATGGGAAACTTGTACAGCCTGGGTTGAATGCATGGCCTTCCAAAGAAGCTTTATATTTGTTTTTACCAGGTGCCCCAGGTGGCCAGTGACATATTTTTAAGTTAAATTTTTAGTGTGTGGATTTCCAGACCATGAAATTTTGATGGACCAAAGAGAATCTTTATATCCTTCGTGATTTTTGGAATCCACACACATATTTGTACTAAACTAAATGCCTTTATTGAGAATTTGTTTATTTAGTTCAGCAATATTTGTTGAGTATGCTAGGCAGAGTAGGTACATAATTGAATATGCAGCCATTCTTGAGGAGATGGACGTAAAAGCAGGAATTTAGGTTTAGCATGATAACTCTTGCAAGGGGTATGAATACAGGTAAGCAGCAAAGAAGAACCATTAACAATGGCTGGAATGGGAAGGGCAAAGTGGGCATTGCCCAGGTGCTGGTTAAAATGAGCCTTGTATTGCGAGTAATAATTTTTAAAAAAGATGATAAAATGACAAAATCATATGGTTGCTTTATCCTTAAGATGGCACTATAAACTCACAGTTCCTTTGTAGAGAAAGGATACATAAAAATAACTGTGATTTATCCAAAAATTTCGTTCAACCCTTATAATATAAACTAGAAAGGCTTTTGTGTGTCAGACACTAAGGGCTTGTATGTATTATTTTCATTTAATCTTTACAGCACCCTTAAGAAGTAGAGACAAGTATTTGCCCCATTTTTCAGATTAGTAATAGGAGTCAGAGATGATGTGACTTGCCTTCAGTCACAAAGCCTATAAGTGGCAAAGCCAGGATTTAAACTGAGACAGCCTGAATCTGGAAACCGTGCACTTAACCACTATGTTTCCCCTCTTTATAGTAGTCCACGTTGAAAATGCCACAATATTAGAATGACCGGTACGAAAACCCTCCCCCCACCTCCTCCGGCCCCCGTTCTGGTTAAATCACACAGGAAAACAAGTCCCTTGCATGAGAAGAAGTCAAAGAACCCATGCCTTAGCCCCCAGATAGTGACAGAATACATCGGGCACCCGGAACACTGTGTTAGAGCTGGTTCTCACCGCTCTGCCCAGACTGCAGTTGGAGGCTTGTCCTGCCCTCCCTTGGCAGATGCCCCTCCTAAGCCCTCCCTGGGCATCTGGTCTCATCGAACTTAGCGCTCTGATTGTGCTGACAGGTTTACATCTCTATTTTCCTCACTAACATGTAATCTCCATGCTTAGTATAATACCCGGAGCATAAATTTCTCAACAAATCTTTGCTAAACATTTTCTTCTTCCACATTAAGCCAGACCTTGCATCAGAGTTACTATTTTCCCAGTAGCCTCTCCTTTGCTCCCTTCTATACATAATCTCCAACCCAGACAGCAAATTATAGGAGAGAAGGCAATTTGTGTGAAAAAGTAGTTTCCATCTGAAGGACTTATGTGTTTAGGTGAGAATTGGAATAAATGCTAAGCCTGGGTTTAAATGGTTAAGCAGTATTTATTAGCTAGTATGCCTTCCCCTGGGGCATTTCTAAACCTGAGGAAATGATACTGTGCTTACCGTTCTTCCATATTTTCATCCAGGTGAAGTACAGTTAAAATGAAGGCCAAGGCAACCTGGAAAAGGAAGAGAAGTATCCGATCAGCGAATCCTGCAAAAGGGGCATGAGTAAGGGAGGGTAAGTTCATCTGCTCACCTTCCACTTCCTCTCTTCTCTTCTATGAACTTCAGGTTGTTTCTCAGCAACAGTTGGTAATAGTTACCTCCTTCCTTTTTGCCCTAAGTCAATAATTAGCCCCCAACCCCTGCTCCCCACTCCACTTCCCAAAGCTAGCGCTCCAAGTAGTATCTCTGGTTTGGCAACCTTCAGAGCAATTTTGGTAGCCAATAAATCCTCTTGAGTGAGGGAAACTTGGAACCTTTGGTATTGGGGATGGAGTTGGTAGGAGAGTTAGGAGGTTCAGGAGACAGTCTTGTGAGGATTACAGCACAGGTTTGGCAGTGTTGAGTAAAAATTCAAACGAGCCGATAGTAAAGATCTAATTGGCTTTATTGAACAATTCATGAATTGGGCAGCAGCCCATCTAGCAAGTAGAGAAGAGCTCCAAGGAGTTGTATAAAGTGGAAGCCTTTTATAGACAGGAGGGGAAAGGCAAAAGGAGAGAGTGGATTACTTCATCTTCCCGTGAGGGATGGGAAGGGCCTATGTGGCTGATTACCTCATTGGTGCTGACCAGAAAATTCCAGACTGACCTGTTAAGACTACAGTCCTAGGGGAGGTTATAACTGCAGTTAGGTTACCTACTAAGTCTTGGTTTGCTGATGTGGGGCTTAGCACGAGTGACTCTGTTTTGGGCTTGTTGTTTCTTTTTTTCAAGAACAGTGAAGCAGATCAAGGTACAAAGCCAAGCCGTACACTAGCTGCTGAACTTGGACAGATTTAGTTTTCCTACTTACAAAATGGAAATATCACTAGCTCTACCTCATGGATTGTTGTAGGATTAAATGAGCAAATACATGTAAAGGTCTTTGAACGATGTCTGAAAATAATAGGTATTCAATAAATGTTAGCAATGATCATTACCATGGATTTATGTAATCTGTAAGCAAGGAGTCTGGTGAATGACTTCATTCCTTCACCACATATTATAAATCCCTTATTGTGCACTACATACTGTGTTAGGTCCTGACACAATCTTCAGTTCTTTATTCAGCAAATATAACTAAGCTCTGGACAGGAATAATGCTTTGAAGAAATTATAATGTCTAATATGCTGATGAATTAGTCAACATCTTGAAATCTTCCTTCCCCAGTGTTTCAACTCTGTTTAGGGATGTCCCCCCATAGGTAATTAATCATCATAAATAGAAAGGATTTGAGTTACAAAATTTTGCTTTACTATAAAAGTTTATTTTATTTTCTCCATGAACTTCAGGATGTTTATTTTGTATAGTGGAGCATTTTTTGTTTTCTAAGTAATGTGGCATTTGAGGAGCTATAATGCTTTTTACAGATTAATTTACGGGTTTTGACATTCTTGAGTGGGAAAGCCTCCCAAATCCATGAGCACAGTGGATTTTTGGCCACACAAAGCAATTAAGAGGTTTGGGCTTTAGGGTCAGAGAGACCTGACTGTTAAATTTCTCCACTTAACAGTGGTAAAATCTTAAGTAATTTTTTCACTTTTCTGCACCTTGGCTTCCTTATCTATAAAAAGGGATAATAATATATCCACTTTGGGGGATGTTTGGTGGGTTAAATTCATTCATTCAAGTATTTATTTGTTGAGTACCTACTATATACCAAGACATTCTTCTGGGTACTGAAACTACAATAGTAAATAAAACAAGAAAGAGTTGTTGTCTTCACAGAGTTTACATTCTAATAAGATAAAATTTGGGAGAAAATTGAGATTATGTGAAATAAAACACTCCTTAAAAATTAATTATTGCATCCATGTTCGCAATGCTTATGTCACACATAAAAAGGCTTAAGAAGCATTTAAGTGTGGCACAGGAGAGATTCAAATTAGAATTGGCAGTTATACAGTGAAGATAATTCTGATAAAGAAAAATAATGTTGAAAAAAGTTAATTGCTAATGAAGAGATTTCAAATTATTTTTTATTAGGTAATCATAATTTCATAACAGCTGTTTGGGTATACAAATATGTATATACAATTTTCTAAACATGTAAATAAAAGGCAGTAGTCTAGTATATCTGCTTGAATTCATATTACTCAAAATATTACCAAAACATTTACTTTAAAAATCAGTAAAATTGTTTAACCCATTATAAAAATCTGGGGGTATGTGTACATAAACATTTTTAAGCTTGCTTTACAAAAAAAGAGTGCAATTTCTATCCAAGTGTTCAGAGTGACTTTCAAAAGTAGTTTAAAGGGGGAAAAAAGAAGGTAGCATTGCCTTGTAATACAGCATTAATTAATACTGACTTATACCTTGGGACATTCATGAAAGATCCTTTGTTATCACATATGGTAAAAATATTTAAAAATTAATACTCCATTTCTATGAATAAAACATAGAAAATAAGACTTTATTTTCTTAGATTAACTTGTTACTGTGAAAAGCTGCATTCATTCTGCAGACATTACTGACACCTCACATTATTACTTCAAAAATATTTATGATACTTGAACTTCAAAAGAAAACCCACAAGACCTATTCTCCTCCCAGTACATTCACTGAATGCAGATTTAAGTGAGCACATCTCATTTTGATTGTGCCCTTTATTTGCATACTTTAAAATGACTACAATATAGTACATTTGTATTTTTAACTGGTACCAAAATTAAGATGAATGATCTAGGCAAAACCAGCAGCCTGTACTTCTAGTAACAGTTGTCATATGCAAAAAAAAAAAAAAAAAAAAAAAAAGCCCTGAGTCAGTATTTTTTGCAAAAGTAATGAAAAAGAGTGCTCTGAAGTCATTTTATAACTTATGAAATGGTTAAGACTGTCCAGTATTCATTTGTTTTTTTTTTTTCATTTTGATTGAAGAGAGGTATGGCTTTGTTTACTTAATCCCATTCAGATCATTCCTTAATACTCAATTTCATTTAAGTCCTCAGAATATCCCGATGAGTGCTGAGTTATATCTTCCATTTCTGTCAGGAAAGACAAATAGACAATAATAGTTTTCACTGCAGAAAATACTTAATTTGCATTTTTATGATTTGAGACTATTGCAAAATCCCTTTTCAGTCAAACTTATATAATTGTAAAAATACTGTTACCCGCACAGGATCCTGCTTGAAATTTAACATCATCAATGGCAATATCACTTCTTATTGACACTCCCCGAATGGCTTCAAAAATTATCTGAAAAATAATGAAGTTTGAATTTAGAAATAGAGTCATCCTGATGAAACAATGCTGGTCAAGGGCAAATCCAGGCTGTATGGGTCTGGAAGCCTAGATTGTTCTCAGGGGCCCCCTTTCAGGAAAAGAATACAAAATCACCAATTCAAATTTAGGTACAAAAGGGAATATTTATTTGAAATTTAAAGAAATTCACAAAAATTACTGGAGCCTTGGAGATTCAAGTTCCTTTCTTCTGAGATGTTTTTAGGCAATTTCCCAGAAATGCCCACCTAGAAATGCCTCCTGGTGGTGACCTGGTTTCCGTCCCCACCTAGAACATTCTATTCCCGGTATTCACAGGGCCTATGAGAGTGAGGGGCCCAGAAGCCTAAGCTTCCTTAGGCTCTCCCTAAAGCTACCTTCATACTAGTACTAGGTGGGAGAATTAAAATGACGGATGAGACCCAACTATGAACAGCAACATATAACAATTAAATTTACCAAAAAGACAATGGGTCACTTATCATGTTAAATACCATAACATCCAAGACACAGCCCAAGAAAAAGAGGAAACCAGTTTCATGACTTTAGATCCTAGAAGAAAATAACTGATCAAATATTCAGGTTCTAAGGAAAATAGATCATATTACCAGCTCTAAGGCTGCTCTGATAATGGTTAATAAACCACCGAATACTCCAGGGAGGCTTGTAGGTAATGAAAATCGTCCAAAAGACACATTTGCTCTACTCATTTTATGAGCAAATGACTCCCCATTGGACTAGTTTATGATTTAAACTAAATCAGAGACTATAAAGTGGATAATTAATAGGCACATGAAACTGTCTTGAAATTAATGACTCAAAGAAGCTTTAACGACGGAAATGTTGCAAAATAACATTAATAGAAATTCTAAAGATATGACCCTAAACAAGAATCCAAATAAATGGCAAAAAGAGGAAAGAATGTCCTAACACATCTTGATAGGAAGATATATGAGTGTAGTTACTAAGTGTTTTGGTTTTCTGGACAACAGTAAAATCTGTTTTTTGACTTCCACCTCTGCAATGGAAGTATAATAGGAAAATCACCTGATGGAATTATACCCTGAATTGTCTTCAGTTGGGCCAAACACTTGATTTCATACAATCCTCTCCTTTGCATTTCCTTCATATTTGAGTGATCACCATTTTATAGCATCATGATTGCCCCTTTGTATTATTCCCCTATTTGTATCTGTAGAAATTCTATTAAATAATTGTGGTTGTTTTAGAATTAGATAGAAATATTATTTTTTTCTTTCAGTTTAAGTATATTATTTTTTTCAAAAGGTTACTAAGTCATTAGCACATAAATACTTATTGTTGGGACTCCACTACTTGATAAATGGAACATTAGCTATCTCTTGGTCTAGGGGCACCAGGAAAAAAATTACTGAGATTAAGGGTACCATGAATAAGAAAATTTGAAGACCTGGTCTTAGCTCAGTACCCAGCACATAATAATTCCTACTAAATGTTAGGCAGTATAATGAACAATATGAATGATATAAATATTTCATTGAGCTGAGAATTTGTCTAACACTCTCTTTCAATGGTATCAAAATATAAGAAATCAGGGAGGAAAACACCTGAGAGCAGAGGAGGAAAGGTAAGCAAGGGATCCAAAGGAAATAAAATCATTTTGTGTTTTTGATCAATGGTGAGTCAGGTTCTGCTTAGCACTTTAATAAATCCCTTAGGAAAGGACATGATTAAAATTTTGCCACTTAATGCATTTTTTTCTACAAAGAAAAAAGTCTGATGACTGGAATATCATCCAGAGGCCACCCAGGTGTTTCCCCTATAGGATAAATCTCAAATGATGGCAGTACTACAGCATTCTAAAAATCACCTACACCTGCCCACCACCACTAGTGATGTACACATTTACTTCTCTAGTTCTGTGCATTTTCCTGATCTCCAGTCTCATAGCCTACTTTTTACTTGACACACCCACTTGGATGTCTGATAGACATCAAAAGCTTTGCACATCAAAAACCAAACCAGACCAAACCAACTGTTAATTTCCCTCCTGCACATACCGCCCTCACTCCTCCAGATCTGCTCCACCTAAGGTCTTCCTCATCTCAACAAAGAGTGACTCCACTCTAGCAGTTGCTCAGGTCAAAAACTTTGAGGTCATCTTGACTCTTTCTCTCAAACCCCACATTCCACATGGAAGGAAGTCCTGTGGGCTTCTGATGACATCTCACTTCTGCTGCACAGCCCAACCCACCACTCCTACTCCTCTTGCAGGAGCCCCCAGAGTCTACTCCACTGCAGCCTACTGTCCATGTAGTACCTGGAGTGATCGTTTTAAAATATAAATCAGACTGTATTACCTTAAAGCCATCTGACGGTTTCTCATTGCTTTTGGAATAAATTTCAAACTCTACCATGTCACCCAAGGCCTTACATGAGTATTCCCTGATACTTCTTTGACCTCATTACCTGATCAGCTTGACTTATTCTTTTTCATAGCACTTATTAACACCTGATGTTACATTGTATATTTTTGTTTCACATTTTCTACCTCTCTACCACTAAAATGTAAACTAAAAAAGAGTAGGAACTCTATGCTATGTGCATTGCAGTATCCCCGGCACTTAAAAATAGTAAATGGTCAATAAATATTTATTAAAAGGAGATATTTTGGCCTCATACTATAGGATCTCAGTCTGGATGCCTGATGTAGCTATTGAGATTACCAAGTCTGCCATGGTTATAAAGACCAGAGCTATTTGGGAGAGAATATATTTTTAGAAACAATAATAGTATCTTTTTATAGTTTGGTACTTTAAAGTTTATAAACCCTTCACAAGCATAATCTCATTGGACCCTCACTCTAACTCTGGTGATATCAGCACGGCAGGCATTATTACCCCATTTTGAAAATGTATAAACAGTCTCAGAGAGGATAACATTTCTCCAAGATCACTCAGTGCTTGTGGCACCCAGGGCAATGAGTGTATTTTGGGACTTCTATGGTGGGAGGGAACGTAGAACAGTGGCTTAGAGATACAAACTTTGGAACCAGTCAGATCTGGGATTGAGTTCTCACTCTGCCACTGACCAGCTGGAGATTTAGTTTTCCCCATCTTTAAAGAGGAGCTATAATATCATTTGGAAGAACTCATGCACAGCTCTCAGCACCGTAAGTACCTGGCACATAGAAGATGGCCATTTGCACATGAGTGTCTCTGTGTTTTATGAGACACTAGGACGTTTTGGAGAACCTAGTTCATCGTGGTCTCCAGACAGTCCTGAGGGAATCACAAAATCAAGAAGAAAGTTCCTCATGGCAGATTCACATCTGTTCCATTCTGAGCCAAAGGGAATGGTCTGGAATCTTCTTTCCAAATTGAGAGCTGAAAGTCTCTCAGGTCATTCCTCACCTTTGAACTTGAACACCCCAAGATGCCACCCCAGGTGCCTCACTACTTTGTGCTCAAAAATATTTTCAAACAACAAGCCACCTAGCAAGTCTAGTATATGCAAGGACCTGTACCTGGCCCCCAGGTTAGATGCTGGGAAGTCACCTGTTCCATAGAACTCAAATTCTAGAGCTCTTCTGCATCAGCATCATTTGGGGCTTTTAAAAAACATCTGTGCTCAGGCTCTACCTGAGAGACTCAGATTCCTTTCTCCCAATAACAGAGATTCTTCATCTTTAGAGTGCATCAGAATCACCAGGAGGCTTGTTAAAACATAGATTTCAGGGCCCTAATCCCCAGAGTTTCTGGTTCAGTAGTTCTGAGGTGGGGTATTTCAGGTGAATTTCATATTAGGTGCATATGCATTTAGGTGTTGCTGCTGGTCTCAGGACCACACTTTGAGGACATTTGAATAGGGTAGGAGTATGAGTGCCCTGATAGCCTAAAAAATTAATTCATCATCTCTGAATGATGATCAATGATATCAATAAGTTCCTGAGTGATCCATTTTCCTTCTGTAAGCAGATATTAAATCACTATCAAAATTATTCCTGGGGCTTTTTTTCTTTGCTAAAGTTTTAGATAATTTTATCCATGCCGAGATAATGGGCCAACAGTAAATAATGGCACATCTTCCCTCTGTCATTTGTTCTTAGCAATCCAGCACCCTAGATGGCACTGTAACCTGGTCACCTGAGCTTCTGCAATTCATTCCCACTTAGATCTGCAGAAAATTAATTTTGGTTAAGGGCTGGTGTAAAATAATGTCTTTCTTTTGGATACTTCTTCCTTAAATCTTCCTTTAAGATTTGCTTAAACCAAGCGGCCAGTGGTTGAAGTTGAGGGGTGCTGGTCCAGAAGCAAGGATGAGGAGGAAGTAGGGCTTTTAGCTGAAGGTCACACCTGGAATTCTATACAGCAATTTCAGGAATAGTCAGGGGTCTGATGATATCTCCCCAGAGCTTTCTGGAGCCTTGGCTCACGGCAGGCAGGTGAAGTCAGTGGCTTTCAGGAGGCTGCTGCTGATTTCTAGACTAACTGGCTGCTCAATCTCACCCACTGGAATTGAAAAGGCTCTTTCTTATTGCTGTCCAGATTCCCTTATAATTGGGATCCTGTAGGATGGAGCTCTTCTACTGCCCGTGAGAAGACCCAAGGGGAGACCCAGGACATAGGATCAAGACTAGTTTCTTCTGCATCAGTGCGGACAGAGGCTTAAAAATTTACTCTGGACCACATACTCTGTTAAATAGAAGCTTACAACAAAAGCCCTTGTGTGTGGCTAATGATGAGTGAAAGATGCAGCTGCAACAACTAATTAGGTAACACCATGTTTAGAAGAAAGAGAGACTCTGTTTTGGAAGTTTGCAGGGTACACAGAATATACCTGACACTCAGAATGCACCAAGACAAAAATAGATACACTTTCATCACTGAGTTGCAAAAATCACTTTATGCATAAATACCCAAAGCTTTCTCTTTCTGCCTAATTTCCCATTCACTGCTTAGGTTCAGTCAATATAGACTAATTATTTTTACTCTTAAACAAGTACTGCCTTTATCTATGACCCTGAAAAAGAACAAAACATTCTTGATGGTAGCAAGAAAAACAATGAGCATCAGAAGGTTAAAGGAACATTTCCCATCACTTGATTCTTATCTCTTTTGGCTTACCTGGTGTCGCCTCTCACAGGTGTACTCAATCAGCACTCGTAGCCAGGAGATGCTCTGCTCACCTCTTCTTCTCCATAAGAGGGACTCTTCACTGTCACCTTCCTTTTTCAAATAAACATTCAGGAGGCCAGTCCCTGCTCCATACATGTGGTAGAAAAAAGTCAAGCAGTGTTTTCCAGTGACTCCTCGTAGAGGCCTGGACAAGAGTCGTGCTTTTTGTCCGTACACCATGTGGGAAGCCTCGATGTACATGTAGTAGCCTTGACAGCAATGCAACGTCAGGTATTGTTAAAAAGGACACTAATTATATTCGCTTCTTTCTCTTATATATACGTGTATATTTTTCCAGATTATTTTCCATTATAGGTTATTACAAGATATTAAATATCGTTCCCTGTGTTGTACAGTAAATCCTTATTGCTTATCTATTTTGTGTATAGCAGTTTGTATCTCTTAATCCCATACTCCTAAGTTATCCCTCCCCTCTTCTTTCTCTTTTGAGTAGTGTTCTTGGAAACAAATCAGAGTCAATGGATGACTTGACTACAGTACTGATAAAGGATTTCTAATTTTGGAGAATATGTATAATCCAAGGAGGATAAATATGCTACAAAATTTAGACCATCAAAATAAGTGTTTTCATGTAATAATTTAGTTTAATATACAGGAGGTAATAAATATACTAGTATTGTGCCACTGAGGTGGCAATTAACATATCAGAATTTATCCTACTAATTCGTGGACAATACTCTGAGCTTCTATACACTGGTTTAGGGGAATAGTCAGGTAGATCTGGGTTCAAGTCTTGGCTCTACCATTTGTTGTCTGTGTGACTGTGGTCTAATGGATTATCCTCTCTGAACCTATTTTCAATTTAAAAATAAGGATTAATAAACCTTGCTACAGAGGTGTGAGAATTAAATAATGTGTGCGACATATGCTCACATGTAATACATATTCAAATATGAGTTTCCTGTCCTGCCCTCTTTCCTGAGGTTTTCTGTGACACTTCTTGAAAATATAATTATATAATATTTAATATAATTATATATGACATTTTATATATTATATATCTTATACTATATACTGTACATCGTATACATGTTAATTATATAACACTTTACATTTCCATTTTCCTTTCCTAACTTTAGTTTGCTTTTTAATTTACTGGTTTCAGGCAGAAGCAGAATTAGTTCACATGTAAATAAGGCAGTGGTGTGTTGGAGCCTGTTTCCACTGGCTCCCAACAATCAATTGTGTGATTTCTGTTGGTAGGTCCAAATGGCTTCACATTGGTAGTTTGAAATGGGCCATGATGGAAGTATCTACACCACAGAAATGGGACATAACTACGGATCAGCCCTCCCCACAAAATTGAGCTGGTTGGTATTAAATAATTACCATGAAGCTACTGAAACAGGCAATATATTAATAGTAATTTCTAGAATAATACAGCCATAATATAATTCTGTGCACCTGTGGCTCATTTTTAAAAAAGCCATGCACTCTACATAAGAAGCTCTTAATCTTTGCTCATTTGATGAAAACTTTATATCTCTTCTACCTGAAAAAATATGCACAGGTTTTTGTATGTGATTTCATTATCTTCTTTGCCAATATTGATCTTTTTACAAACACAATGTAAAAATAATTTTTACATAGTGTTATCTATTATTTCACACAGAAATTAATGGCTGCATTGAGGGAAGAAAAGAGATCCCAAATAATGCATGCAAATGAAATGGCTTCTAGAGCATTTTTATAGTTTGAAGTTTAATCAATGAGGTCCATTCATTTCCCAAAAGGCAGTGCGTGAGATACCCCAACCAGAACTGATCAGAAGCTCCACCTACGCTCCTTCAAGGCACTCCTCCTCTTCCTTTCCCTCATTTCCGTAAAGACCTGAGAATCCTACACGCTATTAAAAGGGTGGGAGAAAGAGTCCTACCCAATTTGGTCTTATCAAATAGTGAGCACTGTGCAACCCCTTCCCCCAGCGTTTCACTCAGTAAAGTTATCACCCTGAAAAACTGGGTGATCAGACTCATGGGGTGTGGGCTTTGTCAACCAGTCATCCCCATGACCTGCTCTAAAATATTGGGAAAATATTGTCATGTTTCTGGTGTGCTCGCCAATGACATCCTCATTACTAAAACCAGTGGTCAATTTTCAGTCCTGGTCATTCTTGTCATCAGTAGCATTGGACAGAGTAGATCACTCCTGCCTCCTAGAAGGACTTTCTTATCTTGGTCTGTGGGAAGCTGACCTCTCCCGGTTTTTCCCCCACCTCACTGCTTACTCCTTTGCTAGTTCACCCTTTCTTCTCTGACTTCTTGACCCTGGAATGCTCCAAGGCCCAGTTTTTGAACTTCTCTATTCTCACTCACTCCTTTGGTGATCTCATCTTGTTTCATGGCTTTAAATGCTCTGTGTTGTCATATCTCAAATTTAAATTTCCAACCTCTTTTCTGAAATCCAGACTTGTTTATTTAAAGTGCCTAGTAGACATCTCCACATATTGTCAAGTAGACATCTCAGACTGAACATGTTCAGAACGAGGCTCCTAACAGCCTTGCCCTAAAGCCTATCCTAACCTTTCTAGTTGACCAGGCCCCAAACCTGGCCATCATATGCCACTCTTCGCCTCCTCTCACTCTTCACATCCAGGTGGTCAGGAATTCCTGTTGGTTCTACCTTCAAAATATGTCCAGAATCCAGTCATTTTTCTCCTCACCACCTCCATTGCTACCCCCTGGTCTGAGCCAGTATCATTTCTCAGGTGGATTAATACAACACTTCCTAACTAGTCTGCTTGCTTTTACCCTTGTTCTCTGCAATCTAATCTCAACATAGCATCCACAGTAAACCTTCTAAAACAAAAGTTAGATTTTACCATTCCTCTGTTCAAACCCTTCCATTGGCTCAGCATTTCACTCAGAGTGAGAGCTGAATGCCTGAAAATGTTTAGGGCCCCATACGATCTCCTGCTCATTCTCTTAGCTCTCTGACTCTACCACCTTTCTCCTCACTCACTCTGGGTTGTGTGGTCATACTGAGTTCTCTACTGTTCCTGGAATACAGTAGGTATACTACCACCTCAGGGCCTTTGTGTGTCCTAAACTCTGCTTAGAATGGCTTTTCTCTCATATAGTCTCAGGTCTCACTCTCTCACCTCTAACTCTGCTCAGATATCACCTTTTCTATTAGGCCTATTCTGACTACACCATTTCAAATAGCAATTCCCTTCCTCTGGCACCCCTCTTTCTCTATACCCTAATTTATTATTTTCCACACCATTTAATTGCCTCTTAACATACTGTATGATTTTCCTATTTTTTATGTTTGTCTCCTTCCTCTGGAACACACAAAGGCAGAGATATTTCCTTGTTTACTTCACTATGCCTCCAGGTCCTAGAACAGTGCCTGGAACATAGTAGATGCTCAATAAATATTTGTTGAATGAACAAATGATTTTTTTCCACAGCTCTAAGCCACAGACCAGTTTGACCATTTCCAAAGCACATGGCTCTACCAAGGTCCCTCCAGTTGCATGAGGATCTTGGCAATGAGACATGTACTTGAATAGGATGCTCCAAGGCAAAGCTGGAACAAGTCCAAGTTTTGATAAAATTAAAGTCATATCAAAGCAAGTGTTCTCAAGCTAGTTCCATACCATCTGATGTATTTTTTAACCAAACACACATTCTTAACTTCATTATCTTCATTCTTTCACTGGCAATAAAATTGCTACACAAGAAGCACTGGGGTTTTTACACCTTTAGCAATGAGAGGAAATTTTGTTGTTCTTTTCTCTAATATTTCCTAACTTAAGCAAGACTAGATATAAACAAATACAGATACACAAAATCCTTACAGAAGGGTATATTTAATTTAATTCCATGGAAAATAAAGTCAAAGCATGAAATGACCACGGTTTCTCACCTACTATGCACAAATGTATTCCATACTATCCTATACATAAGTTAGTATAGCACAGTGAACTGAAACCCTACTTTAATGCATGTTTAAATTAAAAAATATTTCCTCCAGAAATAATTCTTAGGTAAATAAGAAGAAAGTCCAAGAAAAATAACTTTGGTGCCTGGCTTTGGGGCACTCAAAAGCCTACTTGAATCCTAAGAAAAGGACCTTGGCTAAAGATGAAACACTCAATTGTGGGGCGGGGAGGGCTCCTCTGAAAGATGCTGTCACTGGGAAACTGGAAAGTAGAGACTATTGTGGGTCTAAAACATGAAGTCTTTTCAGAGTGGAAAGGAAGCAATAGATCCATCATAAGTGAGAGATGACCCAAGAAGTATCTTCCGTCTAGTGATGATGGTGCAACCCAGTGATAACGACATGAGTCCTGGCCAAAACAGTCTGAGGTCCTGGAAGAGAGGTAAACCTCTAATCACCTCCAGGATTATCTAACTGAATTGCTTCTTTCGTGAGTACTGTGCACTAATCATTTAGCCTCAACTGGATGAAGCATTACTGTGGTAATGCTTTCAGCTCATGCGTCTCTGGGTCTTGGGTAACTGACTGAAGCCATTACCTAAGGCTTCCAGTTCCAGATATTGTTGTGTTTAGCACCATGAAAGATGAAATGAAAGCTCCTAAGGTGTTTGACATGTGTAATTGTGCTGCTTTTGGAAGAGAGGGGTAACATCCAGGGGAGTGTCAGTATAACTGTGCCTCTCTGGGGCACTGGCACCAGTCTGCTTTTCTTGAGTAATGCTGACCGTTCCAAAAATCCTTCAGGTTTTTTTGTTGTTTTTTTTTAAACGGTTTCTATTTTAAGCACATATGCATATTCCATAAGGTAATACTGATTTAGACTAATCTAGATCAACATCTATACCTAAAAATAATTGTAACATATTTGTCAACTGATCAGAATTTGTCCCTTTGATGCCCAGACCAATTATTCCTCTTGATTCCAAATATGTTTTGCTTCTTGACTTGCATGTGACACTTCCTTTCCCCAGAAAAGATCACAGCTTCACAGAGAGCCAGTCTGCCTCACATGTGTTTGGAAAGCAGAGAAAAGCTCTGTGTGTTGACAAGCTTTGCCACATTCCAACTCCAAATGCTGTCTGTCTCAGCAAACAAAAGCTATGGATTGGAGCCAGGAGCCCCAGTGCTGAAACCTCAGACTGGCTTACGTGTTCCTGCACATGAAGGATTCCAGTCTGCAGAAGGGATTATTAACTAGAGAAAACAAATCACTTTCTCTCTGTGGATCACTGTTTAACATTCAAGACGGGGGTTCCAATGGGTCTACTGGGAGATGAGGGTCCCATCTGTTCTTTGCTCAGCAGCTGTGATGTGTTGAGACACACACCATATTTGTAATTTGGAGCAGTGAAGCAGCTGTTCCTCTAGTCTAGCAGCCTCCTCTCACCAGGGCCAGGAAGGAGTGGGGGGCCGTGTGGAATGAATAGCTAGCTGCTTCATTAAGCTGAAAGAGGATTCTTAACAATCAGGGAAAAAAGATACCAATGCTTTGGGAAGAACAACTGCTAAATGCGTCTCTCTAAAATTGTTCTTTGCTATATCTTTTAAATGATTTTTAAAGCTCCATCATAAATGAGGAGTTATTATTTATTGGGTACAGAGTTTCGGCTTGGGAAAATGAAAAAAATTTCTGGAGATGGATGGTGCTGATGGTTACACAACAAGGTGTATGTATTTAATGCCACTGAATTACGTATGTAAAAATGCCTAAAATGGTAAATTTTATGTTATGTATATTTTACCACTTTTTTTTTAAAAGCCTGTCGTAGAAGCCTTCTCTTGTGTAAGCAGGGTCTGACAATATTAGCAACTAGTGTGATAAGTTATGAAAAGATTGAGGGAGATTGGAGATTTTAATAATCTGGAGCTAATTGCCCCAACAGTTACAGCCTGGTTGGGTAGCATCATTACATGTCTGGATATTAGTACCAAAATTCTTAAAAGACAAGGACTTGAATGAGACTGCTATTAAATTTCAGCTATATAACCAACACATTAAATATATAATTTTGAATTTCTTTCGTCTGACAGCACACTTTTATAAATAAATGTCATTATTTGGTATTTTAATGTATCATTGATATTTCTGCCACACAAGAAGGGGGTGTTCTTAGAAGTGTATAAGACTCTTACGTTTAGTAAGTAGCATGTCGGAAGAGAATTTAATTGTCAGAAGTACAGAAGATGTATTGAAACACTGAACAGTACCACAAAAGAAACTGATGGTGTCTCTTTCTTTGGAAATTGTTAAAATGATGAATAGCTACTTTTCTAGGATTTGGTGGTAGGGAGAAGAGAGGGAGGACTGGATGACTTTTAATCTATTCACTGGTGGACTCAGTGAGCTAGGAAATGTTACAGTTGAAGGCATTTTCTCACTAAACTGGATAGCTATCTGTTGCTTTATTTATTCTACTATCTTTTGGCCACAAAAATCCATGTAAACTCCAGGGCAACTAAAACAATTGTTTGAAAAGAATTCTGGGGCTTCCCTGGTGACACAGTGGTTGGGAGTCAGCCTACCGATGCAGGGGACATGGGTTCATGCCCCGGTCCAGGAAGATCCCACATGCCACAGAGCGACTGTGCCCGTGAGCCATGGCCGCTGAGCCTGCACGTCCGGAGCCTGTGCTCCGCAATGGGAGAGGCCACAACAGTGAGAGGCCCGCGTAATGCAAAAAAAAAAAAAAAAAAAAGAATTCTGACAGCATGGCATCATATAAATGTTAATAAAATTTCAGTAGCCAATAAAACCCTTGGAACTTTGTTAAGACTTGTCTTCATTATCTTGTAAAGAAATAGCATTAGTGTCAGGGAACTTTCTGATTCTGCCAGGATAGAGCTACTCAAGTAGATGGTGACAAGAAATGGATAGACAAATCCACCAGAGTCCATCCTAGCTCAATGCAAGTCAAGATTTATCTGTCACAAGTGCCTTTATTATTTTATTAAATAAGGAACCGAATGGTGGAGCTAGAATTTTTTTTGTCTTTGTTGTTGTTCTAGTAGAATGACATATTCTATGAGATGACTGACTTAAACATTGAAAATGTTTCCCCAACTTTAGTCACACAAATACTACCATCATGATATATATATTTACTTATCCACATACTACCTGCACTGTTATTCATTTAATATTTTTCTTTAAATAGATTCCAGTTTTGCTACTTAAATCCATTTATTCAAATAGGAAACTGCATGTTAGCATGAAAACAGAAAACAAGCTATAAATCTGTGAAATAATGGTTTTGCTGTACTGATTGTATGTTTTTCTTTTACATAAATATTACTATCAAAAATATTCATCCACTTACCCCTTAAATTACCCAGTGGTACTCTGGAAAACATTGGTTTAAGGTCTACCAAACCTTCTGGTTTCTATTAAGTCATTTTATTTGTAAGCATAGTCCATGATTTTCTATTTATAAAAGCACAAGTGACACAAAACACCAAGTCCAAGAAAGTATCCCAGAGATGAGCATCAGATTTTATAAACTAGTCACTCATTATAAAAATAGTAATACCGTTCACTTCAGTGGAGCTTATATAGTATCAAGCCTTTCAGAAATATAACCTCAGTTAATCATCACAGCAGCCCTAAGAGATTAGCAGGGCATCCACTGTTATATTTATTTTACACATGAGGAAACTGAGGCTCAGAGAAGTTATGTGACCAGTTTCCAGGTTATGCAGGTAGCAAGTGGAAGAGTCAGCTCACTGTGTACCCATTGGTCTTTCCACTAGACCACATACACCATGCTATGCCCTAGAACTGGAAACTACATCAGCAGTTAGTGAGTCAGGAACTACGGCTCCCTTGGAATTGCTATGTAGGATGACGTATTCATTCTGATAGACACAATAAACTATATCGTAGCCTTTCTGAACTTCCTTTTTTAATTTAATGAACCTATATTTACTGACCATCTAATGTAGTTGTCTGTAAAATAGCTTTGTATGCCTCTCCTCTTTCTATTTTCTCTTGTATATGTTCTTCCAAGTGTAAATTGACAGGCTTTAAGGATGGGAAGTAAAAGGGCAGAATGCAGTATATGAGTACAGGTATATCTTCTGAAAGTCCCAGAATGCATTGCATTCAAAAAAGATTCTGCTGTCACTAACACCTAACAAATACCCTCCAGTCATCAAAGAGAAAGATACTGTTGCTGGTCCAGCATTTGAGCCTGTCACTTTATTAAAGTATAGAATAAGAAATTCAGCCAATTTTGTACCCTGCCATTATTTTACTGCCTGTATTTGGAAAAAGAGACATATAAAAGATTGTTAGGACTAAAGGTAAAAATAACAAAAACTCAACAATGCAGGCAATAGAAGACCTGTTTGGATGTAATTTCATTATTGTTTAAATTGTACATCTAATCACAGGCAGGTTTGCTATTGCTCTCCCAGGATCCAAGCAGACAATAATTAAAATTACTTTGAATGAGTTTCAGTGCTTTAATATTTAAAATGTGTATGTTGCCTTAACTGATCTATAAGATCTTGTCTACCTCCAGCATCCTATAAATCTATGAACTGTTACTAAGCCAATTACATTTTCTTATTACTTCAGACCATATCCCTGTTGAAGAGAAATTCTAGTGACATTCATCTAAGCAACAGTAAGTACATTTACTATGTAAGTCACTTCTTTAAAAAAATAGGAGGTGGACTTCCCTGGTGGCGCAGTGGTTAAGAATCTGCCTGCCAATGCAGGGGACATGGGTTCGAAACCTGGTCCGGGAAGATCCCACATGCCGCGGAGCAACAAAGCCCGTGCGCCACAACTACTGAGCCTGTGCTCCAGAGCCCACAAGCCACAACTACTGAGCTTGCGTGCTGCAACTACTGAAGCCCATGCACCTACATAGAGCCCATGCTCTGCAACAAGAGAAGCCACCACAGTGAGAAGCCTGCACAGTGCAATGAAGAGTAGCCCCCGCTCACTGCAATTAGAGAAAGCCTGCATGCGGCAACGAAGACCCAACGCAGCCAAAAATAAATAAAATAAAATGAAAAAATAAAAAATAGGAGGTAATTGTTAAGTGGTTTCTACCATAATTAAATTTAAAAGGCATTTGCAGTATTTTTTTACTATGATAGTTGTCCCCAATATTTATTTGAGAGAGATTTATAACTTTATAACTCTATAAAGTTATAACTTTATAACCCTTTATAACTCTCAATCAAACTCAAGATTGAGAGTTATAAAGGGAAAAAAGTAGAATAGTCTCTCATACAGTTCATAGCCAAAGGCAGTATAAATGTAAATTTTAATATTCTGCTTCTACTACTCCTTGCCAAAGACAGAACATCGTTCAATAACATAATATCAGATACAACAAGACCTTGGGTAGAACAGCCAGGAAATATCAACAAAAGAATACAGTTGAAAGAGACCAGAGACACATAGAGCTCATTCAAAAACATTATGATGGGTTGGTTTGTAGTGCGGAAGAAAACAGCAAATGCCTTCAAATTTTGAGTATAACAATCACGCTCTTAAATATATGATGCTAAAAAATGAAATACCAGGGACATCCCCTTGTGGATATGTTGAGTAACTTGTAGCTGACCTACACTTCTAATGAGAAAAATTATTTTTTAAATGGATAAATTTTTTTTAGAAAACATCTGTTTTGAAGTTGTCAGAGAGCTTCCCAAGCAGCAAGAACTTGAGGGGCCAAGATCCCTGAGACAAGGGAAGGTCAGTGAAGTGAACTCAACATTCTTCAAGCTGCTTTCCCCACTGGGGCATTTGCCTATTCAGTTTAGAAGTTAAGCAGAGGGCAGCTAAGAGGCAGAGAAACCAACAGTTCTCACTGTGGGATGATAAAAACTGGAGTTCAGGGCTGCAAAAGCAGCTGGGGCTTGAGGATCAAGTTTTGTGAGAAATGATACACACAGCAGAGTGAGCAATCTTCCCTTGAGGCATGTGCCAAATTATTTAATTTATTTATTTCTTATACAGCACGTTCTTATTAGTTATCTACTTTATACATTTTAGTGTATACATGTCAATCCCAATCTCCCAGTTCATCCCCACTCCCCCGCCACTTTCTCCCCTTGGTGTCCATACGTTTGTTCTCTACATCTGTGTCTCTATTTCTGCCCTGAAAACCAGTTAATCTGTACCATTTTTTCAGGTTCCACATACATGTGTTAATATACAATATTTGCTTTTCTCTTTCTGACTTACTTCACTCTGCATGACAGTCTCTAGGTTCATCCACGTCTCTACAAATGACCCAGTTTTGTCCCTTTTTATGGTTGAGTAATATTCCATTGTATATATGTACCACATCTTCTTTATCCATTCATCTGTTGATGGGAATTTAGTTGCTTCCATGACCTGGCTATTGTAAATAGTGCTGCAATGAACATTGGGGTGCATGTGTCTTTTTGAATTATGGTTTTCTCTGGGTATATGCCCACTAGTGGGATTGCTGGATCATATGGTAATTCTATTTGTAGTTTTCTAAGGAACCTCCATACTGTTCTCCATAGTGGCTGTATCAATTTACATTCCCACCAACAGTGCAAGAGGGTTCCCTTTTCTCCACACCCTCTCCAGCATTTATTGTTTGTAGATTTTCTGATGATGGCCATTCTGACCAGTGTGAGGTGATACCTCATTGGAGTTTTGATTTGCATTACATTTGTTTATTTTTGTTTGTTTATCCATTACTCTAGGAGGTGGGTCAAAAGATATCTTGCTGTGGTTTATGTCAAAGTCTTCCTAGGTTTTCCTCTAAGAGTTTTATAGTGTCTGATCTTACATTTAGGTCTTTAATCCATTTGGAGTTCATTTTTGTGTATGGTATTAGGGAGTGTTCTAATTTCATTCTTTTACAATTGTTGGATTCTGTTTGCTAGTATTTTGTTGAGGATTTTTGCACCTATATTCATCAGTGATATTAG
This sequence comes from Neophocaena asiaeorientalis asiaeorientalis, assembly GCF_003031525.2. Classification (NCBI taxonomy): domain Eukaryota; kingdom Metazoa; phylum Chordata; class Mammalia; order Artiodactyla; family Phocoenidae; genus Neophocaena; species Neophocaena asiaeorientalis. Next base: position 9,711,661 of record NW_020172625.1, read on the forward strand.
TCTGTAATTTTCCTTTTTGTAGTATCTCTATCTGGTTTTGGTATCAGGGTAATGGTGGCCTCGTAGAAAGAGTTTGGGAGTGTTCCTTCCCCTACAATTTTTTGGAAGGGTTTGAGAAGGGTGGGTGTTAGCTCTTCTCTAAATGTTTGATAGAATTCACCTGTGAAGCCATCTGGTCCTGGACTTTTGTTTGTTGGAAGATTTTTAATCACAGTTTCAATTTAATTACTTGTGATTGGTCTGTTCATATTTTCTATTTCTTCCTGGTTCAGTCTTGGAAGGTTATACCTTTCTAAGAATTTGTCCATTTCTTCCAGGTTGTCCATTTTATTGGCATAGAGTTGCCTGTAGTAATCTCTCACGATGCTTTGTATTTCTGCAGTGTCCATTTTAACTTCTCCTTTTTCATTTCTAATTTTATTGATTTAAGTCCTCTCCCTCTTTTTCTTGATGAGTCTGGCTAAGGTTTATCAATTTTGTTTATCTTCTCAAAGAACCAGCTTTTAGTTTTATTGATCTTTGCTATTGTTTTCTTTGTTTCTATTTCATTTATTTCTGCTCTGATGTTTATGATTTCTTTCCTTCTACTAACTTTGGGTTTTGTTTGTACTTCTTTCTGTAGTTCCTTTAGGTGTAAGGTTAGATTGTTTATTTGAGATTTTTCTTGTTTCTTGAGGTAGGATTGTATTGCTATAAACTTCCCTCTTAGAACTGCTTTTGCTGCATCCCATAGGTTTTGGATCATCATGTTTTCATTGTCATTTCTTTCTACGTACTTTCTGATTTCCTCTGATTTCTTCAGTGATCTCTTGGCTATTTAGTAACATATTGTTTAGCCTCCATATCTTTGTGTTTCTTACGTTTTTTTCCCCTGTAATTGATTTCTAATCTCATAGCGTTGTGGTTGGAAAAGATGCTTGATATGATTTCAATTTTCTTAAATTTATCAAGGCTTGATTTGTGACCCAAGATGTGATCTATCCTGGAGAATGTTCCATGTGCACTTGAGAAGAAAGTGTAATCTGCTGTTTCTGGATGGAATGTCCTATAAATATCAATTATCTACATCTGGTCTTTTGTGTCATTTAAAGCTTGTGTTTCCTTATTAATTTTATGTCTGGATGATCTGCCCCTTGGTGAAGTGAGGTGTTAAAGTTCCTATTATTGTGTTACTGTCAATTTCCTCTTTCATAGCTGTTAGCATTTGCCTTATTTATTGAGTTGTTCCTATGTTGAGAGCATACATATTTATAAATTGTTATATCTTTATTCTTGGATTGATCCCTTGATCATTATGTAGTATCCTTCCTTGTCTCTGGTAACATTGTTTATTTTAAAGTCTATTTTGTCTGATATGAGTCTTGCTACTTCAGCTTTCTTTTGATTTTCATTTGCATGGAATATTTTTTTCCATCCCCTCACTTTCAGTCTGTATGTGTCCCTAGGTCTGAAGTGGGTCTCCTGTAGACAGCATATATATGGGTCTCATCTTTGTATCCATTCAGCAAGCCTGTGTCTTTTGGTTGGAGCATTTAATCCATCCACATTTAAGGTAATTATCGATATGTATTTTCCTATTACCATTTTTTTAACTGTTATGTGTTTCTTTTTGTAGGTCCTTTTTTTCCTCTTGTGTTTCCTACTTAGAGAAGTTCTGTTAGTATTTGTTGTAGAGCTGGTTTGCTGGTGCTGAATTCTCTTAGCTTTTGCTTGTCTGTAAAGCTTTTGATTTCTCCCTTGAATCTGAATGAGATTCTTGCCAGGTAGAGTAATCTTGGTTGTAGGTTCTTCCCTTTCATCACTTTAAATATATCGTCCCACTCTCTTCTGGCTTGTAGAGTTTCTGCTGAGAAATCAGCTGTTAACCTTATGGGAGTTCCCTTGTATGTTATTTGTCATTTTTCCCTTGTTGCTTTCAATAATTTTTCTTTGTCTTTAATTTTTGTCAATTTGCTTACTATGTGTCTCAGTGTGTTTCTCCTTGGGTTTATACTGCCTGGGACTCTCTGTGCTTCTTGGACTTGGTGGCTATTTCCTTTCCATGTTAGGGAAGTTTTCTATTATAATCTCTTCAAATATTTTCTCGGGTCCTTTCTCTCTCCTCCTTCTGAGATCCCTATAATGCAAATGTTGTTGCGTTTAATGTTGTTCCAGAGGTCTCTTAGGCTGTCTTCATTTCTTTTCATTCTTTTTTCTTTATTCTGTTCCATGGCAGTGAATTCCATCATTCTGTCTTCCAGGTCACTTATCCATTCTTCTGCCTCAATTATTCTGCTATTGATTCCTTCTAGTGTTTTTTTCATTTCAGTTATTGTACTGTTCATCTCTGTATTTTTTGTTCTTTAATTCTTCTAGGTCTTTGTTAAACATTTCTTGCATCTTCTCGATCTTGCCTCCATTCTTTTTCTGAGGTCCTGGATCATCTTCACTATCATTATTCTGAATTCTTTTCTGGAAGGTTGCCAATCTCCACTTCATTTAGTTGTTTTTCTGGGATTTTATCTTGTTCCTTCATCTCGTGCATAGTCCTCTGCCTTTTCATCTTGTCTATCTTTCTGTGAATGTGGTTTTTGTTCCACAGGCTGCAGAAGTGTAGTTCTTCTTGCTTCTGCTGTCTGCCCTCTGGTGGATGAGGCTATCTAAGAGGCTTGTGCAAGCTTCCTGATGGGAGGGACTGGTGGTGGGTAGAGCTGGGTGTTGCTCCAGTGGGCAGAGCTCAGTACAACTTTAATCCGCTTGTCTGATGATGGGTGGGGCTGGGTTCCCTTCCTGTTGGTTGTTTGGCCTGAGGCAACCCAGCACTGGAGCCTACCCGGCTTTTTGGTGGGGCTAATGGCAGACTCTGGGAGGGCTCCTGCCAAGGAGTACTTCCCAGAACTTCTGCTGCCAGTGTCGTTGTCCCCGTGGTGAGCCACAGCTGCCTCCCACCTCTGCAGGAGGCCCTCTAACACTAGCAGGTAGGTGTGGTTCAGTCTCCTATGGGTTCACTGCTCCTTCCCTTGGGTCCTGATGCAAACACTACTTTGTGCATGCCCTCCAAGAGTGGAGTCTCTGTTTTTCCCAGTCCTGCCAAATTCCTGCAATCAAATCTCTCTAGCCTTCAAAGTCTGATTCTCTAGGAATTCCTCCTCCCGTTGCTGGTCCCCCAGGTTGGGATGCCTGACAGTGGGGCTCAGAACCTTCACTCCAGTGGGTGGACTTCTGTGGTATAAGTGTTCTCCAGTTTGTGAATCACCCCCCCCCCCAGTGGTTATGGGATTTGATTTCATTGTGATTGCACCCCTCCTACCATCTCATTGCTGCTTCTCCTTTGTCTTTGGATGTGGGGTATCTTTTTTGGTGAGTTCCAGTGTCTCCCTGACAATGATTGTTCAGCAGTTGGTTGTGATTCCGGTGCTCTCGCAAGAGGGAGTCTCTCATCCGCCAGGATGGAATTTCTTCTGGACTCTGCTGTCTCCCTTCCACTCTCTCCTCTTCAGAAATAGAACAGCCAGTAGTCCTCCCTCCAAGGAAATGGCGAGCTAAGTCGTGACTATGCAACAAAGTCTTTTTTACTCCATTGGAAACGCTGTTTAAAATTTCATTTTGAGGTTTTACATTTCCGTAGTGGCCTCAACAACAGAGGATAGATTGAAAAGATAAGGCAAAACATTGAAAGTTATCCACATTTAGCAAAGCAATACCCTTCCTCTCCTCTGCCTTCCCAAGACTTAGACTACCCAAATTCTTTTTTTCCTTTGTTTAAAATTGAGATACAATTGTCAATAAACATTATATCAGTTTCAGGTGTACAACATAATGATCCGATATTTGTATATATTTAAAAATGATCACTCCAGCAAGTCTAGTTAACATCCATCACCACACACAGTTACAAATTGTGTATGTGTGTTTTGTGATGAGGACTTTTAAGACTTATTCTCTTAACAGTTTTCAAACATGCAATACAGTGTTACTAACTATAGTCACCATACTGTACATTACATACCCATGACTTTATTTTATAGCTGAAAGTTGATACTTTTTGACCACTTCACCCATTTCACCCACTCTCCACACCCTACCTCTGGCAAACATCAATCTATCTATATATCTATGAATTTGGTGTTTTGTTTTATTTTTAGATTCCACATATAAGTGAGCACATATGGCATTTGTCTCTCTTTCTCTAACTTATTTCACTTTGCAAAATGCAATCAAGGTCCACCCATGTTGTTGCAAATGGCAAGATTTCATTCTTTTTTATTCCTGAACAGCATTCCAGTGCCATATCTATATATCTATATACTATATAGATAAATATTCACACATACATACATACATACATACAGAAAACTGTCATTACTTGACCTGCTTGGCAAGTTTCATTCCCACACCTTGTCTTTATTTAACCTGACTGAGGTAAACCTTATTCTGTATGAACAGCCTTATCTCATGGGCATTTGCCAAGAACAATCAAACAATTGTTTAACATTGCAATTGCCTAAGGTGCTATTAATAATGGAAGCTAACAAAAGGCTGACCAAAAAATTTTCAGGAAAAAATTAGGGAATGATATGTCTGTGGGGAGCTTTGCAAAACTCCAAAATATTCTTGTCAATCTAGAAAATGATGCACATGTGCAGAGATATACACATACCCAGGAGAGAACTGAGAAGGTCCTAACCTGGCTGACTTTGAGTCTCTGAACAAGAAAAAAGTGAAGGCTAGCAGAGATGTAAATTGTCTACTTGAGCATTGAAACCATGCCCCAATACAAACACAGAGCACCTTTGCAAGGGCTGGGAGATGTATTGGTTCAAGTCATTTAAGAAAAATCTCTCTTCAGTCGTTAGTTGATGGTTAAGCTGAGCATATTTTTCAGTGGCCACACACAACAAAGAATACAGATTCTATATAATTAGTTCAGGAAAGTCACTAAACAAACAAGTAGCAGGAACAACAGCAATAACAACAACAACAACAAAATGTTGGGAGGAGGGGAAGCTGTCACATTGTAGTATTAAAAATAACCAGTTTTTAACAAAAATTATGAGACACACAAAGGAACAGGAAACTGTGGCTCATACACAAGATAAAAAGCTGTCAATAGAAACTGTCTCTAAGGAAGCCTATAATTGAATTTACTAGACAAAGACTTTAAGTCAGCTATTATACATATGTGCAAAGAATTAAAAGAAACTCTGCCTGAAGAATTAAAAGAAAGTATGGGAGTGATGTCTCACCAAATAGAGAGTATCATTAAAAAGAGAATTTACAAAAAACCAACTAGGAATTATGGGTTTGAAAAGCACAATAACTGAAATGAAACATTCACAAGAGAGGCTCAACAACAGATTGGAACTAGCAGATGAAAGAGGCAGTAAACTCAAAGACAGGTAAACTGAGATTATCCAATCTGATGAACAAAGGAAAAGGAATGAAGAAAAATGAACAGAGCTTCAGAGGTTGGTGGGACAGCATCAAGTGTATTACCATATGCACAATGGGAGTCTCAGAAGGAAGGAAAGAGAGGAAGGGGCAAAAAGAACATTTTAAAAATATACTGGCCAAAAATATTCCAAACCTGATGAAAAATATTAATCTACACACCCAAGAAGGTCAAACAACTTTAAGTGGATAAACTCAAGGAGACATACACCTAGAAAAATCACAGTTAACTGCTGAAAGACAAAGACAAAGAAAACTTTGAAAGCAAGAGAAAAGTGACTCAAGTAACTCATCATGTACAAGGGATCCTCAATAAGATTAACATCTGACTCCTCCTCAGAAAACATGAGACCAGAAAGCAGTGAGATGACATAATTCAAAAGTGTTGAAAGAAAACCAAGAATTCTATATCAAGAAAAAGTATCCTTTAAAAGCAAAGGAGAATTTAAGACATTCCCAGACAAATACTGAATTCATCACTAGCTACTAAAGGGAATCCTTCAAGCTGAAATGAAAGGACACTAGACAATAACTCAATCCACATGAAGAAAGAAAGAGCACTGATAAAGGTAACTATATAGGTATATATAAAAGACAGAATAAATGTATTTTTGTTTCTCTTTTTAAAATATCTGGTTTAAAAGACAACTGCATAAGGCAATAACTTAAAAATCATGTCTATGGGCTTATAATGTAAAAGATATCATGTACATGACAATCATAGTACAAAGGAAGGAGGAGGTTTTGTATACCATGAAAAAATTAAGTCAATATTAAATATAAACTAGATTGTCTTAAGATGTTAATGTTAATCTTTAGGGCAATACTAAGAAAATAACTTTTAAAATATATAGTAAAACAAACAATAAGGAGATTAAAATGTTATCTTAGAAAATATCTATTAAACACAAAAGAAGGCAGTAATAGAGGAATAAAGGAACAAAAAAACCCCTGTAATACATACAATACAGAAAACAAATAGAAAAAAGGCAGACATAAATTCTACCTTATTAGTAATCACATTAAATGTAAATGTACTAAACACTCTAATCAAAAAGTAGAGACGGGTAAAATGGATTTCAAAAGATTCAATTATATGCTATCTTCAAGAGACACACATTAGATTCAAAGATACAAATAAGGGGCTTCCCTGGTGGCGCAGTGGTTGAGAGTCCGCCTGCCGATGCAGGGGACACGGGTTCGTGCCCTGGTCCGGGAGGATCCCACATGCTGCGGAGCAGCTGGGCTCGTGAGCCGTGGCCGCTGAGCCTGTGCCTCCAGAGCCTGTGCTCCACAACGGGAGAGGCCACAACAGTGAGAGGCCCGTGTACCACAAAAAAAAAGACAAAATAAGTTGAAAGTGAAAGGTTGGAAAAAGATATGTCACTCACAGTACCTAAAATAGAAATGGAGTGGCTATAGTAATATTTGACAAAACAGACATTAAACAATGAGATACCACCTCATATCCATTAAGATGGGTATAATCAAAACCAGAAACCAACAAGTATGATAAGTATATGGAGAAATATGTGTGAAGGAGAAACCTTCACACACTGCTTGTGGAAATGTAAAATTGTGCAGTCACTTTGCAAAATAGTCTGGCAATTCCTCAATGTTTAAATATAAAGTTACCATATGACCCAACACAACCAAAATAAATGAAAACTTATATTCACACAAAATCCTGTACGCAGATACCGTAGCATCATTATTCATAATAGCCAAAAAGTAGAAATAAACAAAATGTTCATCAGCTAAATAATGGATAAACAAAATGTGGTATTTCCATGCATTGGAATATAATCACAATAAAACCAAAGTGCTGATTCATGCTACTAGGATGAACCCTGAAGACATTATGCTAAGTGAAAGAAGCCAATCAAAAACTACATGTTGTATAATTGCATTTATATTAAAGATCCAGAATAGGCAAATACATAGGGACAGAAAGTAGATTAGTAATTATCTACGGATGGGGGTGGCAAGAGTTGGGGAGGGAATGGGAGTGAGTGCTAATGTATACAAGGTTCCTTTCTGAGGTGATAATGATGTTCTGGAATTAGATAGTGGTGATTGCACAACTTTGTGAATATGCTAAGCACCACAGAATTGTATACTTTAAAAGAGTGAATTGTATAGTGTGTGTATTCTATCTTAATAAAGCTAATAGTAAAAAAAATGGAAATTTTGTAACTGAAAAATAGAATTACTAAAATTAAGTAATCAATCATTGAATTTAACAGCATACTGGACATAGCAAAAAAGACTTGCAAACTAAAAAAAAAAAATAGGTCAATAGAAAATATCCAAACTGAAGAACGGAGAACAAAAAGAAAGAAAATCTTTGTAAAAGAGCATAAAGGATATATAATACATGGTGAGATCTTTTAATGTACATGCAATTGGAATCTCAGGAAGAGAGGAGATAAAGTGGGGCAGAAGCAATATTTGACAAGATAAAGGTCAAGCATTTTTGAAAACTCAACCTAAAGATTAAGGAAGTTTAATGAACCCCAAACAGAATAACTACAAAGAAGACTACACACATGCAAATCATTTTAAAATGCTGGAAACAAAACATGAGGAGAAAATATTAAAAGCATCCAGAGAATAAAAGTACCCTTTCAAAGGAACAACTCTATGACTGAAAACTGACTCAATAGAAATGATGGAAGCCAGAAGACAACTGAACGACATCTTTAAAGGTCTGATTAAAAAAATGATTGTCAACTTAGAATTCTATTCTCAGCAAAAACATCCTTCAAATGTAAAGGAAAAATAAAGACATTCTCAGACAAACAAAAACTGAGAGAATTCATTAGCAGTGGACTTACACACACACACACACACACACACACACACACACACACACAACCCCAAACCAAAACCAAAACCAAACAAAACACTAGATGCAGAAGAAAATACTTCTGGCAGAAGAGAAATATTTCCTAAAAAAAAAAAAAAGATTCAAGAGAGAAACATGAAAATGCAGGAAGGAATGAATACTAATGGAATGGAGAAATATGTGAATAAATATAGAAGCAACCAAACCAGTCATATCTTTTGGGGTTTAAAAAATAGTTTCTATATGCCTAATAACATAGGTTCAAAATATATACAAGCAAGAATTGATAGAACTGAAAGAAGAAATAAATTCACAATCATAATAGGAAACTAATACACCTCTCAACTGAACAGATAAAAATCAGTAAAAATATAGAAAATAGGAACAGGATTACAAGCTTGATTCAGTCAACATATACAGACCACTTCATACAACAACAAAATATACATTATTTTCTAACACACATAGAACATTTACCTAATTGACTCTTTTTTTGGCATTTCAACAAATTGCAAAGGATTGAAATCATTAAGGGTATGTTCTCTGAGCAGAGTCGGATTATCTAGAAACAAGTTAAAAACAGTAACTAGAAAATTCCCAAATATTTAGAAATTAAGCAATACACTTATAAATAACCTATGCATAAAAGAAAAAAGCAAAATGGAAATGAGAAAATACTTTGAACTGAATGAGAGGGAAAACACAACTTATTAAAACATGTGGGTTACAGCTAAAACTGCATTTAGAGGGAAATTTGCAGCACTTTTCTATGTACATGTTATACTTCAGTAAGTATTTTACTTTAAAAAAAATGAAGAGCAATGTACTTTTCTAGCAGTATCTAGGAGATCCCTGGCTGGGTATTTAGGGGTCCTGGATTACAACCCAAGTTCTAAACTAATACTGAGTAGTTGTCAAAGTAAGGCTAAAGGAAAAGCATCTCAGTGTAGGAAAAGAGTGCAGAACTGGGTGTCATGATCGTCTGGTTCCAGTCCTAGACCCCCCTTTAACTATGTCAGTTTGTTGAATCAAATAACCTCAGTTAGGAGGTAAAACCTGGGAGCATCTGAGCGAAACTTGGTTGCAGATACTTATCTAGGTATCACAATAATTTTAAAACTTGATTTTGAGTACCTTTAGATGATGTACACACATCAGCAAACCACAGTCCCCACTGCACTCTGTTACATAACAGCCCTCCTGCTAAAGACATGGTTTCCTAACACATGACTGCATCTGAATTTGCAACCTCCGGGCCACGTGTTTTCTAAGGTGCTTTCTGGTTTTAATGTTCTCTGTTTCCATGACTTGCACTCAAAACTATGTCCAAAATCTGGATATACTTCTATTAAATGTTATTCATTGTTTATCTGAAATTCACATTTAACTGGGTGTCACGTACTTTTACTTGCTAATTTTAGCACTTCTACCACCAATGCAAGTGACTTTACAAGATTCCACAATAATAACCCGTTCAGGAGGGACCATTTTGAAGGTTGATATAATCTATGGTAGATTGTTTGCAAAAATAGCCATAATTATTCCTTCCCTATATCCAGTAGCTCCTCCCATCACTCTTTGAATCTGACCTAGCAGAACAAGTTATCCCAGTTGAGGCCCCCCTAAACTAGCCAGCTCCTCACTAACTTGGCAGATGGCTTCAGATGCATGAATGAGCCCAACAAAGAACTGAACTGCCCAGCTCAGCCCAGATCAAATTGCCACCTTGCAGAATAGTGAGTGAAATAAGTGGTTATTATCTTAAGCCACTAAGCTTTGGGGTGTTTGCTATACACTAAAAGCTACCTGATATAGAACCAATTCTAATCCTAATAAAGGAGTTAGATGTGATAATCCTTTTTCTTATAATGTTTTTGACACCTGGCCTCTGATTTATGAAGCTGATACTCTTTCATATTGTACAACATTCAACAAAAGTCATTCATTCATGGTATTGGCCTGTTTCTTTTCAAGCTGATCTGAATATAAATGCCCAAGACCTCACCTTATGTATCACCTGAGATGAAGGCGGAATCAAGAGAACTGTGTTTGAGTCCTGGCTCTCATACCCAATTTGCCTCTGTCTACCCTCATCTTTATGAGAGAGCCACTAGAGAAGGGTTTCAAGCCTTTTCTGAGATCAAACTGCTTCTCATTTTCCCAGACCTTTGTGATCACTTAGACAGATGTTGAGGATAGTGTTAGATGTAAAGCCCCTAAGCAGGATGGCTAAGAAAGTGGTGCCTACTATGATGTCTATTGGGAAAACTATCAAGTAAATCTTCATCATTTTGCTTTAGGACCACTAAAATGGTCCATTTAAAGCCTTTCAATGAATGCTTTTTCTACAAAGAGTGAATATGCAAATTCCTTAGCATGTAGATGAGGCTCTTGGTGATCTGGTTCTCATCTGACTGTCCACTGTCATCTCCCACCACTTTCCTAGATGTGCCCATATGAGATGCTTCTGTTCACTACTACAGATTTTCTGACTCACTAGTCTCTTATTCTAGTCACTATTACTACAACTAATTCTACACAGTCTTTAAACAGTTTCACTCAGATGCACCTGATAGATGCCTTGTCTTGGGCCCATGCCAACTGCCTGTTACTTCCTGTATTTGATACCAAGTTTTGTGCAGTCATTTTGGGCTTGGCCCTCGGCAGAATCACTCAGCACCCATGCAAATGTAACCTAGAAATAAGGGAAGAGAGAGTAGCCAATGCTGAATGGACAGTTATCCCTGGCCAGTGCAGGAAGGGAACCTGTGGACAAATGCTTCTCCCTTTCTTCCCCTGGGTGATGGCTCTGAGACATACTTCAACATGGTTTCTCAGCTGTTCCCCCCAGATCAAGCAGCCAGATGGTCATAGCAGTGGCCAAGTCAGGGATGCATCCTCGTATCAGCTCTCCCTCTTTCCCTGCTTTGATGCCTTTGCCCCACACGTGTACTCTTTGGGATCACATCTCCAAACGTATTACCTGCATACAAGCCTATATCTCAGACTTCACTATCTTGGGAATTCTGGCTGACAGTATCCTACATGGCAACCAGGTAGAATCACTTGCAGTTCCCTGAAGCTGCCATACTGCTTAATGGCTCCATGCTTTGCACCTGTCATTCCCTCATCCTGAAATGCTTCCCTACTCCTTGATGTTCTTCTTGATGAATTCCCACTCATTCTTTAAGATGCTCCCAAGAAGAGCTAACTGTTCCTCTCTGCGTGGTTCCATCATCTCTAGAATTTAACTGTTATTACCTTACTTATTGTAATTCCGCAGCAATTATAGGTCTGTAGCCTAATGCATAGTGGGTCCTCAGAAAATATGGAATAAATCAAGATCGTAGAGACCCTACACTAAATAACATTTATGGTTTCCCCCAGTCCTAAGATGTTTCATCTTACATTATGCACATGTAGCTTATGACACTGGTGGTTTTAACAAATAAACAATTGTTTTAAAAGGGCCTTTAATTGCTTATGTTTTAATTTTTGAATGGGTGATCCTTGTCATATGTGATCTGAGAGACAATATATCAGCCCACATTAGGCCATTAGAGGCCAGGAAAAGGGGGAGCCACCCTTTGAAGGTTCAGGATACACAGTGGGTGTGTGAGCTGCAGTCCTGGAGTTAAACTGACAATATTTGTTCACTGACACTAGAAACAGGTCAGAAAAAATTTAGATACTTTCTGCTGGATACATTTCAGTGGATGTCTAAAACTACCATCAGTTTGAATATATCCTTTCCAAGAGCAGACACCCCTCTTTGGTGCGAAGGGTAATAGGGTTGAGATTACGCTGCTAAGTGAAGAATTGTGCTTTTCACGTATAAGCTGTCACAACTGTCCCAGGTCATGTGTGGTCTCTTACTATCATGTAGGCTGGGAAACTCTGGTGGTGAGGCAGTGTAGAAAGAATGTGGACATTAGAGCCCAACATTCCTGAGATTCAGTCCCTACTCTACCACTTATTGCTGTGTGGCCCTGGAAAGGCACCTCTCCAACCTTCAGTTTTCTCATATGAAAAATGGGTACTTGCACATACTTTACAAGTTGTGGTAAGGATGTGTTATCAACTGAATGTTTATTTATTGAAATTTATATGTTGAGATCCTAATCCCCAATATGATGGTAATTGGAGGTAGGATCTTTGGGAGGTGATTAAGTCATGAGGGCCAAGCTCTCAGAGAAGGGATTAGTGCCCTTATAAGAGTCCTCAGAGAGCTCCCTTGCCTCTTCTGCCATGTGAGGACACAGCAAGAAGACTGCTGTCCATGAACCAGGAGGTGGGCCCTCACCAGACTCCAAATCTGCCAGCACCTTGATCTTGAACCTCTCAGCCTTCAGAACTGTGGGAAATAAATGTTGTTATCTAAGCCTCTCAGTCTATGGTATTTTTGTTATAGCATCTCAAACTGACTAAGACAGGATATAAAGGTCCCAGCACAGTGCCTGCATGTGGTAAACGCTCCATAAATGATCACTAGATATTATTATTTCCCCAGTAGAATAACTGTTAAAGTAACTTAAAGAACAAAACCAAGACATAAAACTCCAGTGCTATATCTGTAGGTACCCTGGGCACCACATAGCAAAATTTGTTACCCCTCTGCATTGTTGTGCATAGGAATAAAAAGATACAATCTGTAAAAAAATTTATATGGTTAGAAAATTGAAAGGTGTCTTGAGAACCTTTAGGAAGTTTGCATTGAAACAGGTGAAATGAAGGATGGAGAAGAAGGCAAATCCTAGAAGCAATTTACTGGGAAAAAAAATAATACAAAAACAGAATTCTCTGTGTTGTACACTGTGTCAATTATTTTCTTGGACTAAGTATTGAACACACTAAGAAGTTTTTGCATTGCAATTTTTGTTATGAAGTTTCACCCCAGCCAGGTGAAACATTCTTCAAAGTTTTCAAAGAGACAATGCAAACACAATCATATCATTTTCTTTAAACAAAGCCACACCAAGTTAACTAACATGTGCCCTTAAACCAGCAACAACGTAAATAAAGGAGCAAAATGATGAGTAATGGAATTTCTACTGCATGCGCTTTTGTAAGACTTTCATAGATTTTGTGTATGGGGAGGAGGTAGAATGTCATCTACAAGTTAAACAAGTTTAAACTCAACCATCCTCTGAAGTAAGCAAACAGATAAGTAGCTATAATTATTCTCATTTTCTAGATGACATCACTGAGACTTAGAGATTTTAAGTAACTTTCTCAAGGTCTCATACCTAGTGAGTGGGGAGCCTTGATACCATAGTTCATGGCTCTGTTATAACCAGGCCTGGTGACCCTCCTTGCCCTTTTCAGAGACTCCCTCTCTCCACTGCTCACTATTTTTGTTTTGTCCTCTCTTCCGTGTCTAAGACATGGCATGGCCTGTTACCCAGAGGATTCCCTTGTGGTCATCCACCACAGCATGGCCCTCTTCTCAGATCTGTTGTTGCTAGCCTTCTTGGTGTTCCTGAGAAATGGAAGAAAAGCTATCAACTCCCTCCCCGAGAAAATCATACATACAGACAACATCGTGAATACAATGGACTCGAAATAAAGCTGATTTATTCTTGATCTTTCTCTGCTCCTCTTGTAATTTAGTTTCTCCCCATTATAACATTTTCTAGGGGTCTTGCTAACTAAATGGTTAGTTATTCTTATATACATCAATGAAGGCTTGTAGGTTCATTTATTCACTCCATGGACATTTTTGAGCCTCTGTAGTGTGTAAGGTACAATAGTAAGCCCTGTGGGGATTCAAACAGGAATTTGATAGTACTCTGCCCTCAATACACTGCCAATCAGAGCTAATGAGACTCATTTTTTGTTTGTTGGTTTGAGTTATCTCTTTTCACTAGATTCAGTGTTGAAAGGCCATGAGGCTACAGCTGCGGTAGCTTCTTGCTACCATGAGAGGACAGCCTGTCTGAGATTGGAGCCAACTCTGAAAAACCAGAGCAGAGAGATGGACAGAGAGACTGATCCCAGTGACATAGTTTTATCCCCTACATCAAGCTATGCCTGAAGTCGGCCCTGAAATGGCCTTTCTTTCTGTTACAAAGGGTAATAAACTGTTCCCAACCAAAATAGTCCTAACATATACAAGTCTTTTTTGTCATCTTTTTTAACTTCCTTGTCTTTCCAGATATAGTCTCACACACTCTTAGAGCTCTTTTAGAATCTTCTACTCAGTGCTGGAAGCTGGTCGAACCAGTGCTGGAAGCTGGTCGAATCAGTTAGTTAGCATCCCTAACTGATGCAACACTGTCCCAGACTCTCTGAAGCAACAGGAGGGAAAGAGAGGTCAGTGGGAGGACCAAGCTGCACATCTTCTTCTTAGTCAGGCAAAGGTGCATTTAGGATCCGAGGCCAAATCGATACTCACTGGGAAGGTGGCTGGAACCAAAGGCTCTCAGAAGGACCCAAGTCAAAACTGTCAGGAGGAACGTACGCAGAAAATCTGTGTGTTGTACCTCTGCAGTGCAAGCGCTAGGGGAAGAGGCGGTAGCCATAGGAGATCAGCCAGAGAGTACAGTGCCAAAAATGGTAAGATGCAAAAGGGGCAGCATTTAGATACCGTCTCCAAAGAGCCAGTATTTAGATATCTGTCATAACAGAAGGTATTCAATATCCAAGAAAGAATTTGAAATAGCACCAAACATTTTAAAAGTTATTTTCTTTTAATCCCTCCTCCACTCACCCTGGCTAAATGATCATGAAGATGAGGGGCAGAGGAGGAAGTTAAACACAGTTAAAGCACAGAGAGTCTTCCCTTTTATCATCTCCAAACTATGAATCAGGCCCATGCTGAGGGAGAAAGATGATTTGCTTGAATGAGAAACTGAAGTTTTAATTTGAATTGGACTTTTTAGCATACCTGAATGTGTGGCGGCTCCTATACCTCAATCAGACTGAGAAGCTATGGGATCTGCCAAGGGGTAGGGAAGGGAGAATTCTCTAGGGTATGTTTGAAGAGAGTGTTGGAAAGAAAAAACAAAGCTGTTCCTGACTGCACCCTACCAAATTAAGCCAATTCAACAAATGGGTTATGCTATAGGTTGCTCTGTGGTGTTATTCCCTAGACTTATCTTGAGGTAGACCATAAGAAACAGCACTATGCAACTCTCTGTAAGGACCCTTCAGGAAATATCTCTATAATCTTAGTATCAGGGATAGTTCTTTTTTTCTGGGCCAAATGATGTGCTGTTATCCAACTGGTATACCAAGTAAAATTGAGAGGATCAGTGAGAAAGGTCTATTCTTTAGGGAGTATTTTTATCACTGACATTGTTTACAATTGCTGACACATGGTGATAAGAAGAAGTAGATCAACTTTTAGCCTAGTTTATTGTAGTTTATACATTTTCTACAGAGAATGCACCTCCTTATTGCCTCCACCCATTGATGGACTGCTTCATCTGTTTCTATCCTAAGAACACTGTAAGTCATGTTTTACAGATGAGTTTTCCATCTTTTTCAGTTTCTAGAAAGTGAGGACTCAAACTGATATATCTCCTCCCCTGTCTGCCAGCATATTTCTATACTAGGTCTGAGTCCTGGACTTAAGTTTACATCATCATATACTTTTTTTTCATTTTTGTCCATCTCTCTTTTATTTTTAAACCTACCTCTAATTAAATTATCTTTGTGTGCATATCTTTGTAAACTCTTTAAATCCTTTTTCCAGCAAGATATATAAGCAATGTAATAAACAGAAAGAATGATTTTAAATGCACATACTGAATTACTTACCCCACATGTGTAGCATCCCACGTGCAGTTCATTCTAGACACATCATTTTTCCCATTTCAAAATGCAGTAAATGACCCCTAGAATGCTATTTCTGGTTTCCTTAGGAAACAGCACCATGTGGCATAACTCACCTACCCCAGTAGTGTGATCTCCCTTTGGTCCTGTGTAGGAGGTAGGAGTTTCTCCCCTCCTCCTGTGCCAGCTGCTCCGGTTCCTTCTCTCCTGAGTAAATGCACACTCATCTTGTTCGAAAGTACACTCTCCAGGTGGAGTTGGAAGCTTCTCTGCAAGGAAACAGCAGGTGTTACAATTGCTGAGGCTCTTTCAATGAATATGTATTCCAAGGCTCACTGGAAGCACGTGCTGCACGTATGGGTGTCGTCTGGCCACATGCCCCACATGAAGAGGCAGCCCCCTCACCAGAAGCCCACCTAAGCCACGCTGGTGCTTCTAGCTAGAGGCTGGACTCCACCCTAGGTTCTGCCAGAGAGGCAGAGAACAATCAGAAATCTAGATCCAAAAGTATGGGAATACTTTGAGAAAGAAACTTTCTCTGACTTGTGAATTTATTTGCGTGAATGAGCTTATAAAGCTCTGAAAATTGGAGGTATGTTGCCTCTATGGAAACATAAAAATAATAAAACGGCATGCAGGAGCTTTCTTCAGAAATCCAGAATGAGTGAAGGGAATCCTCAGAGCAACTCTATAGCTGCTTTGGAGGAGGGGGAGAATGTGAAAGAATTAAATGTGATTTTGGAGGCATAGCTTAATATGTGTGGAGCAGGTTACTGAATTTTTCTGTGCCTCAGCATTCTTATTTGTAATGCGGGAATATTAGTGGTATCCACCTCAGGGGGTTGTGAGGATTAAATAAGATGATGTATGTAAAATATTTAGAACATGAAGTTCTCAATAAATATTAGCTAAATATATATTAGAACTTGGTGTTTTGCTACCTGGAGGCTTATTTTCCATTTCTAAGAGCAAACAAATGTTTACGTCTTTGGGTGCTATCTTCAATAACTGTAGTAATGATTATTATTCAAGTGGTGTCACCTCCCAACTTCCTGGGGACTTCTTTGGTTGTACCTCCCTACCTCTAGATTCTCTAATAAATAGCTTATCTTTTCCATCTCTTGCATGATAATTATTTTACTTCATTTTATTTTATATACACTACAAGCTAATGAAGCCTCATTCCCTTTTCTACGTCTTGAGCGTAGAGATTTTTATCTTGTTTTATGTTGTTCTTGCAGTGCCACACAAATCGACTACAAACAAATTATCTTTTAATTAAATAAACATGGAGATTATTCTCTGGTGCCAAATTGATGCCACAATTTGCCTGTTTGTTAAAGAAATGGATACCCTGAGACTTAGGATGCAGCGGTAATTAGTAGATAGAAACCAATGATTTGGGTTGAGGTATGCACACTTTTCTCATTAGACATAAGGTCCAACACACAGCCACGATACTTGTCACTATCATCAATACTTGCTCCATTGTTCCACTGTCATTTAATTCACTTGGAAAATATTTATTATCATTTAGATATGATATGTTTACCTAGTCTATGTATAAGAACAATTTCATCAATATTTCTTGAAAATCTGCATGCGTCTGAGGCAACAACAATAATGATAACAAAAGGAATTATAATAGAAGGTATTTGTTTTTAAAGCGCTGTTTTGTGCCAGGTCCTACACTAGGGAATTTAAGTGTACTATCCCCACTTTTCAGGTAGGTATTACCACCTCTCTTATAGATGAAGATACAGGGGTCAAGTCATATGTACAAAGTCACACATTGCATTCAAGGCATCATTTCTAAATGAGAGAGGCACTTCTGACAAGAAAGGCAAAGGACAGACTAGCACAGATTAAATGTACGTGGTATGTTCTTAGAGAAACAGGACATGCCATGAATCGGCCAGGGAGACAAAAGAAAGCTGAAATGACCGCCGTCTTACCTGGAGACCAGCAGCTTCCCAATTCTATTGTAATGTCATCCAGGGCTACAAGTCCACAGTCCCAGAAACTTTTGCACAGGCTCATGAAAACCACCTGCAATTCAGAAAAGTAAAACTGTGAGTTCTGTTAACTGAAAATTGGAAACACTTACGACCTGGGATGTACTACTTGACACAACAGATGTGCAGAAGCAAACTACAGGCACCTCTTCATTGTCTGTGAACCACAGATCACAGTGGCATGAGTAATGGTTAACCATTTATATATGACCCTGGGACTACTTCTCTTATTTTTTTCAGTAGAATCAAGCTCACAATGATATGTTGTGTACACTAATGCTGAACTTAGTTTGCATTCTTTAAAACACTGGGAGAGGAAAGCAAGACGTTAACTAGGTGGCAGAGGAAAACCAGTCAACTTTTAGATATTTTCCCCAGATAATCCACAAAGTGCGTACAGGGTGGATGGCAGTCCAAGCTTTTTTACAAACATTTCCAGTGTAAACACACTATTGATTCTTTGGAAGTGACTTTCTGGCAATGTGCTTCGTTCATAGAGTGAACAAAGTCCCAGTGATTTGCTATCTGGAGACCCAAGTTCCATTTCCAAAGTAAAGATCTATGTCCCTGAGTGTTATCACTAATAAAAGCCCTAAATGCAGTTATTTTATCAGGCCAAACATTTTTACTGTTGTATGTGAAGGAAAAATAAATCTCTACTATAAATTATTAAATTCATTGTGCCAAAGACAGAGAGAAAAGTCTTGGATTTCTTTCCATTAGGCCAATTTAAAAGTCTCCTTTTCACGTACAGGATGAGCAAAGAGCACTTTTCAAAACATTTATGCTAGATTTTCACTGTACTTTGCCGTTTACAAAGCTGCTTCACAGGTATAACCTGATGTTTAATGAGCACAAGGTCATTCAGTCCATGGTCAATCCCTCAAATACAAATCTTAATTCAAAAAAGACAAAGAGATATTACAGAAAGTAAAACCCAAATTATGAATAATGAGAACATTTGATTCTTTTTAGGTTCTAATATACAGTATGCTATGTCTTCGATTTATCTGTGTTATCAATAGGATCTAACCGCTCTTTGATGATCAGAGCCACCAGAATATAGAATTTATTTAAAAAGAAATTGAAAAATCTCATGACAGTTTATCACTATGCAAAATATAAAATGTCTTAGGCCAATATCTTCAGAATAACTCCTAATCGTAAGATGTGTGAAAGTTTACTTGGACTGTATTCATATTACTTCAAATTATAAAAAGGATAGTTTGGAGATGTGATAATATATAACTATATGTATTTACAAGGAACAAAATAAAAGGGGCATTTTGGGATTTTTAATTGAACTTCCATTAATTTTCTTATCTTTATAAATTCTAGAGATGACCTGACTATGTAAAATATTTTACTTGTAGGATTTATGCGTGGGAACTTGTTCCCCATTTGCAAAGCAGAGGTCTATGGCATCAGCCCTGAGTACAGTTACATTTTATCAGCAATTCTTCCTGTTCAATGGGAAGGAAGAGTAATCTGTCTCGTAATTTACTGAATTAATAGTGCTGCAGCTAGAAAAGACTTGGTTTTCTTTTCCTTCCGCTTCTTTAAAGTCTGTTTTTGACATGAATAGTGAAAAAGGACTTTTTCAAAATGATTCTGCGGTAGTGAAATGATTCACCATGTAAATTATTACCTAAATAAGACTCAAACGTTTGGCAGGTAAACATATCTTAAAGAGGAGAAATGTAAACATGCTTTCACATGTTTACTACAGCATTATTTTATAATGACCATAAAACCAAGCAAGCAAGGAAGCAAACAAATGAAGAACCCAAGATTTCAAAAACAGAGGAAATACACAAATCATGGTGCTACGATCTAAGAAATAGGCAATCATTAACTCTGATAGCTTGTGAATATTATTTAGTAGTAGAGGAATATATTCCTCTCATAAGGTTAAGTGAAAAAAAGCTGGTTATAATAGATAAAATTAAAATAAAGCAAAATAAAAAAAAAAAAATAAAGCAAAATAAAATAAAGTAAATTATATCGAACTCATCTAAAAATACATAGAAAAAAACCTTGAAAATTTACCAAATGTATAACAATTTTGTTAGGTTCATGAAATTACGGGTATTGAATAGAATTTCCTCTCATTTTCTAAACATTCTTTAATTTTGCTATATTTATAATTGAGACAAAAGAAGAAGGAATCAAAATATCTATAATGAAGACGTGGAATAATGAGTTACTGTTTTTCAGATTGGCACTGTTTATTATAGTAGCCACGAGGACATGTGGCTATTTAAATGAAAATTAAATAAAATTTAAAATTCATTTCCTTAGGTGCACTAATCACATTTCAAGTGCGTAACAGCCACATAGAGCCAGTGATCAAGTGAGCTGGTTATGGCAGATATGTAACATTTCCTCATTGCAGAAAGTTCCACTGGATAGAGCTTCCTGGCTCCTTTTAGACATTCCAAACAAATCTGTGAACTGCCACAGTGGGTTAAGTGAAATGCTAAAGATGTTCTGGACAACAGCAGGCCACTAGGTTATTCCTATCTTAGAACTCTTTCTACACTTAGAATACTGGCCAGACCACATGTTGTTCTGATAAAAGAGCCACAAAGTCAGTCAGCTATGTACTAGATTCAAACTATGGCCTCAAACCTCAGATCTGTTTGGCAGCTGTCTATCAGCATTCCAACACACAAAAGAAACGTGACAAGATCAGCTTGTTTGGTCTAACACATTGGATTTCCACCCTGCTATAAATAATGCTGATAATGTCATCTCCTATTCTTGTGAGGCCATCTTGCATTTTGAGGGCCTCTTGAGGTGGAGAGGTTATTTTAGGGTAGTTGGTGACTGGGTAAGCTGAGGATTGGGCCTGGCTGACACAGGCGAAGAGAAAGCCAAACATTTTGGTCTGTTCTTAAGAACTCTGTCCCTGGGTCCCATTAAGAATGTGACAAGAAGGAAATTGCCCATAGTCTAAATTCTTAAGGGGATTAACCTCTTGTTTATTTATAGATCTTTTTTTTAAAAAACAGTGTTTATTTCATTTTTGGCAGTATTTCAAAGTAAACAGAATATCTCTAAAGACTGGGAAAAAAACCTTAGGCAACTTGAATAGATACTAATATCTATTTAAGAGGGGAGAAGAGGGACAAAGTAAATTGCTGTCCCTTAGACAGTGTTCTTGATTTTATGCAAATCTCTTAAAAGTTAGGGCAAATTAGATTTGTGTAAATGAATTTGTTTCAGTGCACTAAAGGTTCCAGTCCTTAGGGACTAGTGATACTTAAAATTTTTTTTGATAGAGAATATTAATTGTTGAGAAAACTTAGCTAGACTAACTTTGGAAATACAAATAGGCAGTGAATGGAGAGAGTGATAAATACATATTTGCAAACAAATAATTTTAAATATAGTCAAGTAAGGATCAAAAACATGATTTAACTTACTTCTTATCATATTAAAATTAGACATTGCACATGCTCATTTATCTACAGCAGGGTGTTCTGATCTCAGCCCTATTGACATTTGGGGCCAGATAATTCTTTGTTGTAGGGGACTGCCCTGTGCATTGCAGGATGTTAAGCATTCCTGGTCTCTACTCACTAGATACCAATATCACCCCCAAGTTATAACAATCCAAAATGTCTCCAGACACTGCCAAATGTCCCTTTGGGGAGGGGGGCCAGGGCAAAATCTTTTCTGGCTGAGAACCACCAGTCAAAGGTGGTAGAAAACTGCTATGTGGATTATCAAACCCCACTTGCTAAATTTCTATTATGTGTAGTCCCTATGTGAGGAACTTTCAGATCTGTTACCTCCTTTTTGGATTCTCTGTCAATTTCAACTTGTTAATTCTTCCCAGTCAGAGCAGGACAGTTGTTTACATGTTAAAAGCAGGCTAGATTGAATTAGTTTTCTTCTCCTCTGCACATCACCAGGTGGTAGTTCTAAGGAGCAATGAAATACCCTCAAGCCCTGGATAGAAAAGGCAAAGGAGCAAAAAAGCAAGGGAGATGGACTGACACTCCAGCTGAATAATCATCCTGGAGATGATCAGGGCTTCACTCTTCCAATTTCCTGCTTCAGAAAACTGCAAATTGTCAAAGGGCAATGGAGTATCTTCGTTGTTTTCACTTGCCTCCCTTTCAAAAAAGAATGATCTACTCCCTCAAAATAACATAATGACAGGGAGCAAATCCTAAGGGTAACTGAGAAAACTTTCCTCATAGTATACAAATTTTAATTCTCTCCTAAAGTTTTTCCCTCCCAGGGGGTGGGGACAGTGGGGTGGAGAGAGAGTCTGCACAGAAACGCAGCCACAAGGCTGGGTTACTCAGAGGGGCTAGACTGCCCCTAAACCTGTAAAAGTCCAGAAAAGTTCTTGATTAAAGCATGCAGGAAAGAAAAAACATTAGGGTTACTAATTATAACTTTATGAAGTATCATAGTTTAAGTGGCACCCAACACAATGAATAGGACTTTGCTGAGGGAGGGAAGTAATGAAAGCTTTTGCAGGGAACCACAAACCTTTGTTGTGTAGTTAAAAAAACATCGTTGGTATTAAAGAGCTCAACACTGGCTGAACTGACTGGTTTTTCACTGACCTTTAAAGTAGTTTCATGGCCTTCCAGAGAGACATCGCTGGCCAGGTTGTTGGGTTAATCCACCACCTACTTTACCAACTGAAAAGCCCCAGTTGGGCCTATAATTAGTATGTGAATGATAGTTTCCAGAAATGGCCTCCTATCTTCACATAGAAACATTTCAATCCTATGCCAACAACACCATAAATTACCCATGTTCGAAAACAAACCTAGTTACGTTCTTGTTATAAGCAGTGGACCTCAACAATTTACCAGAGGGTTTGATTCTGGGTTAAATTTAACTTCTATTCTGACGAGGTTTGAAATCTTCTGGAATCATTTGCACAGATAAATTTGGATATGGCGACTGCAGAGCTGGTGGAATAATTACTCACAAAATTACTATAATCCAGTCAGTGGAATTCCAGAGCCCTTCATTAAGATGCTTTTGACACAATTGCAGGATATACTATACTATGTAATGCAACTGCATTCATTTAACTGTTTGACAATAAGTTGTTAAGAGAATTAAAAAAAAAACATAAAGCAAAACAAAAATTCTGACATTAGACACTTGGCTAAAAGGGTGGAATTTTCACAAATCCCTAAAGACAGGCTGAGTGGAGCTTTATCTAGAAAAATGAGTATAAGACTTTAGTATTTTTAGAATTCCAGCCATGTTTGGGGAAACAGTTGCTAAACCGTAACAGCATGCCTCCTGCAGATACTATATTTGGTCTTCAGATCCCACAAAAGGCAGAATGACCATGTGTTTTTAAATAAGTCTTTAGCTGACCAACACTTTTTCTTAAAAGATCCATCTGTTTTGTTTCTTCTTTTCTTAAAGACCCATCTGATTTAATTCAGCTCTTGGCTTTCACAAGCAACAAAGACTGAACAGCTTCCAGCTTTACCCAGCATGAGTCCGTCTGCTTGTAAGAGCCTTCCATTTCAGGGTAGAGGGCACCCTGTGGTAGATTTGCAGATCAGCAGTAAAGTTTTTCATTGTTATTTGTGTGGTAAATACCCAGATCTCTCAACTCACTGATTTCAGAAATCTGCATTATTTTCAAATCATTTGGTCACTGAAAAGGAAAAGGTGTTTCCAGAAGAGACCTCAGAATCAGATATTTTTTAGAATGAGGAAAAGGCCCAGAGACCCTATGATATGAGCTCAAGGTCATATAACAGCTAGCTGTAGACCCGGCCATGAAACATGACACTCCGAATATCTGATAGAACATATTTCATTATACCAATCTGCTCATTTTCTCCTTTTTGCTTTAGGTATTTTAGAACATGATTCTGAAGGGCTTGAAACTCCCCCAATTAATAGCAGAGGACAAGTATGTCTTTGACCTGTATTTATATTATAACTAGCTTCCTGTCATTTTGCCTTATGTATGTTTATAAAGAGTTCTCCATCACCTGGCACCAGAACCTGAATCTTACATAGATCGTGACTGAATTTCAGGGCTGGTGAGTGTTGAAACCTCTCCTCGCAGGCAGTAACCCCGCCTCTCCACAGCAGGTGTTCCCTAACTTCACTGATGTCCTTCTCTCTCTTAGCCGATGACCTTATGTCTGCTCCACACGGAAAATTTAGCCCATAGGAAAGAATCCCCTCAACTCCCCACACATCCACACCTTCAATCTTATCTTCATTTGCACCCATTTTCACTTCCTTTCCTTTGTTTTGGGAGTGAGGTCTGTCTGACTCCAAAATTCATGCTCTCTTTTTTGTGGGACATAGATCCTGCACAATCCTGTACAATTAGTATTGAGGGTCTAAATGGAAACTAAACATGAAAAGCCTCTGAAAAAATGAACATTAGAACTACAGGTGAGATGGTATCATTTTTAGTGTTTTAGGATCTAATTTCACACCCTGATAACGAGAACATTATCATATAAAATTTTCCTATAAGCCTTTCATCGTCACTAAAGGAAATAGGTGTGAATGCCTTCCTGGACATACAATGTGGTTCATCTCTGGCCCACCTCCCTTAGGGAGGACCCCTGGTCAAACACTTCCCTGAGCAATGTAATGTAATCGTCAATTTAATTGTCATGCCCAAGGATGAACGTCATAATACGGTCCTATTGTGACACGTGGATGGAGATATAAAACGTCAGTCCTACCAGGAGACTTGGAGAACACAATCAATTGCAAAAAAGGCGGAATCTATGTCTTTGTCTTGACTCTCAAGGGCTCACCCCTGCTCTGGATGAATTTCTCTGGGTCAGGAGAAGACAGTGACCTTAGCTAATAGCCAAACAGGAATAATGACTTCACTCTGCTCACGTATGAGACATAGAGACAGTGTGGGTCTTATTTTCATTAACTCCCAGGGCAAAGTGGAGATCCTGACTTGAGGCAGAGCTGTGGCTAAAAACTTGTATAATGCTAAGCCCTTTTTAGCTGTATTACAACTTATTTAACCAACCCCTACTGATGGATGATTGGGCAGTTTCCAATTTTGCAATATTACAAATACTGCTGTGATGAATATCGGTAGATAAACCTTTGTGCATAACCATGATTATTTCCTGATGATAAATTCCTAGAATTAGAATTATTATGTCAAAGGATATGCATGCTTGGGATCTTTCTTTTTGATACAGGTAATTGAATTATCATCTAGTAATATTATATCAATTTACCTTCACGCTAGAGCTTATGAGAATCCTATTTCCTTGAATACTCACCTCTCCAGGGCAATGATTTATATATAATACACTTAAATATGTAATTATATATATATATATTTAATAAATGAAATTTAAGTATATATATAACTCCTATATTATATATACATCTATATATTTTTGGCCTAAAGTGAAAGATTTTTTAATTGAAAAACTGAACAATATAGGCAGTATGAATGCAGCTATTAATACAAATATCATACTCCAGAGTATTATGTTTTAAAAATATCTTGATCCATTTGATAGACAAATGTGCTATTTTATTACTTTTTAAATTTCTTTGATTATAAATGAAGTTGGACATGTTTGTGCACTTATTTTCCAGTCATATTTCTTTTTTTCTGATTTGCCTGTATATATTCATTGCCCACCTTCCTACTTCTTAGTTCATGGTTTGCTTATTGATATATTAAATTTAAAGCTTAAATGCATTAGGAGTTTGTCATATACGTTGCAAACTGTTTTTTCTGGCTTGACATTTGCCTTTCAGATATGTTTATTAGGCAATCTTTATTTGGAGAAAGACACTAAGGGAGAACTAAATGTCTTGGTTCAGAGACTGAGATGAAATAGGCAGGCCACAAATAGTAATGCGTCTTTGAGCATTGCCTACGTTCACATGTAAGCCAATGTTGAAGAGAAAATAGGAGCTCATGACCCTTCAGGGTGTGGTGGGAGATGCATAGGGAGGTAGCTTGTTGACCACCTGGAGAGAGACTTCTACTAGATGTAGGTACTGCAAAGACAGAGCACAGAATACCCACAGAAAGCCACACAAGGGAGGGAGAAAAAGGTGGGGATATCTATGCAAAAGGAAATAAGGTATTCTTCTGTGGGAGAAAGTAGCGAGCCTTTACTAATATGTGAATTGTCGATTTCCAAGTAAGTGAATTGAGCTTATACCTAGAGTGTCCAGCAAATACTTACCTGGTCTATGAGCTCAGGAAACCAGAGGATCACCAGAGAATCTCAAAGTGCAAATTAGTCAGTGTTGCCTCATCCAAAAAACCCGGGAAAAGATTCCCTATAAAGGCAGCCATCGTGAGACTGTGAAATACAAGATTAGGAATCTGGAAGTGTGGAGGGAGGTAGTGTTTTTAGGCTTATAAACAATCTTTGGAATACATTTTTGCTTAATTAAGCTTACTGATAAGACTATGGGGAAAGAATGTCCCAGATATCTCCATGGTGCTGGGAGGACAAACGTGGTAATCCAGCCATATTCTATGAAATTAATTCCTTGGGAAAGTCATGAAAGAATGCACTGACATAAACACCACACTCACGTAAGCTGTGTGTTAGCAACCACCAGTTGTGTTAATCAGTCTTTCCAGTCATTTCCCTATAAGTTGACATGAAACACAGAAACCCAACAACAAATATCTGAAAGGAAATGAAAGAGAAGGAAAATCAGAGTATCTCAACTCTGCCTTATGCATATTTAAAGTAATTTATAATTCCTGGACTGACAGCTGACACTGAGTTTTGCTTGGAAAAACTCAACAGTAGGCTCCTTTTCCATACTTAGCTCCTCTATCCAATTTCACATTAAAACATACTCCACTTGACAGTATAATTTTCCTGGCTCTGTGTATGGAACCACCCTAATCTGTTCTATAATGTGTTGATTATTGTGTCAGAAATTAATGATCCTGCAATTTCTGCCTTGCACTCAGCTGCCCTGCTTTAATTATCCTGGAACATTAATAGCCTGGAGCAGCCATTTCCCCATGTTCTCAGACATCATGAAATATGATAGGAAATTCACCTTTTCTCATGTATCTTATCTACACATTGGTTTTCTGATTCCTTAGTCCCTTTATAGCAGAGTGTCTTGTTATTAAATAGCCACCTATTTATAAAATCTCTCCAGAAACTTACTAGACCTGTTCTTCTATCCAAGCGAACTGCTAAGTGTTGTCTTTAAAAATTTTAGAACCCTAGATATTTTACATCTAGTTTCATTTTCATTATTAAAGGGCAAAGTGAAAAGCAGAAATCCAAATCACAGACAAATTTCGTTCACTTTTTGCTAAAATGAGAAGATTATTGCGAGAGGAAATAAAGAAACAGAGAAAGCTATCCACAGGACTGTGCTGCACAGTGTTAAAAGATAGTTCCTGACATTAAGATGTCTAAAAATATAATAAGAATTAGAAGAGACTGAGTGAACGTCTTAAAACATGTTTTTATTTTATGGAGAGGTGACATGACATTCTGATTTGTGCCATTTCGTGCTAGAGTCAAGACTTAAAGCCAAGTCTTCCTAGCCCTGACCTAGGATCTTTTATCATACAATCTCATCCCAACAAAACACAAATTAATGACTTACACAAGATTCAAAGAGGAAGGGGCTCTTGAGATGGACTTTGAGAGAAGGGTAGGATTTTCTCAGGTATGATGATTCCTGCAGCAAGATCAATGGGAAATATTTGCTGTTGATAAACCCTTGAGGGAGCAGTGGAGGAGGAAGGCAAGGATTTGAAGAAGGAGAAACTGCACTGGTTCCTAGACAGTAATTGAAGACACGTGTTCCAGGGAGTTTGAAGACTAAAGGAATGGGATAGGGTGGCAACTTAAATGGGTAAAAAGGTGAAGGGAAGGTTTGCTGTTCATTTGTATGACCAACATATGTTGGCAGCATGCAAAGGACTAATGGAAATTGAAAATTTATGAGAGACGGAACAATTTATGAAATAAGGTCCCAGAGGAGGCAGGACGACGAAATCAAACGTATAGATGACCGGTTGGTTTTGACTGAGAAACCAACTGTCAGATTCAAAGAGAGGCAAGTGAGGATTCAGAGAGGAACAGAACTGAAGGGGCTTGTGTTCAATGCCTTCATTCTTTTGGCAGTTGAACCCATGAGGTCACATCCTAAGAATGAGGCAGGTAGGATCGAGTTGGAAACTTGCGAATGAAAATGGATCTGAATATCTGGGGTGGGGAACAAGCGTGGAAGTCAGTGAGAGATGATCTGAATAAAAGGCTTTCCCAGCAGCATGGATCCCAGCAGCCTGGAGGGGACAGTGGCGATTAATCTCATTTTCTCCAGCTGTGCTGAGAAGCTTAGGGAAAAGAAGATGAAAATACCTGCTGAGGGTTCCCAGGGGTTGAGGACCAAGGTAGGAGAAGCCAGAAGGACCTGTGGGTGGGGAGACTATGATGTGGAAGTGGGTGCTCCATGGACCACAGCACAGAATGGAGGCTGGAGAAGCTGTGTTGGGGGACAGGAAAGGGATCAGGAAAATCAAGAGAGCTGGGAAAACCTCATATCAGTCTTTGGGAATAGGGAAATGGTGCGATGTAAGTTGTTCCAAAGAAAAGAGTTACAGCTTTTGGTTTTAATAAATATCATCATAAAAAGCCCCAAACCAGACTTGGCATATATGTGTTTATGTGCATCCTTATATCCACTCCAGCAGGATGTTCCTGCTCTTAAGTGTTCACATTCAAATTCCTTGCAGGACCAATTGCACAGGTGCTACGTTATAAGAGATTATGGTTTATATGATTCAAAGGCAGAAACAGTTCGCCTTCCTTCTTCCTTTGATGTATTTACATTGTTCTTCCTTGTCATCAACACATATTCATTGAGAGTTCGGTTCTCTTTCCAACTATTTATTGAGTACCCACTCTGTTCCAGAAATTGTGTTCACATAAGAAATAAAGAATAAACAAGATATGGATCTCTGTTCTCCAGAAGCTTACCGTCTGATGTCAGCTAATGTAGGTAGGCAGGTAAGTAGACAATGTCCATACAATACATAATGCTATGATAGTAGTATGATGTGCAACACAAGGGTTCTATGTCAAGTACTCTGAGGGAACTGCCACCTTACACAAGGTTGAACAGGATTCCTTAATGTAGAACTTACCAGAGTTTCTAACATGTTACTGTGCAGGGTGAATCTTCATGTGTGTATGTGGAAGTAGAGATCTAGCATACAAAACTTCCCCAACTCATTTGACCACAGAACCCCTTTTCAATGGAATAACTCAAGGGATTTGTACTCCACGGGACATACTCTGAGAAGTGCTGACATAAGGTTCTTGCCTGGTCAGAAAAAATGTATTTATATTTTTTTCAGACTGGCCAGATGGGGGTTTTCTCCATCTCCATAAATGACTTCTGAAGTTTGTTCTTTAATCTTACAACAGAATAAAGATGCAGACTTAGAAGGGTTTACCATGCAGACTTTAATGACTGCTGAGCTGATCATTAAGCCAGACCCAGATGAAAGAGAATGCCTGGTCATGCTCTCATTTATGGGACATTTAACATTTTTTCCAAAAGAAATATTTGATGAACATGATATTGAGTTCCTCCCAGTGCCTCTAATTAACAGACCACTTAATGGTCTTTGTTACAGGGAAAACTTGCTTCAAGTCAAAAGATATTGCAGGACCTGATATAGGTGCTACAGTGACCAAGCGTAATGTCAGCCCAAGGATTTGAACGTAAGAGATATGGGAACATATGTATATGTATAACTGATTCACTTTGTTATAAAGCAGAAACTAACACACCATTGTAAAGCAAGTATACTCCAATAAAGATGTTAAAAAAAAATTCAGGGACCAAAAGCATGTTTACACTAGGCTCAAACATTTTTTTCATACATTAAAAGAACATCAAGCCATCCAAAAAAAAAAAAGGCTAATGTTTGTGCTTCATCATTACAGACTTTCTGACAGCGACTCTTTAGTCTCTCCTGACACTTAGCTTTCAAGAAAAGCACTTTGGAGTGAATTGTCCCCTCTCCGCATTACCATCTCTAGTGTGTGAAAGTCTCAAGGTAACTCCTGATTACCTGCTCTCTATTTAGTAACATGCTGAGGAAAAACAGATCAAGAAAACCATTTCATGATTCATGCCCTTACAAAATGTTTCTAAAACGTTAACAAATCTATTGTCAGCAGTTCATGATTGTGTAAGTGCAGTAGTCCAGTACTATGAAAATAAAGATTTAACTCGGACCTGATTTTAATTTAAAGAATACTTCGCAGCAAAAGTTCAGGAACAGAATTACCCAGGTACTGAAGAGATGTCACCTATGAAACCTTATAAGGATCAGGACCTAGGAAAAAAATTCTTTGGTCTCTTTGTCACTCTCTCTTTTCTCTCTCTTGCTCTTGCTTTCTCTCTCCAGCTACATTAATGTCAGCTATGTGCCAGGTACTATGCTAAGCGTTTTACATGATGCACCGTAATCCTATGAGGCACGTACTACTAATACACTCATTTTGCATATGAAGAAAAGCAAGGCTCAGAAATATTCACATAACTAGCCCCAATTATAAAGGCGTAAGCGCCAGAGAGCCCACAGCCAAGTCTCTTACGCATTATGCTGTACTTCCCTCTACCCCACAGATCTCCTTTGTCTGTGCTGAACCACCTTGAATTTTGACCCCTCCTAGGAGCCAAAGTGATTTCTATAATAGAACAACAGAGAGTTAATAATAAAGCCCTAGAAATTTTTTGAAGTCTTGAGTTAGGGCTGGCTTCCCCTTCTTATCTGATCCTACACTTTCCACATTAGCCAGGAGAGGGCTGGGCGGGGGGCGGGGAGCATGGATTCTGGATTGAATAAGACTTGGATTTACCTCTCTGCTCTGCCTCTTAATAGCTGTGTGCTGTTGAACAACGTCCTTAATTTTCTGCACAAGCTTTCTTCATCTGTTAAATAGGGCTATACAGCTTTCCTTCCTAGGGCGCTGCGGCATCAAATGAAGTAATGCATGTCGAGTGCTTAGCACAGTGTCTGGCGCGTGGAAAGTGTTCAATAAAAGTTCCTGTTGCTGTTGGCAGCTGTGACATTACACAGCCATCCATATGGCTATTTTGTTAGAATGGTCTCTGGGAAATTCTTACCATTGCTATCATTCCTTAAGTAGAAATATATATTATAGTTTCCATCAAACATTAGACTGTATAGGGGAGATAGCAGGGGCTTGTTAATCGAATCAGCCCATTGTCCTTAAAATGGTCTGGGTAAGAACTAATATGGAAATAAAGGTAAAGAAACATCCAGAGTGGGAGGTACCCGGGAAGGCACAGGTGAGCTAGTGTGCAGGGATTAGGATTGAGGCAGGAGAAACAAAGGGAAAGAGGCCGAAAGTTTTGACTTTAGAGTTCTGTCCAGGCTGCCCGTCAGTCCACTCAGCTCTGATCTCACATGACAACTCACTGAGAGGTGAAAATCATGTTCATGAAAGCAGGCTATACTAAGAAGCAATGTGAAGGGAAGAGATTATTGTTATTATTTTGTGCAGCACAGATACTCAAACACATCTACCAAACATCTCCACCAGTGAAACTCACACCGGGATTAGGGTTAGGCCAGGTGCAGTCAAGATTCAAATACAAGGCTCCCAGCCAGGGAACAGGTGTGAGAAGGCAGCCATTTACTCTCGTTGAGTTGGGCCTTGACCACTCACACCTGACCGGCTTTAGGAATGGCGTGGCGAGGATGCGAAGCAGAGACAGGGAAGGGTCTTCCCCACAACAGTGACGCACATTCAGTGAGCTCTGAGTTTAGGCATTCATTGCTAGTAGAACATGACCTTGGGTTAGTCTAACTGTATTCTAGAATGCCAAGAGCACTAAAAGGAGATACTTTACTTCCCTTACGGGAATGCTGTGAGAATTAAATAAAATAACAGACGGTGCCTATGCCCCAAGGCACATTGGGAGCCTCACTTTTTCCAGCTGCACAAGAACAGGCTTTCCCCAAGACTGGATGGAGACCCTGAGCACCCAAAGATACCTGCGGCAAAGGGCAGGCTTCAGACAGTCTACAGACCGCAGTTCAAACCCCAGCTCTGCCACTTACCAGCCTTAGAAAGTCCACTCTTTCATTCTTTTACTTATTCCTTTTTCATTGTTATATTTTTATGGGGAAAGAGAAGTGGACAGTGAACAAGTAGACAAATCAGAAAATTTTAGATTGGGGTAAATGCTATGCACAAAACAAACTAGGAAATATCATGGGGAATAACTTGGGGATGGGAAAAGCAGTTACAGACTGGGTGGTCAGGGAAGTTCCTTTCTAAGAGGAGACATTTGACTGGGACAGTAGAATGGGAACCAGGCTTGACATACGATAGATGGGGGCAGGGCATCGCAGGCAGAGGGTACTGCAAATGCAATGGCCCTGGTGAAGGAAAGGCCTTGGGACTCAGGGGACAGAGAGAAGGCCAGTGTGACTATGGGGACGGTGTGACTATGTGATCATGGGCAGAGTGAAGGGAGGTGAAGTTGGTGAAGGAGGCGGGGACCAGATCTTGCATGGCCTCATAAGCCACAGGAGGGAACAGAGCTTTATTCTAAAGACAATAGGACAGTTTCCTGCGGGAGAGTGGCCTGATCCTATCTCTGTTTCAAGATGATGATTCTGGTGGCTGCATGAGAGCATAGAGAGAGCAAGGTGGAAGCAGAAAAACCAGATAGAAAGATACGAAGCAGTTTAGGGGGCTGGGGAGACACAAGTGGGCATATTCGAGATGTATTTTTGAGGTATAACTGTTAAGGACTTTGTCTGGAATTTGAGGGACAGTGGCAATGCGACAGCAAGAATAGGACTATTTTAACTTTTTGAAACTTCAGTTTCTTCAACTGTAAACTTATAAACATGAGGCATGGTGAGTATAGTTAACAACACTGTACTGTGTATTTGAAAGTTGTTCAGGGAGTAGATCTTAAAAGTGCTCATCACAAGAAACAAAATTTGTAACTGTGTGAGGTGACAGATGTTAAGTAAACATTGCGGTGATCATTTCACAGTATATACATATACCAAATCATTATGTTGTACATCTCAAACTAATATAGTGTTATATGTCAATTATACCTCAATTAAGGAAAGAAACTAAGATTGCAAAGCCATTTCAGTAGTAGAGCGGAGATTTGAAGCCAGAGAGACTCCTGTGTCATTATCCCTAATCGCTGTGCTATCCTGTCTCCAAGACGACGCAGGAGAGGCCTAGGAGGCCCAGGGCACCCTAACCTATTCTGGGCAGTGAGCCAGAGGAGGGGTGTCTGTGGAAGGGACTTTCAGCAGTGACTGAATTAACAAGAGTCTAGGCAGAGGAGATGTGTGCAAGGGCTCAAAGTGGGAGAGGGCAGCATGTTCCAGGAACTGAGTGCAATGGGATTAGAATGCAGGGAGAAGCGGCCAAGCTGGGGAGGGGATCGTGTCAGAGCATGAGAGCCTCTTCCCTCAGAGCAACGGGAAGCCAGGGGGTCACTGCACAGGAGGCTTCCCCATCATCACTCTGCCTCTGGGCAGAGCGTAGATCGGAGGTGGCAGGCGTGGACTGCAGGTGGGGTTGGCTCTTAATTTCAATTTTCAGAATCAGTTTAGAGAGCAACAATTCTCATCTGAGAATTGCACGCACCTCTGGGGCCATTTGGAAATGTGTGGAAATAATTTGGGTTGTTGCTGTCACTGCAGATGTCAAAACCCCAACCGTGTGAGGCATGGCCCCCCACAAAGGCAGAACTGTCCTCTTCTAAATGCCAAGGGGTCCCATACTGGGAAATCCTGCCATTGGCAAGGCACTGAAGGCTTCACTGGAGGAATATAAATGTTTTAAGCCATGACCGTGTAAAAGCAATTGTACAGCTGAGAGAATTGAGGGGTGAAGCGGGCAAGCAAGGTGAGGGGAAATAGAGGGGTGAAAATGCACTCACTGCACATAGTGGGATGTCAAGGGACACTACCTAAAGTTTATGGAACCAAAAATAGATGGCTAGGTGTATTAAAGTTATAAAGGGAACCAAGAGAAAAGTTAAAAATATAACTAAAAATTGTGAGGAGGAGAGAAAACAAAAGGAAATAGTGTAAATAAGCTAAATTTCTTATCTTTCATAGCAGGGAGTCAGCAGATACTGCTAAGGTTAATGAAGCAAGAAATGAGGTGGAAATAGAATATTTAGAATTACAGAGGAAGGCATCAGAAAATCAGGAAAAACCCTTTAGAAAAAGGAGTAGAAGTGGAGTTTGAGTTCAGGGGTGCTTAAGGGAAACTCTGGCTTTTCATCTTGTCCCTTCTCTGAGATACCGTTTGTATGTTTGTTTCCACCTGTATGTGTTCCATAAGTCAGTGAACTTTAGTTTCCTGCCTTACTCAATGCTGCCTCTATGGATGTCAAATGGTTCTCTCACTCTCTGAGCTGGTTCTGTTTAGAAGAGACCCGCCAAAAACTACTGGCCACCTTCAGATACGTGTCCAGAGTTTCCTGGCATTGAACTGTACCTACCGTCTCCTCACCTGCACTGGGGCCAAATCCCTGAATAGGCTATAAGAACTTCTCCGCCCCCACTGGGTCTAGATCCAGTTTTCCTGAAGTGGCTGGGGAGGGTCTCTGTGGTCACTGGGAGGGCTGGAAGTCAGCCAAAGAAGAAAGGGCAAATTCTCTGGGGCACCCTTATTTGCTGGGGGGCTTGCTCCCATTCCATGGAAGTCAGGTAAGAGCAGAGACTCAATCTGACGAGCCGGAAGATTACTAACACCCATGTTTTGTGAGTAGCAGGTGGGGGGAGGGTTGGAGGCAGGGAGGGAGGGCTAAGCGTTGGGGAGAAGGGAGGAGTGGGGTGAGGCAGGAGCAGGAGTTAGAATCCAGCATGGCCTGAACGTTAACCCTCCGAACACCAGCTCAGCTGGGCCTCTATTAATCACTATTTTTTATATGTCCAATTGGTAGAACTACTCCTCTACTTTTCTATATAGCCCTTCTGTGAGACAGTGAGATTGTACTGTTGGTAGTTATTTTACGTATCTGTATCTTAATGTTCTATCATCTGTGATCTCATTCTCAGAAGTAGGATCTGAGCCTCATTCATCTTTATATGCCCTGCACTGAGCATATACCTAATAAATTATGGTTGAATTAAGGAATAAATAAATGAATGAATAAAGTCAAATAAATGAATGAAATGTTTATTATATTCTCCTTTTTTTAAAACGTTAGCAACAGAGGGTGTGGAGTACAACAAAAATTCTCTTATTTTCTGGTGCATCCCTGATTATGTGGGTCTGATGCATGTTTGCTCTGTGTGTGTGTGTGTTGCCATAACTACTTGAGAGAGTTAAATAAATGGTAATGGGGAAAGAATGTAAACCTTTGGGATCCCTAAGAGGTGCAGGGAAGGACTAAGAGATCAAAGAGGAAATGCAAAAATGCTGCAAATGTGAGATGACATTTACAGAAAGATAGTCTCATTCAGGAAATGTTTGGAACTGGCTAGGAAATAGGCTTAAAAAACATAAGCCTAGGCTAGGAGTTGGAACTCGGCGCCAGAAACATCAATTTGTTTCCTCTGTTGCTCAGGGGGATGAGCCAAATAGCTCAGTTTAGTCAGGTGACCAAAATACGATGGGATTAAGAAGGGGATGCCTACAACAACCTATTTAGTCAGCATGAAAACAATAACATCAGTGCTTATAAGATTGTGATAAAACTTGTGTGCTTATATTCTGCTACAGGTATCATAAATTGGTTTGACCCTTTTAGAAATCAGTAAGTCAGGGAGGCTGCCATGTCATTATAATCATAATTTCTTCTTGCCTAGCAATGAAAAAGAACTTTGTAAATATTTTCAAAGATCTTTGATTAATCATTGTAAAGATTTAATCATGCTTTGGTGGGTATTCCAATGAACTAAGAGTAACCAAGCAACATTATGATGGGAATGGTGTACAAAATTTCTTTAACAGGAGGTTATAGACAAAGCTATGGTTCTGTCCAGATGGTTATAGCTAAGAGAAGTTTGGGCCATTAATGTTTATGAAGAAGGTTCTACAGCTCTGCTAGGCATGTATCTTCCCCTGGGGAGCCTGGACTTTGGGTAATTCCTAGTTAATGAACATGATCAACTGACCCATCCATTCTTCAGTGATATCTATTGAGCTCCCATTGTGTGAGGCATCTGTTTGTAGGAAGGGACCTTCTTTTAGCTTCTTTTTTGCACAGAAGGTACATGAGAGAGATCTTCTGACCAACCGACAGATGAAACAAAATGGATTTTCCCATTCTAATTTCATCTGGGTTAGTTGACAGAATTTATTGTACCTGTAAAGCTTAAGTTTAAGCTTATGAGTTGTAAAATTCAGGAGATCACAGTTTTCTTTTGTATTTTCCCCACAATGAAGATCTCTGTTTTCTTATTGCTATCAAATACTCTGCTGATGGTTCCATTGTTTAAATTCTCTCTGTCTGGGTTGGCTCTCATATTTTACTGAGTTTCCCCATCCTGTGTTCAGCTAGAGGTTTAGGTTGTTGACCTTAAAGCCTCAATGTAGAACCAGGCTCACTGATTTCACATTTTGAAAGTACTAGCATTCGTGTGTGTGTGTGCGCGTGTGCATGCATGTGTGTGTGTGTGTGAATTGTGGCTTCGAACTAAAGTATAGCTGTTGAACTTGGATTATTCACATATTCTCTGTCTTTGGACTATCCTCAAGGAATCTACGGACTAAACAAGCAAACTCCCTAGGTGACCATGACTCTGAGAGACAGAAAACTGAAAAGAACTGAAGGATATAACTCGCGCATGGCCGTGGACAGGGTGTGGGAGTGGGGCTCTCATCTTGAACAGAAGAAAAACAACGCATCACCAGTTGAATATAATTAAACAGAAATTCACTAACCCACTTTAGCAACTGAAAACTGCAGAAATGTTCTACTGTACCTTGGTAGGCATGGGCTTCTTAAAGGTGATTTCAGCTTGCATCCAAACGCCCCTTGGGGACTCCAGCACAGACCAGATCTTGTCTTGAACCATGTGGTTCTCTTCAAAGATATAAACCGCTAGGGTGTCACTCATTTTTAAAAACCCATAGATGGCATAGTAAAAACGCAAACAATACTGCAAGTTTCCTGGCAGGGAGGGACCGTAGAGCCTTCCAATGTAGCCAGGCTGAGACGTAAACTTTGTGTTGGCCATCAAGAAATACCCTGCGAATAGGACAAAGCATTCAGTGCATCAGCAATGAAAAACCTAAATAATCCAGCCCAGATTATCAAGTGGGAAAATTTGGTTCAAGCAGTGGAGTTTGCCAACAGAGACTATTTCTACAGGCCTTAACTGATAGAAAGCATTTAAAATATCGAAAATATCTGTGTGACTCTATTGCTAATAAACCTTCTCCATTTTTAAGTAAACCTGTACAGATTTCCCACTGCATATGTCCAGATTCTAGTCATCAATCAGGATTTATATTTCTTTTTTTTTGGCCGTGCCGTGGCTTGCAGGATCTTAGTTCCCCGACCAGAGATTGAACCCCAGCCCTCAGCTGTAAAAACATGGAACACTAACCACTGGACCGCCAGGGAATTCCTAGGATTTACACTTTTCATGAAACAAAAAGGATGAAATCATCTTGGGGTTCCCCACTTTTTGGACAACCAACTGACAACCAGACTGAGTAGTACTGAGTCATACAGAACACAAGGCCCAGAGCTGATTTTCCGTCTTACCCCTGCAGTGACCAGTGGAGGGGGAGAGGTTACAGGGCCTGGCAGTCCTTGGGGGGTGATGGGTGGGGGGTGGTTTGTGTATCTGGGCAGAGCTTACTGTCTTGTTCATATGTTAAGCCTGCTCCTAAAAAGCAGCTTTCTAATCAGATAGACCCTCCCAGGTGCTGAAGATCTGATCTTCCCCAATTTCTCCTAAATAACATGAAAAAATAAATCAAGAACCTCCCTTCCCACATGCTCCACCAACCCCATGGTAAACTTAAAACAGTTTACCATGTTAAATTACGTGTCCTATAAAGCCGGGGCAGAAAGAAAAAGAATAATACCTTACTCTTTTTCCTTTCCCTTTTTTGATCCTCCTTCATCAGTTTTCTTTTGGGTGCCTCAGTCTTTGCTATACAGTTTAGTTTTATTTAATCTGGCAAAAGATTCTTTGGTTTTTTCATGAGTGGTGCTATGGACTGAATTATGTCCCCCAAAATTCATATGTTAGAGCTCTAACCCCCAATGTGACTATATTTGGAGATGGGGCCTTTAAGGAGGCAATTAAGGTTAAATGAGATTACAAGGGTGAAGCTTTAACTCCCATGTGACTGGTGTCATAAGAAGAAGAGACAGCAGAGATCTCTCTCTTTCTCTCTCTCTCTCTCCATGTGTACACACATAGGAAAGGCCATGTGAAGACACAATGAGAAGGCGCTTTGGAAAAGGCAGGAAGAGAGATCTCACCAGAAACCAACCCCAATGGTGCCTTGATTTGGGGACTTCTAGCCTCCAGAACTGTGAGAAAATAAATTTCTGTTGTTTAAGTCCGCCAGTCTATGGTATTTGTTACGGCAGCTCAAGCAGACTAACACAGGTGGCCAATACAACAGCCAGAGCAATCTTTTTTTAAACCTAAATTTAATCCCTCTCTCCTCTACTTAGACTCTTTCAATGGCTTCTCATTTCCTTTGTAGTAAAATCCCAGTTGCTTACTCTGGCCTGCCACGCCCAAGATCTTCCTCTCTACCTTCATTTTCCTTCACCCTCCTCCCCACGGTGCAGCCACTCTAATCTTCTAATTCCTGCAAGTATCCAGTTCTTTCCAAACTCAAAGCCCTCACAGATGCTGATTCCTCTGCCTGGGCTGCTCCTGCATCCACACATAAAAGCCACAAAGATAAACTCCCCACCCAAAATGTGGTTCCTTATTCTCTCTCAGAGGTCACTCTTCGTGTCTCTCAGCACACTCCACAACTGGTAATCTTGAGTCTATTTACGTATATGTTTGTTTAGGGTTTCTCTTGCCCATTGAAATGACGGTCAGCCAGCAAGGGTGGGATACATACCTGATTTGTTCGCTATTGTATCCCCCAGGGGTTAGGCTGGCCAGGGTCAGAATAGGTTTTTATTCTGTAATTCTACAAGCTAGCCAACCCCTAAGCAAAGAATACAAAATTACAAGTATGAAATTGCAAGGGCCCCGTGAAAGTGAGGGGCCCTGAAACAAGCTTCATCAGCTTTCTGGTAAGTCACCCCCGTGCCCAGTATATAAATAATTGTTGAATAAATGAATTAGACACTAACCCCTTGAGAATAAGCTCTTTCCACCAGTCTCTACTGGAGTGGGCTTCACAAGGGCTCCCTTTACCGAGATAGGTAATCCTTACATAAGGGGAGCTCAAACTGATTTCTAAGAGCTCCTTGTAGGTCCATCCAAAATTTCCCAACAGCTGTGATAGCTTTCATGCCCCACTATATATTATTTATTGCAATAAAACACACATAACATAACATTTACCATTTTAACCATTTAAAGCGTACAATTCAGTGGCATTTAGCACTTTCACAATGCTGCACAGCCACCACTATCTACTTCCAGAATATTTTCATCACCTCAAAGGGAAACGCTATACCCATTAAACAGTCACTTCCCATCCCCCTCCCCAGCTCCTGGCAACCACTAATCTGCTTTCTGTTTCTATGGCTTTGCCTCTTCTGGATGTTTCATATAATTGGAATCTAATAGCTTTTTAAAGGTACTTCTCCATCTAAAGTGAAGAGCAAGATAATTTCCAAAGGTTTGACTATTTAATTAACTGGTAAATACTCCTGCTAGCACAGCAGCTTGAATTCCAGTTTTGAAAAATGGCCAGACACAAGGTTACCTATTGTCTTTGCTTCTTCACAGCTGCTCCCACACCCACCTCCCTTTTTCAAGCTGGTGTCCTGGTGAGAACGGCTGGCGAATGGAGATGAATACTACCCGCTCCCAACCCCCAACATGACATCCCACACAACAGACTCTGATTTACCTAAGCCTGAAGTGTGGTCTCCCGCCCGATGCATGTTTGGTTTTACTTTCACTCGGGTCCAGCCTGGACCTTCTTTGTCTTGGTAAAAGTTGCAGAGATCTTCCTCAAAATTGCAGCTTGCTTCTACGGCACTAAAAGGACGCTCTGAGCAAAGGAGAATCAAAGTTAAAGTGAGCCAAACCCAAGGATCTCAAACGACTACATTAACTGATTGACAAATATGTACACATTTGTACCAGGGGAGCTCAGAGAAGTAACACACAACAAAAATATTTTTACCCTAGTGGCATGCTGACAGGTTAGCATCAAATCCACATTTCAGCATGACAGTAAAATTGATCTTTTCCTCCCTAAAGGGATGGAAAGAAGGAGCTCTGTTCACATTCTCTACAAAAATGAAGTACCAGATTTCAAAAGAAATTTCCTTTCTTGATTAAAGACTGAAAGCATTTATTCACATACTTCTTCACAATTTAAAATTCATTAATACAAAATTAAAAAGAAAAAGTAAGGATTTTATAGAATTCTTA
This sequence comes from Neophocaena asiaeorientalis asiaeorientalis, assembly GCF_003031525.2. NCBI lineage: Eukaryota > Metazoa > Chordata > Mammalia > Artiodactyla > Phocoenidae > Neophocaena > Neophocaena asiaeorientalis. The sequence continues at coordinate 9,752,315 of NW_020172625.1, forward strand.
ATTTCTTTCTGACAGATATTTCAGAAATAATATTTTCTAGAAATAGTTTTCCTTTGTTGATCAATCTCTGTGTCAGAAGCACAGCCACTGTCTATTTATAATTGACATTAGTAGTAAGATCTGATCTGCTGGAAGAGGATCATTACTCAGGATAAATCACACTGCTCAAACAGTCACACCAATTCTGTCACCCGTTCTGATACTATTTCGGCTTTTGCTGAGTTCTGGTGTCACTTACTCTGGTCTATAAACATCACCTCATCCCAGATTGCCTGGAGGAAAGGGAACATAAAAGATTTCTGCTCTTTCAAGAATGATGTGGTACTAGCAACAAGTAACTGTAAACCTCACTGTTCAGATTGCCCTCTGTGTCCAGAGGAGACGTGACTGCAGCGGTTTGGGACACATTCAGTGCAGCCAAGTGTAATCTTGTTCTGTACACTGACAGAACCTTTTAGGGCCAGAGACAGCACTGTTTTGAATAAGCGGAAAATCACTTCTAGAGAAACACCTGAGTTCTAGGTGCAGCGATGTGATGAAACAAAAAGCTGTTTAGGGACAGAGACTCAATTTGTTAATTTTCAAAGTAAGAAAACATTCCAGTGGGCTGAGGAGCTGGCCTGGATAAAGGGGATGAGAGACACATGACAACCAAATGCTACAAGGGGTCCAAGATTCCATCTTGGTCCAGAAAAACAAATACCTATAGAAGACTTTATTGGCGCAATTGGTGAAATTAGTATATGGACTATAGGTTAATTGATAATATTGTATCAGTGTTAAGTTTCCTGAACTTTATAATTATTCCATAGCATGTTGGAGGATGTCTTTGGTTTTAGAAAATACCCACTGACGTATTTAGTGGTGAAAGGACATAATATCTGCAACCTACCCTTTTTTTTCTTTCCTTTTTTTTTTTTTTTTTAGACAGGGGCACGAACCCACATCCCCGGCATCGGCAGGCGGACTCTCAACCACTGCGCCACCAGGGAAGCCCTGCAACCTACTCTTAAATGGCTGATAAAACAAACGTGGCAAAATGTTAAACGTTTGTAGGCCTGGGTAGAGAGTATACGGAAGTTTTTTAACATATTCTTGCAAATTTTGTCTGAGTTTAAAATAATACTGAAGAGTTTTAAAATGCTAAATTAAAAAGAAAAGTGACTAGCACCACGTTACAAAGAGAGAACAGAAAGAAAATGCTCCTATAGCAAGTATACAAGGAGAGGACCCTGATGAGCCAGATAGGAAAGGAAGAGAATTCTCAGTGCTCTGAGACTGGTGGGTTAACCCACACACTGCTCTGTCTGACTCCGTCAGCATCATGGTGACTCTTTGAGCTGCGAAGATAAAGTCATGAAGGTATTCATTTGAAAATGAATATGACATCATACAAACAAGGATCCTTTGACATTCCCCCATGGAGATCTGAGCCCATGGGAAACCCCACTATGGTCTCCAGTCTTGGTCACCCCTCTGCCACCTGGTAATGAAAAAGCAGATGGGAATTCAGATCTACAGCTGGCCATCCAGCTCAGAAAATGGTGTGGCACTCACTCCCAAAAACCATGCATAAAGAGAATGGAAAGTCAGTGAAATTATTCATCAGGAATACATCCTAAGGAATATACACCTGGGCATCCACAAGAGAACCATAACCCATTTCCTAGGTGTGTGGGAGGGGGTGAGAGGTGGTATTAAAACTTGAAAGTAAGCAAGCCTCTGTTGTCTCCACAGTGACAAGCTGAGTCACACAGAGAAGATTTTTCTGAGGTTGCAATTATATTATTTTGCTAAACACTTAGCCTGAGCAATGGATTTTTCTGGGGTCCTAAGAAGGTCTGATAAAAAGAAAACCTCAAAAGCATAACTAAAAGCCTAAATCTTTTTCACCCAGAATGCTTCTTCTAGCGTGAGATAGTATCTAATTACTGAAGATGAGGCCAGAGGGCCTATGTGTGACCTAAAATGAGCTCCCCGAAGATCTGGGGTGAACGAAGAGCCTTTGCTTCAGGCTTGTTTCAGAAGCATGAGTCCAGTGGCAATCACAATTGTATTTGGGGAGTGTTAATGACACACTTGAAGCACAGGGAGGAACCGGAGAAAACTCAAGTCCCTGAGCATCAGCTGATCATCCCTGCCCCATCCAAAAAGAGAAAGAAAGTCTCTCTGAGCATCACAGTGTACGATTTTGTTAATTACTTGATTTCTGACATTTGAACTTCTTAGAATCAGGAGGCTCTGAAGGTATACTACTCAGGTAGAGGGTGTTGCGGTTGGAGAAGAATGGTTAGGAGTATTTCTCATCTTTTCCTCTGCTTCATAGAGTTCATGGAGATGAACTCGGTATCAGTCCTCGGGATCTAAGAGGCTTATCAGCCCCTGTAGTGCTAGAGAGACTTTGGGCGTGGTGCTCTTTAGGCTGCTAAACTTGCACAGTAGTTCTTATTTTAGCACAAGCCAGTCCAAAAGCAAGCTGGGACAGCTCAAGGCTGGCGAGGGAAGAGAGTGAGTGGGAACTACCACCAGACTGAGGAATCATGATGGAGCAGACTGGGCCACTGATCAGGCTGTGGAGATCTCTGAGGGCCTCTGAGCTAAGGAAGACTGTCACACCTTTGGCTGTAACCTACACAACAACTGGAGCCAGGTTTCCAATTAGACAAGAGGTCTGGGCAGTGTGTTGTTGATGAATGGTCAATATTGGGACTTAGGCCCAGGTAGACATCCTTTCAGATGTATATCCATGAGTGTCAGGATCCTCCCAGACCCTGGCCTGGGTGTGGGGCGAACCCAAGCCCAGAGAGTTAGTTAGGTCTGCATATGGCACAGCCTGGAGCGCTCAGTTTGGGAGTTGGGCATTAAGGGAGGATTCCTAGAAGTGAATGGAATCAACTGTTAGGCATTCAAGGACTTACAGACTAAGAGGAGAGCTTATTCCTGTGATCTAGATTCTAGGCTAAATGTGCCGGTAGATGGGGAGTTTGTGGGTGGAAAAGGCTTGGAAAGGGAAGTGTGGTAACTCAAGTTGGGGGGATGGGGTAAGGTCTCACTGTCCTCTGGAAGCACCCTGGGGGACTATTTGGGGCGGGGGTGTTGGCACAGTAGCAAGCCACTGGTGCTTAATACCTGCTACTCTGAGATAGGTCTCAGGTCTGGGAAACTGGATTAACTCTAAGAGCAACCAGATGGTGGGAACAAGATGCTTCATATGTTGAAATAATTCCTGTCTCAGCTTACTAGGGAGATGAGGGAAGAAACCACCAGATCCAGCTGGGAAAAGCAGAGACAACAAGTCTGAAGCTAACCAAGATAAAGAAAAAAATGTTGGCACCTGTTTCGAAACAGAAGGCCATAAACTATTTGTGAAATGCAAGAGGAAGTATGAAAACCAGAGGGTTCAGCTTCTAAGACTCAGAATCTGGCCCACAGCTGCTTAATGAAGGGCATAAAGCAGGCTCCAGCTTACACATTCATCAAAGCAGTGCCCTTTGCTGGTTCTCTTTGGTTTCAATCTGACCCCCTGTTCTCTAGGGGAATGGATGGGAATATTTTGAAAATTAAGTAAATATTAGGTCTAATGACTAAGCATTTTCTGTGTGCCATACTCTGCTAAGGCTGTCACAGACACTATTAACTCATCATTCACCCCGACACCTCTATGAAACAGATTCTTCCATCCCTGTCCCATAAAGGTGAAAACAGAGTCTCAGAGAGGTTAATTAACAAAGGTTACACAGCTTGTAAATGGCAGAGTAGGGATGTGAGTCCAAAAGGCTGGCTCTCAAGCATAACACTTTGATCATGTAATTAAACCATTTTAAAGCAAAGTTGGTATGTTGGGAAGTTCTGAAGACCAATACAGGACCTTGGTTAACTTTATATAAGAATGTGAATCCCCGGTGGTCCTTATGGAGGGAGGGTCTGGGCTGGATTTTACAGACTGAAGGGTCACCAACTCTCTTAATAAGCGGTCCTTATTTTGCTGGAATCTTTCTTTTCTTTTCACCAGTCAGTGGGAAAGAGCTCACATATATTCTATATATTTTTAAAGGGGAGAACGTTTCTAAACATTCCTTCTAAGGTGGCCTAGTAGATTCTATCATCTTCCAGCTGCCGCTTCACCCCACCTGCTACCCAGTAGAGATGCTGAATAAATACCTCTTCTCCCATATGTATAACTTGGAAATATAGAAAAAAGTTCAGTGTAAGTGCCCAGTGACTGAGAAGACGAACTTTCTGAAAGTAATCACAAAGATGTTGTAAAACTACTATTAACATCACTGAAATATTAACTGATGGAATTAGGGAGTAATCAGATTTAGAGAAGTAAAACAATTTTGCTTTCTGTGTTCTGTGAAATTTAGAGACTCTTTTAATTTTTGATTACAGCTGGATTAAAGCATTTTAATGAAAAAATATAAGTATGTAAATCCAGTCTGGTTCTATCTGTTTCACTAGTTTTTTTAAAAAAAATTAGTCAAAAATAATATTTGGTTTTAGCTAATTAGCAAATTTCTCTGTAATTTGAGGGTAACAGTTTAGCTTGAGTAGAAAACATTCTTTCTCAGTTCCCTTGCATATAGAATATATATTTGAAACCATATTAAAGACTAACTCTACCTTAAGTGAAAGTTGGACTACCAAGGCCAAGTTCAAAAATTTACTTCCCACACTCCAAAACCCAGAATGAGGGCTCCTTAATAAGTTGGATGACCACAGTGTCTCCCTGGGGCCTCTTAAGGAAACAAATTCACTAAAAGTTAAGGTCGACTGCATGTATCTGGGTTATCGTTAATATAGTGTCACCCTTCTTATTCTAAAACATTTGTTTTCTAATTCACTTTGAATCAATTTGTTTCCATAATTTCCCAGAAAGTAAAAATTTCCTCTTTTTCCCAAATACCAAGTTTATGGAAACAAAATTGGCCATGATAAAATAATGTGAGGGTTCACTTAGAGAGATTAAATTGAGTATATATTCTGAGGCCAAAAGCCATCATAGAAATGTATACCAAATACTAACATCTTTAAACAGGAGGACATTTAAAAATTAGATTCATAAAAATAGTTTTTTATAAGTTTTTATAATTCTACTCAGTAGATTTTGAGAGTTTTTTCCACCTACTCAGCCACCTGTCTATGGACCCAAGATACCCTTTAAAGAGAAAGATGGAGTGGGAGTGAGTTAGCATTATTTAATTTTAATTTCTTAGTAGGTAGAGAAGATAGAAGCTTCTTAACCCATGACAATTGACCTCTGGTATCAGAAAAATTAGATTCACTCTGTGAGAGAAAAAAAGAGTAATATGCCAGAAAAATGACTATTCGGTTAAATAATTTGTAAGGATAAGAGGAAAAGGTAGGGAAATTAGAAGGAATTAAAGCAAGTCTTGACCACAGGCATCTGTTGAGAAAGGAAAATTCCAGATGTGAGGAAGAAGGAAAAGAGAATGCTTACCTGTCTGATTCTGGCAGGGAACAGGAGAGAAAGAAATATCATCCAGGGCAACATACCCTCCTTTGGGACCATTGAAGGCAACTTCAAAAATAACCTGCAGAGGAGAATGACAATATTGCTACATGTTTATATTTTCTTTTAGGCTTAAGTGCTTGTAACTATGATTTAAAATGGTGTGTCAATCCAGCCAGGTGTATAGGCATTTGGGCAGCTCCCTCCTTAACCCACAGTTTTCTTTTGGGGAGAGTGAATACTAAGCCTTAAGTTGCATTTTATTGGTGGACTCCGCCCTCCACCCCATCCTGCCCCTTGAGTGTCAAAGTACCTATATCACTTTCTGATAGAACTACAGAATTGACAATTTGCATTATGAACTTCAATTAAAGAAACAACAGCCTGCTTACAGAAGGCAGGCTAATTTTGCTGCTGCCCTTCACAGAGACCTAGGCCCCTCCAAGGTCCTTTCCCTTTTTCATACATAAAATTCCATGTCCAGGGCTTCCCTGGTGGCGCAGTGGTTGAGAGTCCGCCTGCCGATGCAGGGGACACGGGTTCATGCTCTGGTCCGGGAAGATCCCACATGCCGCGGAGCGGCTGGGCCCGTGAGCCATGGCCACTGAGCCTGTGCGTCTGGAGCCTGTGCTCCGCCACGGGAGAGGCCACAACAGTGAGAGGCCCGCGTACCAAAAAAAAAAAAAAATCAAGTACTTAAAATTCCATGTCCATCTGGACAAAGATGCAGAGATGATTTCCTGATGCCTAAGTCAGAATCAGGCCCAGAAATCCTATGTACGGATATTAGGATTTCAGCATATCCTGGCATGCTCAAATGGTTAAAGAGAACACGGGGTTGTTAATGAGTTCAGCCCCCTTTAGTTATACTCTCTTCTCTGCCACCAACTGTAACTTTGAGGTCAGTGGACGACTTTCTGCTTGTGACCATGGGGATCAGGTGTGGTGAGCCCAGCGCTCACCTGTGTTGGGAAAACTACCCCAGTGTGCAGTCCACTCTGCTGAATTGATAACATGAGAAGATACAGTGTTGAGCAGGGCTGGAAACTCAAGTGCCTACCCGGGCCAGGCAGGTAACGTAAATGTGTGACATGGGTTTGGTCTGATGCAGCAGGGAAGGGTGTGAAATGGGGAGCAAGTCTCATCTAAAGGGGGCAGCTAGTACCCAGCTTCGTCAATTGCTGACATGTGGGAATTTAGGACTAACATGCCTGGATTTACCAAACTGTCAAGAGAACCTGGATCTCTACATTTTTATTTGAAATCTTTGGATTTTTCAATGTTAGCAATTAATTCAAAAACGAAAACAAACATGCAAAACAAAAACAAAGAAACAAACATATACCACTACAGCAGCTAGGCAAATCATCATAGGCTAGATTTGACCCATAGGCGTCTAGTCTTCAACCTCTTCTAAAGAGAATGGTGTCTTGGCAGCAGATAGACCAGAGTTCAAATCCCATTTCTGTTACTTACCAACTAGGTGACCTTGGGGACATAGCTAACCTTCTTGGGACCTCGCTTTTCTTAGTTATAAAATAGGCATTATAACACCTACCTTGTAGGACTGTAGATGCCATTAAATGAGATGCTGTATATACAGATCCTAGCATGGAGTCAGGTGCATAATGAGCTCTGAACTAAATCCATGCCTTTTCCTCCTGGGTGACACCCCCTCCTGAACTCACATTCATGTTTGAGGCTAGTTAGCCACTAAGTAACTCCAGCTTGTCCTCCACTCTAGGTCTCAATTTCTTAATTTTTAAAAAAAGAGTTTGGACAAGACGGTCCCTTTCGGCTTAATGACTATGGTCCTTAGACACCTGGCCTCTGCAAAATCTAAGAGGGGCCCTGGAAGCTCGTCTCTGGCAATACAGGAAGGGCTGAGAACCAAGGAAACAGATGTGGACGAATGAGGAGGGGCTAATTAAGTTTACAGACTCAACACAGGTCTGTGACATCTCGTTTTCAAGGTGCCAGCTGATAAAGCCAACGACAGAATGTGATCTTACTGAACAGTAAGGGAGAATAAGAATATTTCTGATCATAATTGGCAAATCACAGCCTCTGTGCCATTATGTTCTCTCTTGTTCAGAATGAGGGTCTCAAATGGTTTTTTTTCCTTTTAAAAATTCACTTGAGAATATGGGGACCTTAAATTCTCTGATTTCCACAGGATAAATTTCTTTGCCCCCGCAATTACCAAGAGCAAATAATCCCGGCATAATGAGTCCCGACTGCTAGGGCAAAATCACACACGTGTGACCCAAAAGGATAGGTATTGAAGTTTAGTGGTGAACTTAAGCAGTAAACAGACACTGTAACTTTTCAAGCATTGATTAAAAAGAAAATTCAGCAAAGTCTCACTCATCTAAACGTTGCCCCGGGAGTTTACGGTTGGATGAAAGGAATTTGCAAAGACGACGCCTTCACTGTGCGTGTGACTCATTTGACTTTAACAGAAGGAAAATTTTCTGAAGCAGTATGTGTATTTCTTTTCCTCCTTGTAACCCAAACTCACAGAAAATTTTCCACTGGGCTGCAAGAGCCAGTCAAGCCCTGGTTAGACTTTGGGATAGGAAATAGCACACATACTGCCACAGGCCCCTCTCCGGGGCTGTCTGGGGGAAGGAGAAGGATGGGAAGGGGAGTGGCAGGCACTGGACAGGACACATCAGAAACTGAGACTCAAGCCCAACACTCACTGAAGCTCCACATCAGGTGAGCAGATGGCACCACTGAAAAGCATCCAGAGGATAATCTGCTTCTTTTGTACTCTAAACGGAACTAGGGAAGATATTGCAAAAGCGCAAAGCGAAAGCAGGAGACGTTAAAACCTGTGGGAACTAAGACTCTGCTTAGAGCTCCAGATCTGCAACCACAATGTTGCACCCACTGACTCTAGAGGTCCTAGGGGTCCCCGGACAGAGCTGGCCCTCTTGCTTCAAATTTAGGTCAGATTTAACGCAGGAATTTTTCTCAGTGCCCTGGCACGCACCAGCAGTGTGACCCAGAACAAAACGTCAGACTTCTCGCACTCTCCATCTCCTCCTCTTTCATCTGCAATATGGGGATAATTTTATCTACTTTGTTGGATGGTCATCAGTACTGGACCATCCAACAGGCACATACATAGATATGTATTAATATATGTGCTTTGAAAACAGGTCTGCGGGTCTGCATGGATAAACACCAAAATGTTAGTAGCTCTTATCTTTGCAGGGTGTTTTCGTTTGATTTGCCTCTCTGAATTTTCTAATTCTTCTGCACTGGACATTTACCACTCATGTAGCTATAAAGATTTTTAGACCATAAAAAGTTAAAAAACTTTACAGGCCCCCAAGGCTTGTTTCAAATTAGGGCCACAATCATAAGTTTATTTCTGACTTTTATGACATTATTTATACTGTAAAGGAGAAAAGAAGAAAGTAAGTCTTTTTTTTTTTTTTTAATTTAGAGAGAGTATTCCCTCAAGTAAGGGAAACCTTCAGTTGCTGTCAGGAATGGAAGTTCAAGGGGGGGAGTTTCACATAGAAGGCGTTTCACTGATCTCCTCTTCTGAACTCACGTGAGCACAGTGCAAGGTTCAGAGGGAGCATGTGCTCAAGAAATCTAGTGAGTTGACTGGCTTTCCCACAGTTGTCCTTACTAAAGAATACTCTGTCTAGAAAATGAAGTGATAAAGGAGGAAGGTAGAGGGAATAAAGAGGGAGAAAAGTGGAGAAGGCCAAGGAAGGGAAAAGGAAGATTAAGACTGAGACACAGCAGAAAAGAAAGAATGAGTGTGAGACTGTAGTATCTCTCGAATTCCACGCCTGGGTGTGGGTGGCATCCTAGTAGAGCGGTCAGGCCAGGGCACACCTGGCACACCTACCTCCATGGGGTACGGGGCGCTGAACTCCACCTCAGCGAGGTTCCAGTCAGCATTCCCTGGATAGCCCATTTTCCAGATCTCCTCATACAGGCCAGCCACATCCCTCGTATACACGGAGAAGATGCTGTCATTCCCCTGCTGGAGTTGGTAATAAAACAACAAGCAGCCAGACATGGGGGCCGTGGTCACCGGGGAGATGAGCTGTGCCACCTCCTGGTAATGCGTGACGTAAACCGAGTCCACATACATGTAGTGGCCTGAAATCACACAGAGAAAACAGCCTAAGACAGGCGGGCGGAGTCTCAGACACAACTACATGATCTGGGATGTACTTCAAAATAATCCAGTGGGAGTGGACGAGAGGAAGCGAATGAGTTATTAAGGAAAGAAGTTTGGCCACGGGTTGATGAATGTTGCAGCTTGGAGATAAGTAGTGGAGTTCACTGTGCTCTGCTTAATACTAGATAAGCACCATTCTTTTTCTTCCCCTTAATTTTGATTGAAGTAAAACATACATATAGAAACGTCGATGTGTCATCTGTAAAGTGTTTGAATTTTTACAAGCTGAACACAGCTGTGAAAAAAAAAAAGCAGGACATTATCCCAGAAGTCCCCCTCCAACAAGCCTTCTTTGAGTTGGATGGTTTCTAAGAGCATACCAAACATACCATCCGTTCTTAAAATCGCAGTGACCCTCCTGTACCTCTTTCCCATGTACACAAAATGTCGCTGTGTGTTCTTTGAGTGAAACTGATATGAATTCAAACTAGATGACAATTTGTACCTCTTTAATAGAATATGTAGGTCAGTCAACACTGTTGACAGGGTTAGGATTGGGGAAGTTGAACTTGGGACCCCACTCGTGGCAAGGCTTTGGTGGGCTCCGGACCCAAAGGCTGACTGCATTAGAGGCATTTTGGTGAAAGAGAGAAACTGTGAGGCAGAATGGGGAGAGCTTGGATTGGACATTAAGAGAACTGACTTTGAATGCTGCTCTATATCTTAGCATCCCTGGGACTTTGAGTAAGTCACTCAATATCTCTGGGCTTCAATTTGTGATCTCTAGAATAAGAATCAAATATTTCTCTCATATGGTTGATCTGAGTATTAAATGAGATTATGTATGTGAAGTGGTTAGCATGTGCCTGGCACACTGTAATTGCCTAACATGATTATAATGAAGTAAAGCAATGCCATTAATGTTTTTAGTACCATGCTTTCCCCAGTATGGTACTATTATTACCAGCAATGTTGTCTAAATTTATTTGAGCTGCAGTGACAGAGGAGTAATAGCAATGTAGCTTTGATAGAACAGCCTTTCTATTTACAAGCTCAGAACAATTACAGCTTAATGTCTTTGCTTTTATTACCTGGTGACAGGTTTATAATCATACCTTTTATCCTCAGCAAAATAGCAGTAAGGATATTAGGAAGAATATATGCATTCACACACTGGAGACTTACTTTGCATCTAGCACACTGCCTAGTATGTGGTAGGCCCTCAACAAATGGTGATTCAAAACACATACATGGTCTCAGAAAGATCCTCACTGCAACATGGCAGAGGGGAAAGGTGGATAAATTAAAACTCATTTTCTCCCGGTAGCAAATTGTTCAACCCCTCTGAAAAATCTCCCTTGCTTAAATAGAATTGTCTGATCATCTTGCCAAGCCATGCAACTGTGAATAAACAGAAATCACAAACTCAGATAATCAGAGCAGCCAGCCAGATCAAGTATATGATTGAAGTGGAGTGGGTCAGGGAGAAAATAGAGTGATGGATTAGCTGCCAACATTGGAAATCACATTTTACCAGCAACGAGAAGCAGAAATTAGGCTTCTCTGAAAAAATCAGAAAATCTGATCGTGCTGGGTCCATATTCTCGGGCTGCAACAACCAGCTGGTGGTAAGGGGCGCCAGCCTCGTGCATGGACCTGTGTTCTTCCCTGAGAGCCCATCCCTCTACTTCCAGCTGATGCCCTGACATCCAGCCAGGTGCTGCAAGCTTTTCCCATTGAAACTCAAAATCCAGATTTTTCTGGCAAATCCATTCATTTAAAAATGATACCTCTATTAGTTTGCTAGGGTTACCATAACAGAGCACCACAAACTGAGTGGCTGAAACTAAAGAGACTTGTTGTTCCACACTTCAGGAGGCTAGAAGTCCAAGGTCAATGTACGAGAAAAATTAGTTCCCTCTGATGACTGTGAGGGAGACCCTATTCTATGCCTCTCTCTCTCCTAGCTTCTTTGGCATTGGCACTCGTTGACACTGACGGATTGATCTCTGCCTTCATGTTCATATAGTATTCTCCTTTCTGTGCATGTATCTTTCTGTGTCCAAATTTCCCCTTTTTATAAAGACACCAGTCATATTGGACTTGGGGCCCACCCTACTTTAGTATGACCTCATCTTAACCAATTACATCTGTAATGACCACATTTCCAAATAGGTCACATTCTGAATTTCTGTGGGTTAGGACTTCAACATATGAATTTTGAGGAAATATAATTCAACCCATAACACCTCCCACCATAATTTTTTAAATTTTGTGTGTGCCAAATAAACATATCTGCAAGACTGGAAACAGCTGATGGGCTCCCAATTGGCCACCCCTGGGGAGGGATTTTAAAGGAAGAATCAGAATGTCAGACCGAGCAGAATCCAATAACCTCTGATAAGGAAGCAGGGCCATGAGCCCCCCTCCTAAGCTCGGGTGTCCTCTAAAGCACTGCTGGTGGCCAGGTAGCTCCGACTAATGCAGAATGGGTGTGACCAGCTAGCCCTGTAACACGCCTTTGCTCACTGAGAACGCACGTGAGTGTCAAAGGCAGAGAGGAGGTTTTTATGCTCTTTGTAATTTGTCTAACTGGTGAAACAATCTCTTTCCAAGATACCCAGCCAGGGAGAAAGGGTAGAGGAGCTGTCATACTTTGTTTCCTTGGTACCTCATTGCGGGGCCATGCTGGCGGGCTCCTGACATACTCTCCATTCAGTGTCCAGCTGCTTCACCTTTGGATCCACAACAGCAATGTGTGCCAAGGCCATGCCACATCGGGTGTCCTCAGCTGATGACCAAGCAGAGCAAGGGTACCAGGGCAAGGCCATTCTGCCTGACAGGGGCTCTTCAGCAACTCCCCATCGGCCTGGCCCCCCTCTTTCACAGGTGTTAGCCTTCCATCCTGTGCTGAAGGCTCTCCCCACCCAGGCCGCGTTAGGACTTTTATTGGGGCCCTAGGCACTTTTGCTGCGTTGGACCCCTTTCTCCACAAAATATACACAAATTATATTTTATAACTGCATTCATATAAAGATGAATATGATCTAAGCCAGACCTATTATAATATTTGTTATTATGACATTCATTTTTTCCCTCTGATTTTAAAATAAATCAAATTAAAACATGCTCATGGATTCCTAAAAATGTTAGGTCTCCTAGGCACTGGGACTTCTATGCCTAATGGACACATGGTCCTGGCCCCCAGCTGCTCCAGCTCTCTCCCCACTTATGCTTCCCAGCCATTTCCCCCAATAAGTCTCTTTCCACCTAATCCCAGCTTAGTGACTGCTTCTCGGAGGACCCAAACTGCCACAGCCATGAAGCAGGAAATCAGTCTACCCGGGGTGACGCGCACCTCCAAAGGCTCCACGAGACTCTCAGTAAATCTAGGAGACCTCACAAATCCACTAGAAATTATTCATTCTACTTCCGGAGTGCACGATAACTGTGTTTAGGGGCAATGTCTCACACTCTAACCCATTATGAATGTATCTTCCTCACAGTTCACAGATATCTGACAGTGTTCTTTAAAGGCTACTTACTCACCTCCTGGGTGGACAATAGTTTAACCCCTGAATTTGCAGTTAAGTGCCTTGTGCATAGGCCAAGTGAGCCACAATCCGATTCCTGATGCAAAAAAACAGCAAACACAATGTGACCTGCTCAAAGTGAGTCAGAGAGCCTGCTGGGAATCAGACCAGGACTGCTGACACCAAGTCCCATATGGAACCACTAGACTAGACCACATTCTGTTGCCCCTCCCTTTCCTCTCCATCATTCCTTTGTTGCCAAGTTGGGTATTATTTACTAAGACTGTTTTTCACTGGGAAATAAAAGGTAGCTCATCAGAAGTTTATCATCTCAGTTGAAAGGGTGGGGGTGATTCAGAAATCACCAGGTGTCTACCCCAGGGGGCTGGGCCAGAGAAATGACCACCAGCCCAGGCTGAGTGTGTGGCATCGGGTACAATCTGCCACTGGTTGGGGGGTGTGTGCAGGCACTGTTTTGTGTACCCTTCCAAGGGGAATGAAAAAGGTAGCCTGGAGTCCTCGGGAAATTATGTCTAGTGTCTGATATTATGAGAATTTTCCTGCCCAGCTCAATGAGGCCAACCCTGCTATCTGGTCCAGGGTTCTAGAGGCAGCAGAATCTCTAGAAGAAGCAACTTTTATCAGATCCTTTAAGTCTGAGTAGATGAAACTAGGTACAGATAGATCTTAGGTGGAAAGGATCCTATAATCAACCAAATCACTGGGGATCCTGTTGAAAGATCAAAACTCTCGGTGATGCCAGCCAAAGCTCAGGCTCCTCTGGCATAATGCCTGCGATAACGGCACATGTACACTCGCTTCTGAAGAGGACTTTCTTCCTTTCTTACAGCAGTCCTCTGTACTACCTCAACTGTTGTTGTGGAACCGGTGGCCCACTGGTAGTCAGCCATTTTCCCTTGACTTAGGAAAAGAACTTTGAGGGCAGCTCCTGAACTTTTATTTTCAAACAGTCTGGCTAACCAGCATTCCACAGAGATTGCCCTTGGCTTGGTTGTGATGCCAATGGCGTCCTCTGACTCATCTATGATTTGGTCCCGTTGGCCACATTTGTGCTCCAGTTGCAACGTCTGCATCTGTGTCGTGGTTGTCTGGACAAGCTGTCTCCCAGGTAAGGGAGAAAACTTGAAGGAACGTATGCCAGCTGGTCTGCTGCCATCGTGAGGAGACAGCACCCAAAGACAGAAAGTTATCATGCCCGCTCTCCAGTCTATGGATCTGAGAGTCATCTGCTGAACCTTTAGTTCTAAGGGTTTGGGTAAGTTTTACTATAATAGAGTCTGACTCTATAGTAGAGTCAGATTGAATGGAACTTCTTCTAGTTTCTGCTAAGACCTCAGTGCCAAGAACGATGGGGGACAAGTCCCTCTACTTTCTACAGAGTGGTGCTAGACCATCCCTGTTGGATGTGCTACCTTGTGGCAGACCTGGAATCTAAGCCAGCTCTACCAGAGTAGCCCATCTCTCCACCAACCCTGCCAGCCTGTATATATGAGAAAGCCAAGGAGGGATCAGAGAGACTGGAGACAGAGTTTCTTTGAAGAGAGTTGTCACAGAGCTGACCTGCCATGTGTTTCTTTTTGACTCCCCAAGGGAACGGGAGGAGATTGCTTCCCCTTTCTTACCTTGATCCAAGGGAGGGGGCTTCAGGGAACCACTTATAGAGAGGATGGGGGAGGGAAACTACCATCTAATTTCATCCCCACCCGTGCCTGCAAGTTCCTGGGTTCTGTGACTGCCTTGGGCCTTGAGAGGAGGGTGGCAGAGTTAATGGGAGAATTTGATCAGTGGTAACTGGAGTTTGTGGGGTACAGAGGCTGGGGCCTAACTCTTGGCTGCATGCAGCTAGAGGTTGTAGGGGCCTGTGAGGGCAGAATGGACAGAAAGGATTTTTGTTGCCAGGGAGCTGTACTTCCAGGGGTTGATGGGGCAAGGATTTGAGTTTTCCCTAAGCCTAAGTGGGCAACTCAGAAGGTAGCTGGGCTAGAGCGCCTTAAACAACTCTTCTCAAAGGGACTGCATGCAGGGTGTTAACCCCAACAGAAAGGGGCTAGTGATGTTAAAAAAGAAAGGGGCTGGTGATGTTAAAAAAGAAAGGGGCTGGTGTGGTGTACCTAGTGACAGGCACTAAGGGGGATTCATAGATGGCCAGTCAGAGAGTGCATCATTTTTGTCATTGGCTGTGAGAGAAATGGCCAGCGTCTGGCCACCTGCAGTGTGAAGGGCATCGACCCCAGATTAAACAGCACTGGTCACATACAACCTTTTGTCGCCTTCCCTTCCATTTCTGTTCCACCCACATCCCACCTTTCCCAACCCTGGAGGAACTAGAAGCAGCAATGTGAGTGGGGAAAGAGGAAGAAAAGAGCAAAGGGAAGAAGTATGAGGAAATAAAGCCCAATCCCTTCTCTGATGCTGCTCTGTGGTCTGGTCTGGGGGAAAATTTGAACTGGATGAGAAATTGGAGTTTTGACTTGACTGAACTTAATCCTTAAAAATGAAGCTATTTGTTAATACTTGAAAGTGCCTGGAAAGCCATGGTAAAGTCACCCAGGGACAGAGAAAGGAGATCCAGCAGAGCTTGCACAAAGGCAATGGTAAGAAAATTAATAAAGCTGCTCCCCTACTGGGTGCTTATGCAATGAACCAAATGGATCAATGCAGAGAGAGAATGAACAGGTGCTGTTAAGATGATGCTTGAACTCAATCCAAACTGAAATGGGAAAAGAATGTCATGAGTTATGGAAAGATGATCCATCCATCTCATGGTCTTTGATGGAATAAAACAGTTCTGACCTTATTTTACATTTTGAAACTTTGTTCAGCTCCTTCTACGATGGCACCATATGCAGACCTGATTTTTAAAATCTCATCAAAGAAACAGATTTCCGTCATTATCTTTCCAGCAATTATCTTCTTTTTGCTAAGGCAGGTAGGAGAGAGTAATGATCTGAGCTGTCAGTAGGTTACCCCCTGAAGGATTTTGTTTCACTTCATAAAATATTAACAAAGGAAAAAAAATCCATATGTGATGAATCCAAACTGAGTAAGAAAAAGCAACATAATATCCCATCCCCTTCAGTATTCCACCACAATCTTACTGCAGTAGTCATTTCCACCATAAGACAGGAATTTGGAGACATGGTGCTCATTTGAAAAATCTGACTCACTGTTTGGGGCTGTTAAAAACACACAGCCAAATGAAGGAAAACTTATAACCACATAATATTTTTCAGATATTACATTCACTGTTCCCTTTTCTATAACACAGAAGCCAGAGCCTCTGGGGAAGACTTCCTTCGGCAGCTCTGCAGCTCTGAAGTTTCTGAGCAGGCACATAGCTGCCCTTACCCCTGCTGTTTGTTTCTCCAGTTTTCATCTGAAAGCAAAAGCGTAAGCTGCTTCCAGGAAACAAATGAACAGGAGATGAGTTTATATAGAGGCAAATCTGCTGCTGCGGGCAGACATCTGAACCATTTAATCTTTCCTTTGCCACCAAAATTGATGGAGCTCAGGGAAAATCAATATACCTGGTAGAAGGTAAATGTAATAAGAAGGCAACCTCTCTCTTGTTTAGCGCATTGGAGGTTTTTTTTTTCCCCAAGAGTGATCTCGGTCAAACCTTTGAGTCATATGAGCACAGAGCTTTTCAAGTAAAACATTTTAGAATTTTTAGAACCCATCTTTTTTAGCCCCGTCCTATGCAGTGGGGAAGTCTTAACATAGGAGTCTACATGGGAGGAGTATGAATGAGTGTGTGTGTGTGTGTGTGTGTGTGTGTGTGTGTGTGTGTGTGTGTGTATTGGGTGGGAATGAGAAGGCTCTTTGGCTACTGATTGGGCAAAACCTCACTCCAAAAGTTGAAGAGAAGTCGAAGTGAAATAGCAGAGAAGAGCTGGAAGAAGTGAGTGGAAGGTAAGTATTCAAGATTCCTGCTGATCATAAGCAGAAACATAACCTAGGATCTAGGGCCTACTCTGCCCTAGATCTCCATAATGGCATTCTCAAATACTCCCCAGACATCAAAGAAACCATTCACTCTCATGCCTGTACACCTCTGCATATGCTAAACTTATCTTCTCCTTATCCATCAGGCCAAATTCCAGTTCTGACATGACTTCCTGTAGAAAGCCTCCCCTGAACCCCAAAACCAAGGTAGTCTTTCACTTCTCTATGATCCCATATCATTTATTTCATACCTCTATTGATAATACATCACTGTGCATGTTTACATAGCATTTCAGTATTTGAACATTTTGAGAAATGCCATAATATACATTAACACAGAACTATATTAAAGGCACTGAGAAGTCCTGAAATAAATGTTTAGCTTTCTTTAGCTCTGGGTTTCCACAGTTTATTTGATCACATATATAGCCCTTCTTCTCTCATATAAAGACTTTTATACTCAAGTACTGGTATTCTAGGGAATAGCACTTTGGAAGAATTGGTTCCTGTGATCTCTTTGAGGTCAGTGACAGTTTTTGTTTCACCAGGATATGCAAGAATACCTGACCTATAAAGAGTGCTTATTATGTGTTTGTTGAATGAATGAATGAATGAATGAGTGATCAAAGAAGAAGCGTCATTCTGATGTTCAGGCTCTGACTAGGATGACTATAATCAGATGCTTTGCTGGAAGGGAGATAAAAGTCTTCCTGGATTCCTTCCCTTCAGGCTCAGGATCAACGACTTCTTTAGGCCTTGGTATTGATGTCAGGGGACTAAACAATGCTAGAAGGCAAAGCTGCCTGCCTTTGGCAGGTGTTTTAGAATAGCCAAGGAAGAAGAGAAAAGATGAAGAGGAGGAGATGGGATGGAGAGAGGGAGGGGAGAGGAGAGAGGTGAGTGCCTACAGCAGGGGTGATATACCCTACTACCAAGTCTTTGTGCTCCTCAGGGATGACCATGTCATCATGCCTATCTCTTGATATAGATATTAGAAAATCTCCTGGTCCAGATATTAGAAAGGCCAGGTCCTCTTTTTCCCATTCCTTAGTCCCTTTAGTCCCCCTTTTTCTTTTTTTCTAATGTCAAATGCAATGTATTTATATGTACTCAGGAGAGACCCAAAGCACTCTTGTTTTTTTTTAAATAGATCTCTATTGGAGTATAATTGCTTCACAATACTTTGTTAGTTTCTCTTGCACAACAAAGCGAATCAGCCACATGCATACATATGTCCACATATCTCCTCCCTCTTGAGCCCCACTCCCATTCTCCCTATCCCACCCCTTTAGGTCATCACAAAGCACCGAGCCGATCTCCCTGTGCCATGCTGCTGCTTCCCACCAGCCAACTATTTTCCATTTGGTAGTGTATATATGTCAATGCTACTCTTACTTTGCCCCAGCTTCGCCCTCCCACCCCATGTCCTCAAGTCCATTTTCTATGTCTACCTCTTTATTCCTGCCCTGCAACTAGGTTCATTAGTACCATTTTTTTTTTTTTTTAGATTCCATGTACGTGCATTAGCATATGGTATTTATTTTTCTCTTTCTGACTTACTTCACTCTGTATGACAGACTCTAGGTCCATCCACCTCACTACAGATAACTCAATTTCATTTCTTTTTATGGCTGAGTAATATTCCATTGTATATATGTGCCACATCTTGTTATGGTTTATGTTTTCCTCCTATAAGAGTTTTATAGTGTATGGTCTTACATTTAAGTCTTTAACCCACTTGAAGTTTATTTTTGTGTATGGTGTTAGGTGGTTTTCTAATTTCATTCTTTTACATGTAGCTGTCCAGTTTTCCCAGCACCACTTATTGAAGAGGCTGTCTTTTCTCCATTGTATGTTCTCGCCTCCTTTGTCATAAATTAGGTGCCCATAGTGCATGGGTTTATCTCTGGGCATTCTATCTTGTACCACTGATCTATATTTCTGTTTTTGGGGCAGCACCATACTGTCTTGATTACTGTAGCTTTGTGGTATAGTTTGAAGTCAGGGAGCCTGATTCCTCCAACTCCATTTTTCTTTTTCAAGATTGCTTTGGCTATTTTTGTTACATAGTCTAATAATATTGTTTCTCAGTCATTGTCAGTCTTCCATATTTTCAGTAATTTTCTTTTTAACATCTTTATTGGAGTATAATTGCTTTACAATGGTGTGTTAGTTTCTGCTTTATAACAAAGTGAATCAGCTATACATATACATATGTCCCCATATCTCTTCCCTCTTGCGTCTCCCTCCCTCCCACCCTCCCTATCCCACCCCTCTAGGTGGTCACAAAGCACTGAGCTGATCCCCCTGTGCTGTGCGGTTGCTTCCCACTAACTATCTATTTTACGTTTGGTAGTGTATATATGTCCATGCCACTCTCTCGCTTTTTCACAGCTTCCCCTTCCCCTTCCCCATATCCTCAAGTCCATAAGCTATCCATAAGATATCTGGTCCATATGACATTTGGTAGATGCCAAAGGTCCTTGATATTTGGTCCTGTCCAAAACCATTTGGCATGGACCAAATATGCTTATGGATGTTTTGGAGAGGACCAAATTTCAAGGACCTTATGGCATGGGCCAAATGTCTTACTGGATGCTCTAGACAGGACCAAATGTCCACTGATCACCCAAAGTAATACAGGGCTCTGACAACTAACTGGGTCTGGAGCACAAGCCTTCTGACCTCTAGCCTAGTCCTCCTTCTTTATCTCTTGTTGATGCAAATATGATCAGAATGTTCTGTGCTCACAAATGAGAGTGAGGAAGAACTAGTGGTGATGCATTCTTCAAAGAATAGATGATACTCAGGTAACACAGTCAAGTGGATGATTTGACACAAGTCCACAGGTCTGCTGTCTCTCCCAAGAAATACATGTTCTCCAAGCCACCTGGCCCTTGCCATCATTGAGAATGAAAAATGATGCACTGAACAAGTAATTATTAGGTCATGATATTGGTTACCCAGAGGATCTGACTTTGGAACTAATTTTTAAGTAATTTGGGAACAGTTATCTAACACTGAAGCTTGTACATCTGTGATAATGACACCAAGGATTATTGCAATTTTAATGCATTAGTCTTTCAAGATTCTC
Source organism: Neophocaena asiaeorientalis asiaeorientalis (assembly GCF_003031525.2). NCBI lineage: Eukaryota > Metazoa > Chordata > Mammalia > Artiodactyla > Phocoenidae > Neophocaena > Neophocaena asiaeorientalis. The sequence continues at coordinate 9,772,534 of NW_020172625.1, forward strand.
TCTATTCCTTGCACTAGAATTTTTAAAAATGGCAGAAAAACAATCTCAAAATCAGCCAACTTCCATAAATTAAGAAAATGTCATCTGGCATTTCTTTTCGAAACCCCAAGACACTGTTAGTTTTTTTATTCATTTAAACAAAGGTTTCAAGAGGTAGTAACATTTTATTGTTTTGAGTTAACCCAACTGTCATTTAAAATACTCATTCAGATTCATGGATTAATCTGTCATAACAGCTTATCATTCACTCTACACATAACACTCATTAGACGTGTGGTTCCTACAATGGCCACAAGTAGTGATGGGCTGTGTGTCTTTAGGACCAAAATATGGATATACATATGGAAAACCAAATCTTTTGTCATCTCCAAGAGTGCTAAACCTTACTTTTAAAAGAAGGAAGTGAATACATTTTTGGTCTTTTTCTAATTTCAATTCCTTATGTAAGTGACCATAGATGTATCTAAAGAAATGGTTTCTGGGGCATTTTTCATTCTCTTGTTCTACCTTTCAGTCCTGTATCTACTGAGATAATCACCATCTGGTTAATCAAACTAACACACTGCTGTGATTGCAACTCTCTCTTCTCAAAGACCTCCAATGGCCTCCCATCATCAATGGAATAAAGTTAAAATCTCTTTCCTGGCATTCAAAGCCTTTTAGAACTGCCCCCATACTGTTTTCTCACTCATCTCTCTCTCAGCTGCTACCCCTTGCCAGAGGCATCATGGCTCCTGCCTCTCTTGTCTCTGCCTGTCCAAATCATGCCCATCCTTCAAATACACTTGACTTCTCGCATCATGTCTTCTAGAACATCCAAACAGTAAGTGATCCCTCTTGTCACTGAATACCAAGCACCTTTCTTTTTTTTTTGGAAGCACTCGACACATACTACTTTGTCTTACATCCATTTGTGGTAGAAATCTTTTCCTCTTTCTCAAATGTATGTTCCTTGAAACCAGGCAGGGGCCATAGAGGACCTGTCATCTTAATTGTCATTTTCCCAATCATACCTAATACAGTGTTGAATGAATGCAAATGCTAGATCCAGGGCTTCCCTGGGGGCGCAGTGGTTGAGAGTCCGCCTGCCGATGCAGGGGACACGGGTTTGTGCCCCGGTCCGGGAAGATCCCACATGCCGTGGAGCGGCTGGGCCTGTGAGCCATGGCCACTGAGCCTGCGCGTCCGGAACCTGTGCTCCGCAGCGGGAGGGGCCGCAACGGTGAGAGGCCCGAGTACCGCAAAAAAAAAAGTTGGCTTTGTCTTAAACAGGTAAACCACAGGAGACAGGAGACTCCAACCTTTCTTATATATGGTTACTTATAAATATGTTGTTCTAAGAAGCCTGGGCATGTTAAAAAAGAAAAGGAACTTACATAAAAGGTTGCAAAGTAGAAGTTGGCTAACTGGGTCTGACCTGAAGATGTGTTTGGTTGGCCTTGTGGTGTTTTTTAAGAGAATATTCACCAAGTTAAAAATTGGGGAAATTTCACATAAAAGCCATGCCTTGCTGATTATCTTGCAAAACTGAAAGACCTGGTTCCCTGGGCTTGCATTCTCGCATGGTGGCAACTAATTGAAGTTGAGTACTCTTTGTACGTGGTCCATGCTCTCTAGTTTGCCACCGTCCTCACCCAGCCTATATGTCACTCTCTTTATACCATCTGCCTGGCCCCTTTGGGAAACTAAATCTGAGACTCTGGATATAAAGGAGACAGAACAGGAGCAAAGATAACAATAAGGACAGAATGAAGACTGTCCAAAGCCGAGATAAGCCATAGGATGGACACTTAAAAAAAGTTGGAGACGTGGTTAAAAATATTCACATGAAGAGAAACTACAGTGAATGAGGAATGAAGTAAAGAACCATAAAAAGTTGCCATGTCTTCAGGCAGCTGAAGGGGACACACTGTCATCATCAGCGATTTATTGTGACTGAGCAGATCACCTCAATATCTGCATGGCAAAGGAATGAAAGGGAAAATGTTACCCTTTGCAGCAGAACCAGCATTCCTATTCTGTCCTTGATGGAAAGCCAGTCACCAGAATCTTCTCGCTGGTCAACAAGAACTTACAGTTGATGACTGGAATGTTTTGCAACTGCAGGGAGACCTAGGCTTTTATGAAGCCTACCAAGGTCCCGGTGAGAGCTGCCATAACTCACAAGGACGCAAGCCCTTGCCCTGTCTCTGTGGGGACTTTCTCCTCCAGCCCACTGCTCACTGATGACCTCTCCTCTCTATTTTCCCTGCAGAGAACCAGCCCGCTTGGCCACTAGGGGGCCCTATTGCTCACCGCATTCAGGACTGACCATCAGTACTATTGGCTCCCCTCCCTGCCACCAGGGAAGTTCTTAAAAACTTATTCCCATCACTCCATGTATTTTTAGTGAAAAGTAACCTAGGGTTATTCCAGCCTTGTCTTTAGAAATAAGAAATGTTGAACAGCAAACAGAAGAAAGTCAAGCATAATATGGAAATGTGAAAATAGCAAGACCTCGGTGCTTTGTGACCCCCTGGAGGGGTGGGATAGGGAGGGTGGGAGGGAGGGAGACGCAAGAGGGAAGAGATATGGGAACATATGTATATATATAACTGATTCATTTTGTTGTAAAGCAGAAACTAACACACCATTGTAAAGCAATTACACTCCAATAAAGATGTTAAAAAAAAAAGAAAAAGAAAATAGCAAGACCAGGTCACAGGGGAAGAAAAGCTGTTATCTGGGTGGCCTTCTCCTTAGTTACAGAGCTCGTGTCTGCAGTTTGCCTCTCTCTCACGGCTTACTCTTCTCTTCCACCAGGTCTCTCGGTCCCTACTCACCCTCCTCTCTCTGTCTCCTTCTCTGTCGACAAGCCACAGTCAGGTCAATGTAGAGAGAGATGGCAGAAAGTTATCCTGGAACAAGGACTCCATTTGTCCCCAGCTCACCCAGTTCACTCCTGAAGGTGTGGTCCTGCGGAAGAATGGAGTGGGAGTTCCGCATATTTCCTCCTCCAACAAACCAGTTCACGTTGGGGTTCCAGCGGTTCACAAAGCCACAGAGATGATTTTCTTCAAAGTCACATTCTGGCAAGAGAATAATAAAAACAGACTTCATGTAGATGTAGTTATGCCTGGGTACACCCAGGCTTACTGCAGTTTGCTATTAGATACTCAGATATGTTTCTCACTCCCTTTGACCACTGGGATCTTCGTACCAGGACCCCTGGACAATGTCGGTCAAGAAGAGAGATCCTGTAATGAACAGAGATTATAATTCATCATTGCTTCTTTGGATTGTGGCCCTTCTGCCTACTTGCCATGTGGCTTGCTGTGTGACCTCTCCTAGCCTCTATTTGTTCCTAGGAGAAATAGGGGGACACTCCCCCTGCACAGGGCTGTGGTAAGTGTGGACAGCTGCCAGCACAGTGCCAGACACATGGTTAGTGCTTGGTCAATCAGCCAACTCTGTGTCAAAGCACTATTTAGAGCTATGCTTTTAGCTCCAGAAAGTTTATCGACCACCTTTCTGGTAGCCCATTCCCCCATCCCCTTCTCTCTTGATAGTAGACAAGGTGCTAAGCTAAGGGCTAAGGGGCATGTTTCCTAGATGCTAAAATCATCTGCTTTGCTTATAAACAAGAACCTGGTCAGCGTAGTCGGGACAGGAATATCTTAGGCACTGGGTCCTTCTGCAGCTCCGGAGTGGAGATAAAAGAGAAGACAAAGAGACTGTCTTTCCCCTTTTCAATAGCACTGACATGTTTGCACAGATAAATTGTTCCCAGTCAACAGACTCCTTTACGGGGAACAAGAAACTCACAAGCCAGTTCTTTCATTGACCCCCATAATTATCAATTAAAAATATGAAGTGTGATTGTGTTGGTCATCTCTTATTGGCCCCTCCAGTCCCACCCACCTTTCTTCCACGGGGCTCCATTCTCCAGAGGCTGACGTGTACGGCCTTGTATGGACTTCTCTGCCTTCTGGCTTCTCATTGGATTCAACCAATGGAAGGTAGGAGGAGAGCAAGGTTGGGGGTGTTTATTCCTCCAGCTCCCTCTCTGCCAGGTTGCCATGTGTTGGCTGTGTCTCTCTACTGAGGGGCCGTACAGCTACTGTCTCCAGGTTCTGGTAACCCCTTCTCCCTTGCCCCTTCAGACCTAAAGATATTGATGGCTCATGAGTCATCACTCTGACTAGTCCTGGATTACTGCACTAGCTTTGACTGGTTTCCTTCACCCACCCACACCTTTGGAGTCCCTTTAGTGAGTTTTCCTCAAATTACTCAGGTTGAATGTACTCTGTTTCCACTTTCCTGCCAGGGTCCTGACTGATACAGTTATCAGTGTGCTTTTGTATTAACAAGCACTGAACATTTTTAAGATTTTCATTTTCAACTTTTCCACTACAGCATCCGCTAACCCATGCCCAAGAGTTGGTGCCAAAGGCTGCCGCAGAGTAAAGGAAAAGCAAAATATTCCTCGATGTGCCAGGCAGTATTCTGAGCACTTTATACAAATTAAATTATCTAATCCTCAAAACAACCCTACAAGGTATGTACTATTATTAACCTCATTTTACAGATGAGGAAACAAGGGGAGCAAAAAGAGTGCACAGAAAGAAAGGTAAGGTGAGAGTACGATCATACAGTTCAACAAGAAGAAATATCAGCGCTCCTTTTGTGTTTTAAACAAACTAGAAGCCATCAAGTGATATGGAGAAAGGCAATTAACATTTTTGAGTGCCAAGCACTGTGACAATAACCTTCACATCCCTGATCTTATTAGTCCCCACAACAATCCTACGAGGGAAATATTTTATCCCCATTTTGCCGGTAATGAAACAGAGGCTGAGGGGAGCAGTGCATTGACTAAGACAGCAGGTGGCGCTCCACTAGGTATGTCCGACTCAAGTCTGTAGGGTGTTAAGATCCCCGCAGCCGCCACTAAGGAGCTCCAAGGAAGATACAGTTTTAACTCAGAAAATGGTCACAATTTTCAGAAAATGGTCGCAATCTAGGTCGGTTTTCTTTCAGAACTGCCCTTGACTCTCTTGCCTCTTTCCTTTCCACAGCCATTCAGCCTCCATGTACGGTCAGTGCTGAAAAATCCCTCAGATCTACCACCTTTATCCCATTCCACTGCCAACCCCAATTTTAGACCCTCGTATGTCCCCTCTGTAAGGTCACAATCACTTCCTAAGGGCTTTTCTATCTCTGACCTATTTTCTTTGTTTCCAACTCATTTTCCATGCGGCGGCCAGTCATCATCTGAAAACGCAGCTGCAGGCCCCTCCCCTGATGACTGACTTCTAACGCCTCCCAACCACATAATCCCGGAACCCAAGCGCCACAGCTGGGCTCCAGACTCTTCCTTAACAGACTCCCTTAACAGTGCTGATTCTCACCTCAAACGCTACCCAGCCTCTCGCCTTTGCCTGGGCACACTCGGTGCTGTCCACGCACTATGGGGTCTGCCCAGAAAGAGTGCTTTCCTTCCTACCCTGCTCCTCTACCTGACTAAATTCTACTCCTTCTTGAAACTACGGCTCAAATGCATCTCCTGGATTCAGTCCTGTCCAATTTTCTCCCCTCCTCCCGACACCTCCACAGCACGGCTTGTCCTTCTCCAGCAGAATTTGTCATATACAGAAACAGCTTCAGTAGGAGGCGAATGGAAGGTGAGTGACCTCAGGACATAGAGTATGTCTGCTTTTGATGCCCTCTCAGAAGCTGGCACAGAAGAGGCACCTACCAACCCTGCTCAAGTGGAATCTAAGTGACAACTGTGAGTATAAAGACAGAGCAATGGTGTGTAAGAGAGAAATGGAGGAAGGTGAGGAAAGAGGTAATAAAGAGGTAACAGGATGCCTGCTTTCTGGCAAAAGCTACAAAAAGCTGAATATACAGCAAACTGGATGTCACGTTTATTAGAATATGTTGAGCTTAAGGCAGCAACTCAGGTTACAGTCGCTGCATCTACTTTTCTTTCATCAACCCAGTCAATCGAGGCAAACTCTAATGAGCCTTCCTCTGCTAAAGACAGAGAAACATCATACAACACGCAAGTGATGCAAAATTCAAAATGCACTGCATGGTGTCGTTTATAAAATGCCCTGCCTTTCAGATTGATTCAATTCCCTCTGGCAACAGGAGATTTTAGAAAAAGATGCATGTTCTGATGCAATGAAAAGGAAACCCACTTACCGATACAGTAGCCAGTTGTTATCTTGATTTCAAAGAGTGCAATGCTGGCTGTATTTCCATGTCCTAGCACACCTTCTATTAAAATCTGTACAACACATGCGGGAGAAGGGAGTTAGACTTCAAAACACCACATGTCCTTTATCAGTATTTCAGCTACTTGTCAGGAGCTGTTCAGCGATTCAAGGCAAAACGAGATTGTTTGTCTCGGCTCATTGCTATAGGATACCAATCTCATGATGGACTTTACTGAAAGAAGGCATGTGTGTGTGTGTGTGTGTGTGTGTGCATGTGTGTACACAAGCTCATACACATATTCTCAGAACTTTGAGGTGATCAAGGTGTCCAATAAGAGCTCAGAGTCAGCCGTCTTCCACCATAAGCACAGTCACCACCTTCTCCGGTGCTTGTGGTGGCACCAGTTGGCTGCAGATGGACAGGAGAGCTTGTGTCCCTGGGGAAATCCATTCTGAGACTAGCCAGGAACTGAAGGCAGAGGCCTCAGCGGGGGAAAAAAAAAATCCCTTGCAGGAGGAGGTAGGAAGTGCCATTTGACTAGTGGTGGGGAATTTCTGCATGAGGTGGAAGACGCTCAAAACTCATCTTGTAGTTTCTATATTACTGAAAATTTGAAAATTTTACATAAAGAACAGAGAGAAGCATAACAACTTATGTGGCTGATTTCAAGCACTGTTCACAGTAGGTCCTGCTTCTGAAAATATTTGCTTCTCCTTATGTGATTTTAGTCCAATATTTTGCAGCTATGCTGGTAGATTTAAGGTGTGATACACTGTCTAGAGGACGCTGTGAAATAGGGAGCTCAGACCTTCAATGCTCCGTCCCTTAATCCACCCTGCTGCCTGATGGGAGGGACTACAAGTAGACAGAGAATGTAGAATACCGTATTTCAAAGCTTCATGAAGAAGAAGAGATATGGGATAGGGAATTGAAAAGGGGACTAGGAATGGGGAACATTTTCTTGAAGGCTCCGCTTTGTCCCCCATGACATGTTCTCACTAAATATCACACTTCATGGCCGAGTTCAGATTACATCTTCCTTCCCTGCTCCAATACACATCCAACTTTATCTTACTTTCTCTACCTTATTTTCCCATTACTTCTGATGGAACAATTTCCATCTCTAAAAAGGAATCAGAACATGTCCTTTAAGTATCTTTCCTCTTTCAATGTATTTTCTTTTTTTTTTATTACAGTTAATGTCTTGTTCAAAATTTATAGCAAACAAACCATCAGGAAGACAACATAAACACATACCACACATAACTTAGGAGGATGAAACAAAATTATAAGAAAAAAAAATTATAAGAAATGAGAATGCTCCCTAAAGCCCACTGGAAAATAAATTCCCATTGAAGAGGTTGGTTTGAGCCCCTTTTAGAGTCTTACAGAAATCCCACTTAAATACACACAAAACAAATCTGGGAAGAAGCTCTTTTAAGGAATCAACAAAATACCAATTTACACTACTGATATTTTTCTATGATGCAGCTCCCATAAGATGTCACATCCTAACACAGGAGATAACTAACTTCAATGGCAGAAGTTTTCATAAGCTCTTAGAATAGCATAATGCCAAATAAGAAGCCCTGCACATAAACTCTACCTACCTTGAATTTCTTGGAACTGTTTTGCAAGTCCAAGCTGGCTATGAGCCAGCTGTCCGAAGGTTCCTTGGCTGACCAAAGCAAGCGATCAAAGCTTTCATCATCAAATCTCACATAGAGGTTCAGCCGGCTGGGCTCTGATGGAGACCCCGAAGATGTGGTTATCTGGTAGACCAGTCGGAGGCAGCTCCATTCCTCAGTCTGTACATCAGAACTCAGCAGCACGGCTTTCTCCCCCTGCTTGGCAAAGGAGGTGTCCACGTAAATGTAATGGCCTGGAAGGAGAAAGGGACACAGAGAAGAGGTCAATCTTCTGCTCACAACTCAGGAAAATACACAACTGTGGTCCAGTAAATCTGAGGGCAGATACTGCCTGCAGATGCATTTTGTGGGGCCACTGAATGTTGCCTGAACATGGGGTCTCTGCTTCTGGTGAAAAATTAGAAGGTCCAGTAACACTGAGGCTACTTGCACATGACACATGACAATAACAATCCAGAGCTGAGTAGTGCTGCCTCTTCAGAGGTGGTATGCGGGCTCCATTTTGCCATAATCCCCACTACGCCCTATAACCTTCTGACATTGAAGCTAAGTATCTGTTGCCTATTATCACCTTATAACAGGCCCATTCAGCACATTGCATTCATCTTCCTGGTCCCCATAGGCCTATGAGTTTGAGAACCCAGGCTAAGGGGCTTCAGAATCTGGAGGAGCAGCATTCCTCTACTGGAGTCAGAAAGCCTTGGTGGATCCCTTCCCTTTCCATAGCTCCCCTCATCCCTAATGACTCAATCTGCATTTGACTTGCCTCACTGTTGTAGATTAAATTGATTTGGTTACCTTAGATCTTAGAGCCTAGGCAGAAAACGTTCATTGCAAGTTCATTAAGCATAAGACTCTCTTCCTCTAGACTCTTCCATGACCAAATCTCATAGTTCTGATAACTAAGTGAGAAAGTACATGCAAAACATGTAGGACAGGGCTTGGAAATCAGTAGACACACTGGGGCCAGCAAGCATTATTTCCCTCTCCTCCCTTGTCCCCTTCCTCGCTCCCTCCTTTCTCCCCTTCCCTTCTGTCCTCCCCTTCCCTTTTCTCCCATCCCTCTCCACTCCCTCCTCCTTTCCTTTCCCTCTTTCACTCCCCCTCCCTCCTCCTGCCCCCTCTCCCCTCATCCTCCTAATATGGACAAGGGGTGCTCTGCTGGCTACAGCAGGCTGTAAAACAGCATTTCTATGACCTAAAAAAGGGGTTGGAACCGAGAATTCTCACTTGAGCCTTCCAAGTCTAACTCTGGTCGTTGGCTTCCTTAACACTTTTCTGATCTGCCTGTGGGTCTTGCGGACCCTCTGTCTTTCTGACCTGCACCCTCTTGCTTGCTCAGAGGTTCCCACGTTCGTGGCCAGCATCTAATAGGCAGCCTTCTGTCATGTGACCACCCACCCTACCCCTTGCATTTGGGGCTTCCCAACACTAAATTCTTACTGGAAAGGCCCTAAAAGGCCTCTTTGCTTGATGTTCTTCAGCCCCTCTTCCCACACTTGCTGCCCCAAATGCTCATCCCAGCCCCATCCTGTGGCAAGTGCAGATAGGCCAGTGGCAGCTCAGCTGATGACCACCCTCACAGTTAAGGAACAGTTAGGGCGTTGTCTTCAAGGAGCCTCACTTGCCTGTGGAAGCTTTCAAGATCAAGATCTATCTCCAGCTGGCAGTCTTCTCAACATAGCAACTACCCACTGGGTGCAAATACAACTGCTTCTAGATGCCAACCCAGGCACCCTCTGTGGATAAACCTGGCCCTTGCAGTAATTACCAGCAACACCATTACCGCCTAGGTACAGCGAACACCCATTATGAACCAGGTGCTGCTTTAAGTGCTTCACATATATTTACTAGATGTGGGGTTTGTTGGGTTTTGAAGCACTAACTAAGCTGGGGTTCTTTTTTTTTTTTTTGCGGTACGCGGGCCTCTCACTGCTGTGGCCTCTCCCGTTGCGGAGCACAGGCTCCAGACGCACAGGCTCAGCGGCCACGGCTCACCGGCCCAGCCGCTCTGCGGCGTGTGGGATCCTCCTGGACCGGGGCACGAACCCGTGTCCCCTGCATGGGCAGGCGGACTCTCAACCACTGCGCCACCAGGGAAGCCCCTAAGCTGGGGTTCTTGATGCCAACCCTTTTTTGAAACATAATGTTGCTTCATTATGACGTGAGGGAATGAATCAGCACCATCCTCCTTGTCCCACCCTGCTACTATCCCAAAAGAAGGGACTCTAAGCAGACTGGTAGTGGGGTGGGGTGGAGATGGGAATTGATGGAGATCCTGAGAGCACTTCAAACCTTTTCTGAGGAAGTAGAGGGTTGGTACATGGGATATAAAAGAGGAAAGAAACAAAGAAAGTCTGTGCTGTGTCCTACGGATGTTTACATTGCATGCCAACTTGGTTGCCGTACGAGGCCCACTTCTCCCTGGGGCACTTGCCCAATTTCTTTCCCTCCTTCCTTTCCCCATTCTAGAAGGGAACAACTCACAGCAGGGGCTCTCAAACTTGAGCCCAGAGTCACCTGGAGGGCTTGTTCAAACCCGGATTGCTGGGCCCACTCCTAGAGTTTCCGATCCAGTAGGTCTGGGGTGATGCTTCACATCTAACAGACCGCATTTCTGAAAAGTTCCAGGTAATGCTGATGCTGCTGGTCTGTGGGTCACAATTTGAGAACCACTGATTTACACATCTGACAGAGAAATAGGACTCATTCTCAGGACACTTCTTATCTATCAAAGAAAGGTCAGGCATGTAAGTACTGATAGCATGCAAAGGAGGGAGGAAATAATTTTACATGGAGGTAGAACTCAAACTTAAGTAAATGTGTGTTATAGTAGGCTCAATGAGTACATCTACTGGTGATTATCTTGATTTTTCAGTGAATGCCATAAAACAATCTTTCTTGACATAATCTTTTATTATATCAGATTTTATTATAAGCATATGCTAATGCTCTTATGTTAAAAGCCTTTGAGAACACACAGTATATAAAATGTATTATTTTAAATACCATGATGTTATACAGTATGAAAGTTAATGCTATTTATTGAGTGATTTTGACATCTTGGCCATAAATATTGGCTGTTTCAAATTATTGAGATTCTGCATGCAAATTACAGACTTCAAAATCGCTCTTAGGTCATGCTGTGTGGATATGCCTATTAGCTGCATTACAGTCCATCCAAAGATTTATCCACCCAAGTGATTTTGCATCCACTCAGCTGAATAATGCATTTTCCTAGATCAAATAACTAGCTCAAGAGCTACCCACCTCCACTACCACTGCCAATCTCAAAACAGATTTTCTTAATTAATCACTACAGTTTTTTTTTGCTCAGCCTGGATATAGCCTCAGAATCCTTCTAAATACAGTGTTCCATGTAATCACTACCAATTAATCTGAACTGGCACCTAAGCTGGAACTATTTCTTATCCTTGCTTGTGGTCAGATTACATCTTGTGGTCATATTAGAGCCGAATTGAACTAAAAGGAATGTGGCACATTTTGAAGAGCTTTTAGAAAATTAAGAAAGAATGAGGAAGATACTGATATCAGGGATGGTGACTTTCCCTGGACTGCCACTAATAAAATTGCTATTCTAGAAAAAAATGATAATGTTTTTGGTGAGCTGTTTATTTCTCTTACTTTATTAAAAATAATCATTTCAATAAACAAATGGGACCTAATCAAACTTACAAGCTTTTGCACAGCAAAGGAAACCATAAACAAAATGAAAAGACAACATACAGAATGGGAGAAAATATTTGCAAACAATGTGACTGACAAGGACTTAATTTCCAAAATATACAAACAACTCATACAACTCAATAAGAACAAAAAAACCCAAACAACCCAATCAAAAAATGGGCAGAAGACCTAAAAGGACATTTCTCCAAAGAAACATACAGATGGCCAGTAGGCACATGAAAAGTTGTTCAACATCACTAATTATTAGAGAAACGCAAATCAACACAACAATGAGGTACCACCTGACACCGATCAGACAGTCTACAAATAGAGAGGACCTTCAAGATGGCGGAAGAGTAAGACGTGGAGATCACCTTCCTCCCCACAAGGCGGAGACTGCGGGTAGCGGGAGGGAACCTTCGGCGCCGCCGAGGAGAGTGCAGCAACAGGGGCGAGGAGCGCAAAGTGGAGAGATTCCCGCACAGAGGATCGGTGCCGACCGGCACTCACCAGACTGAACAGGCAAGAGACTTTTTCTTGCTTTATTGTTTCCTGGTGCGCGAGGGAGAGGGGATTCAGAGCGCTGCTTAAAGGAGCTCCAGAGACGGGCGCGAGCCGCGGCTAACGGCGCGGACCCCAGAGACGGGCATGAGACGCTAAGGCTGCTGCTGCCGCCACCAAGAAGCCTGTGTGCGAGCACAGGTCACTATCCACACCTCCCCTCCC
>NW_020172625.1:9784813-9785540 GCF_003031525.2 Neophocaena asiaeorientalis asiaeorientalis
CGCCCCGCACTCCGTGTCCCTCCCTCCCCCCAGCCTGAGTGAGCCAGAGCCCCCAAATCAGCGACTCCTTTAACCCAGTCCTGTCTGGACGAAGAACAGACGCCCTCAGGCGACCTACACGCAGAGATGAGTCCAAATCCAAAGCTGAACCCCCAAAGCTGTGTGAACAAAGAAGAGAAAGGGAAATCTCTCCCAGCAGCCTCAGGAGCACTGGATTAAAGCTCCACAATCAACTTGATGTACCCTGCATCTGTGGAATACCTGAATACACAATGAATCATCCCAAATTGAGGAGGTGGACTTTGGGAGCAAGAATGTATATATATATTTTCCCCTTCTTCTCTTTTTGTGAGTGTGTATGTGTATGCTTCTGTGTGTGATTTTGTATGTATAGCTTTGCTTTTACCATTTGTCCTAGGGTTATGTCTGTCCTTTTTTTGTGTATAGTTTTTAGCACTTGTTATCATTGGTGGATTTGTTTTTTGGTTTGGTTGCTCTCTTCTTTCTTTCTTTTTTTTTTTATTACTTAAAAAGTTTTTTAAAATTATTTTTTATTTTACTAACTTTATTTTATTTTACTTAATTTTATTTATTTTATATTATCTTCTTCTTTCTTTCTTTTTTTTCTCCCTTTTATTCTGAGCCATGTGGATGAAAGGCTCTTGGTGCCCCAGCCAGGCATCAGGGCTGTGCCACTGAGGTGGGAGAGCCAAGTTCAGGACACTGG
>NW_020172625.1:9785747-9830549 GCF_003031525.2 Neophocaena asiaeorientalis asiaeorientalis
AAAAAAAGGGAGAAGACTCAAATCAATAGAATTAGAAATGAAAAAGGAGAAGTAACAACTGACACTGTAGAAGTACAAAGGATCATGAGAGATTACTACAAGCAACTCTATGCCAATAAAATGGACAACCTGGAAGAAATGGACAAATTCTTAGAAATGCAAAACCTTCCGAGACCAAACCAGGAAGAAATAGAAAATATGAACAGACCAATCACAAGCACTGAAATTTAAACTGTGATTAAAAATCTTCCAACAATCAAAAGCCCAGGACCAGATGGCTTCACAGGCGAATTCTATCAAGCATTTAGAGAAGAGCTAACACCTATCCTTCTCAAACTCTTCCAAAATATAGCAGAGGGAGGAACACTCCCAAACTCATTCTACGAGGCCACCATCACCCTGATACCAAAACCAGACAAAGATGTCACAAAGAAAGAAAATTACAGGCCAATATCATTGATGAACATAGATGCAAAAATCCTCAACAAAATACTAGCAAACATAATCCAACAGCACATATAAAGGACCATACACCATGATCAAGTGGGGTTTATTCTAGGAATGCAAGGATTCTTCAATATATGCAAATCAATCAATGTGATACACAATATTAACAATTCAAAGAGAAAACCCAAATGATCATCTCAATATATGCAGAGAAAGCTTTTGACAAAATTCAGCACACATTTATGATAAAAAACCCTCCAGAAAGTAGGAATAGAGGGAATTTTCCTAAACATAATGAAGGCCATATATGACAAACCCACAGCCAACATCGTCCTCAATGGTGAAAAACTGAAACCATTTCCACTAAGATCAGGAACAAGACAAGAAAAACATAGGCAGAACACTCTATGACATAAATCACAGCAAGATCCTTTTTGACCCACCTCCTAGAGAAATGGAAATAAAAACAAAAATAAACAAATGGGACCTAATGAAAATTAAAAGCTTTCGCACAGCAAAGGAAACCATAAACAAGATGAAACAAAACCCTCCGAATGGGAGAAAGTATTTGCAATTGAAGCAACTGACAAAGGATTAATCTCCAAAATTTGCAAGCTGCTCATGCAGCTCAATATCAAAAAAACAAACAACCCAATCCAAAAATGGGCAGAATACCTAAATAGACATTTCTCCAAAGAAGACATACAGACTGCCAACAAACACATGAAAGAATTCTCAACATCGTTATTCATTAGAGAAATGCAAATCAAAACTACAATGAGATATCATCTCACACCAGTCAGAATGGCCATCATCGAAAAATCTACAAACAATAAATGCTGGAGAGGGTGTGGAGAAAAGGGAACCCTCTTGCACTTGGGAAGTATTCCTTGGGTGGGAATGTAAATTGATACAGCCACTATGGAGAACAGTATGGAGGTTCCTTAAAAACTAAAAATAGAACTACCATACGACCAAGCAAACCCACTACTGCACATATACCCTGAGAAAACCATAATTCAAAAAGAGTCAGGTACCAAAATGTTCATTGCAGCTCTATTTACAATAGCCAGGACATGGAACCTACCTAAGTGTCCATCAACAGATGAATGGCCAAAGAAGATGTGGCACATATATACAATGGAATATTACTCAGCCATAAAAATAAACGAAATTGAGTTATTTGTATTGAGGTGGATGGACCTAGAGTCTGTCATATAGAGTGAAGTAAGTCAGAAAGAGAAAAACAAACACCATATGCTAACACACATATATAGAATTAAAAAAAAAAAAAAAAGAAAAGTTCTGAAGAACCTAAGGGCAAGATGGGAATAAAGACACAGACCTACTAGAGAATGGACTTGATGACATTGGGAGGGGGAAGGGTAAGCTGGGACGAAGTGAAAGAGTGGTATGGACATATATATCACACCATTGTAAAGCAATTATACTCCAATAAAGACGTTTTAAAAAATGTCTATAAATAATGCTGGAGAGGGTGTAGAGAAAAGGGAACCCTCCTACATTGTTGGTGGGCATCTAAGTTGATGAAGCCACTATGGAAAACAGTATGAAGTTTCCTCAAAAAACTAAAAATAGAATTACCATATGATCCAGCAGTCCCACTCCTGGGCATATATATGGACAAAACTATAATTCAAAAAGATATATGCACCCCTATGTTCATAGCAGCACTATTCACAATAGCCACGACATGGAATCAAGCTAAATGTCCATTGATAGATGAGTGGATAAAGAAAATGTGTTATTTATATACAATGGAATACTACTCAGCCATAAGTAGTATGGCTACTTTGCAGCAACATGGATGCAACTAGAGATTATCATACTAAGTGAAGTAAGTCAGACAGAGAAAGACAAATACCATATGATATCACTTATATGTGGAATCTAAAATATGATACAAATGAACGTATCTATGAAACCGAAACAGATTCACAGACATAGAGAACAGACTTGTGGTTGTCAAGGGGGAGGGGTCGACTGGGAGTCTGGGGTTAGCCGATACAAACTATTACATATAGAATGGATAAACAACAAGGACCTACTGTATAGCACAGGGAACTATATTCAATATCCTGAGATAAACCATAATGGAAAAGAATATTTTTAAATGTGTATATATGTATAACAATCATTTTGTTGTTCAGCAGAAATTAACACAACATTGTAATCAACTATACTTCAATTAAAGAAAAAAAGGAAGAAAAAAATCATTTCACCACTTAGTGAGCTAATGAAGTTTCCTCTGTGTATGAAGTATTTCATTTATTCCATCCTAATGAGATTGACAGCTGGAATTTAATCTTGGACATAATTTACATACAATGAAATTCACCCTTTTAATGCAGTTCAGTGTTTTTTAGTATACTCACAAAGTTGTGCAACCATTACCACTATCTATTTTCAGAATCTTTTCATCCCCCCCAAAGGAAATTCCATACCCATTAATAGTCATTCCTCATTTTTCCCTCCCCCTAGCCTCTGGAAACCACGAATCTACTTTCTGTGTATATGGATTTACCTATACTGGAAATGCCATATGAATGGAATTATATAATACGTGGCCTTTTGTGACTGACTTCTTTCACTTAGCACAATGTTTTTGAGGTTTATTATATTGTAGCATATATCAAAATTTCATTCTTTTTTGAAGCTGAATAATATTCTATTTTATGGATATATCACTATTATTTATCCCCTCATCAGTTGGACATTTGTGTTGTTTCTACTTTTGATTAATATTAACAATGCTAATATGAACATTTTTGTGCAACTTTTTATGTAGACATAAGTTTCAATTCCCTTAGGTATATGCTTAGGAGTGAAATTGTGAGGTCATATGGTAACTCTACGTTTAACCCTTTGAGGAGCTGCCAAACTGTTTCCTGAAGTGGCAACACCATTTACATGTCTACTAACAGCGTATGAGAGTTCAACTTCTCTACATGTTCACCAACACTTGTTACTGTCCATCTTTAAAAAAATTATTATAGCCATCCTAGTAGATGTGAAGTGGTATCTAATAGTGCTTTTGATTTGCATTTTTCTAATGGCTAATGATGTAGAACATCTTTTCATGTGCTTATAGGCCATTTATATATCTTCTTTGGAGAAATGTCTATTTAAGTCCTTTGCTCATTTAAAAAAATTGAGTTATTTATCTTTTTATTGTTAAGTTATAAGAGATTCTACATAATCTGGATACTAGATTTTATCAGACACATGATTTGCAAATATTTTTTTCCCATTCTGTAGGTTGTCTTTTCGCTTTCTTAATGGTCTTCTTTGAAGTACAGAAGTTTTTAATTTTGATGAAGTCCAATTTTCTATTTTTTCTTTGGTTGTGTGTACTTTTGGTGTCATAACTAGGAATTAATTGTTTAATTTAAGGTCATGAAGGTTTACACCTATGTTTTCCTCTAAGAGTTTATAGTTTCAGCTCTTACATTTAGGTCTTTGATATATTTTGAGTTAATTTTTGCCCATTAAATTGTCTGGACACTTTCGTTGAAAATCAATTGAGCATAGATATAAAGGTTTATTTCTGAACTCTTAGTTCTAGTCCATTGATCTGTGTCTATCCTTATGCCACTACCACACAGTCTTGCTTACTATAGCTTTGTAGTAACTTTGAAATTGAGAAGTGTGAGCCTTCTGACTTCATTCTTATTTTTCAAGACTGTTTTGACTATTCTGGGTCCCTTGCATTTCCATATGCACCTAAAGATCAGGATAGGATAGGGTAAGTTAAAATACCACAAAGTTCACTGTTCTTACTGATACTCAATCCTTTTCCTTGAATAAATGTTTATGGGGAGAGGATTTTCTGAAGTCCTTACTCTACCATTCCTGCAGACATCACTCCATTTCCCAACTTTTTAACCAGTAAGAATAGAAAACAATGCTTCAGAGATGTTAAACACAAACAAGAAAAAGGCAAAGGATGGCAGAAATCACATGTGGACTGGGTTGTTGACTATGACGCATGGGGCCAAGGGTCTGGGGGAAATTTACTAGCCACAGTGTTGGAAACATGACGACAGGAGGGGAGGGAAGGACCCTTTTCAAATACTGCTGCTTAGGTAATTTGAACTAATTTATGAGATAGCTATTGGAAATAATAAAGTCTTTATAAGGGGTCAGAAAAGGGCCATACACTTCCAAACAGATTTTTTTTTAAAGTCAGCAGTCAAAACCAATAATTAAACCATCCTGCCAGAATGGACAGGCTCCACATGCCTCAGGGTCTGAAGGTGTCTTCTAGTCACATGCAGGCATCAGAAAACAACAGAAAAGGCTTTTCTGTTCCAGTGAAGGCAGACATAAAAACTGAGCCTTGAGGTCATCCTCAAATGCTACACATATCTGCACAGCTCGAGCTCAATGTATTAATGACTTCTATTAGCCAAGCCACAGTGTGATGGGACTGAATCCCAGGCCATCACTATGGTGGTATGGCCAGGGCATAAATCACGAGGGACTTCTTGGTATCCCTGCAATTCTTTTTGCCAATGAATATACTGGCATTCAGGTGTGATAATCATGCTGGGGTGACCATATGGAACAGTGGTTGCAAAGCATAACCTTGGCTTAAAACTTCATCGTGCATATGCTAAATGCATCATCAGTTTCTTTACCTGCAAAATGGGAATAATAAACAGTGGAGTCCTATTACATATACATTCAATATTTGAGAAATCACTCAGTATACTTAGAAAATGACAAACCAACTAAAGCACTCCAACCAGTGCAATACATACATACTTGTATGAAATAGGTTTTTCATACGAATAGCCACTAAATGAAATTTATTTTATGTATTTCAACACAAAAAGGAAAATCGGCTGTGTTGTACATAGAAATGGTATAACATATAGAAAACCATATATGCTATACTCTATGTAATTTAAGGAACTTTCAAGGGCAATTTTGACGGTATCCAATTTTCACTTTTCATGCTGACTTTAGAACGTAAAGCTCAAGTGAGAAATGATTTCATATCTACAGAGTTGTTGTGGAAACCTGATGAAAATGATATATATAAAAATGCCTTGTAAAGTGTAATGTTAATCGTTAATTATTTCTCTTCTCATCATGGCGGCAGGGGTGGGGGGAGTCCTTTAGTTGTTCAACAGAAAGAAATTTATATTGTCTTCTTACTTTTTTTCCACTATGGTTCAGAGGTGATATTCGTTCTGGTAACAGACCAGCAGCACATTCACAATGCTGACATGAGAACAGTCTTCATTCTTTTCAACCTAATTGACTCTGCTGTTGAAATCTACACCTTTGTCTTCTTGAGTACTAGGGCTCTCCTGGCTGCCCATCCTCAGCAGTTCCCATCCTCACAGCTAAGCCCCATGGCTCTCACCCAGGATTAACCACCATCTGAAGTAGAATTCAATATATTTACCCCTGATATCGTTCTGGCTGAAACCTTGTGACCCAGGTCTGATAATGCTGCCTACATCTCTGTTTGTTTAGCTCTTAGTGTCTCGCATGTCTAAGACAAGGACACTGCCTTCTTTTTGGCAGCTTCCTTCCCAGGGCTGAAGTCCAGTCCCTGAACTCAGGCAAGGATCTTCTTGCCAGATTTCCTGAATGCCCTACTGCCTGCCTGTCTGGATTGGGCCCTGTCTGTGGAAGCAGAGTGGTTAAAACTCTGTGGCTATCACTCCAGCCAGATACTGGTTGAAATCCCAAACACACTACTTAACAAATCATGTCACTTTCAGCCAGTCACATATGCTGAGACTCACTTTCTTCACAGGTAAAATGAGGATGCTAAATACCGACTTTGCAGAGTTTTAAAGAAGATTAGCTCTTAATGAATGTTAGGTCTTATTTTTCCAAAGATCTGATCAGCATGATTTTCCTGATGGCTAGCCCACCTCATCTTCTCATACCGGACCTCCCTGATATTAACTGCTACTAGTTCTACCTGCTGCCTATTGTCTTGCCCTTCTGACACCGACTTCTGCCCACTGTATGGAAGATCCATATGCAGCTGCAACCATTCTCCCTAGTGCCTGCTCTACTGCTCTGGGCACATCTTTTTCTAGGTCCCAGCCCCTCCCGGTCTGTCCCGTCCCATTGCCCAACTATATTTTCTGTTGGCAATCATCTTTAGGCTCCACCAGCTGATCAAATCAGCCTGACAATAATACATGCAAAGCATCTGGCAAATGCTCATAAAGTATTTTGCAAAGAACCAGATTCCTTTCATGGAGAGAGGAGGCTTCCATGCAACTGCATCCTGAATTATGTATCAGCCATCAGCTTACATTTTGAAGGAGTCTTGCTTTCTTTGCACATCAAAGACTTTGCAAAAATTAAAAAGTATAGAAAATGCAATGGGTACAGGGGTTCTCAAAAACAGTTGATTGTGTTATTAGAAAATAAATGGTATAGCATTCCCCAAATGTAAAAACTGTATTAAATATTTGTTAATCAGTCAGATTGACAATTATTTATAAATGTACTGGTTACCTCTGGCAGAAGAATGTTCTGTTCTGAAAATATCTAAGAAAAATCACAAATGTCTCTGACTTACATAAACTATTCTTACCTTCTGTTTGAAGTTTCCAACTTTACTATTATCCTCTGTAGTTGTTTAGTGAATCACTATATGAGTATAACTTTGATCATATGAAAATGAAGACAGCTTTCAAGAATTCATCTCGGACTTCCCTGGTAGCACAGTGGTTAAGAATCTGCCTGCCAATGCAGGGGACACGGGTTCGATCCCTGGTCTGGGAAGATCCCACATGCCACGTAGCAAATAAGCCCGTGCGCCACAACTACTGAGGCTGCGCTCTAGAGACCGTGAGCCACAACTACTGAAGCCCACATGCTCCACAAGAGAAGCCACCGCAATGAGAAGTCCGCGCACCACAACAAAGAGCAGCCCCCGCTCGCCGCAACTAGAGAAAGCCCGCGCGCAGCAACGAAAGACCCAACACAACCAAAAATAAATTAATTTTTAAAAAAACAGAATTCATCTCAAATCATCTGTTAAGAAACAAAGTTCAGGGCTTCCCTGGTGGCGCAGTGGTTGAGAGTCCGCCTGCCGATGCAGGGGATGCGGGTTCGTGCCCCGGTCCGGGAAGATCCCACATGCCACGGAGAGGCTGGGTCCGTGAGCCATGGCCGCTGGGCCTGCGCGTCCGGAGCCTGTGCTCCGCAGCGGGAGGGGCCACAGCAGTGAGAGGCCCGCGTACCGCAAAAAAAAAAAAAAAAAAAAGAAACAAAGTTCAAAGGGGACTAGCATTCATTGCACTGCAGGCACTAGGTTCTCGACATACATTCTTCTCTCTTAATCCTGACAAATGATCCTGTCAGGTGGGAATTACCACTTTACAAGGGAGGAAACAGAGCTTCACGAAGGCTAATTCAGCAGTCCAAGGTCACAGCTAGTAAGTGAAGGTTTGGCTCCGAGTCCATGCATTTCCCTCTGCTCCATGCTGCTTCCAAATATTTCCCTGTATGTCTCTTTATTAATTTACCTTTTCATGAGTGTACTAACCTTCCTATGTCAGGAGAGCAAAGTTTTCCTCCTTTTCCTTACACTGGGATCCTGAAGGGATGGATATTTTTATATGGTAGCCCGTATAGACTTTTCTACAAATGCTATTCCTTTCCATAACACAGTAAGCAGATGAACTTTTCTATCACATTGCCTCACATCTAAAAGGGTTTTAAATACATAGTTTTCTAAAATTAGGGTATGCCTTATAACTGACCCACAGTAGGGCACCTTTCCCCCACCAAAAGGATGTTAACAAATCGATGGTTAGAATCAATGCATACAGGATAAGTTTTTGCACCTGCACTCTGGTTAGTGACAGTGGACAGAGAGACCCCATAGTCTTGGGCTCAGGGGACCCTAGCCAATTTCACCTATAAATATTGCTGGGAAGTGGGGAGCAGGGCAACATGGAAATGAAGGGTTTTCAAGCCACTCAGAGTGAGGGCAACATTGACAGACCAGAGATCTGTAAGTAAAAGGCACAGCCCAGAATTTCAACCCAGTATCTTAATAAGTATTTACTAACTTATATAGAGCAGAAGGCACCATGTGTGCTTCTCATGGGTAATCCGTTTCCATGCTGTATTTGGACCCCTAGGTGCCAGATGACAGGGTGCTCTGTACTGTCTAACATAAAACAAGTCCATCAGGCTCCCAATCTCCCTGCTGGGTTAGAAAGGATTGCTCTACAAATTTTGCAAGTCACATCTGTTTTCAGTCAATGTTTTTAATGGGAATAGCTTCCTTTCTTCTTTCTTTTTGCCATATGAGGTCCTTAATAATGACACAGTTTCAAGAAACTTCTCATTCCCATTCAATGAAACTGCACGAACCACCTGGCTTTTGGTTAGTTTCAGTGGATAAGGAGATGAATGAGATTTAAGAGGCATGAGCTTAAATCTAAATCCTCCCAGAAATCAATATACCAAGGGTGGTTGATTTGTAGCACAACTTTATAGACAGGACCCGCTTCTGAAATGCAACTTATGGAATAATCTATAATTGAGAAGTGAGTAGCATTTGCAGTTTTATTTTGGTCCCAAGCGGTAAGAACCCCTCCCAGAATGAAACCTTCCATGGTGCAGCAAAGAGTCTCTACCCTTTGTAGTAGTTTTGCTCCTGCCTTCTACTTCTGGGTCTTCTATGTGGGGATTTCCATCTTTGTTTGTCTCTTCAGGGTTTGTACTTCACTGGGTCTGGGTCTGGTTTCTCTGCCCTGATAAGTCTTCTTCATTGTGGCAGGAACTGCTAATTGCACACCCAGTATCTCTGCTTTCTCTCTAAAGAACCATAATTTGATGGGGCTTCCAATGTACCCAGCCACGACATTGCTGTTGCCATGCCCCCCTGCACGTGAAGGTGGCCAATGACTGAGTTCTAGACAGAGATGTAAGAGAAAGTTGTTGGATGGGGCTTCCAAGAAAGCTCCTTAAAGAGGGCCTCAGTCAGCTGGCCTGTCTCTTTTGTCCTTCTCCCTTCCTTCTTCTTCCTGTCTGAGGTGTGGATGCAGCAGGTTGGAGCTGCAGTGGCCATCACAAAACTAGGATGTGCAGAGGTAACCGACTCATTCCAGGTAGCCGGGACTTTCCTGGTTTTAAAATGGAAAGTCTCATGTCTGGGGAACCCCTTCAGTCCCAGGCAAACCAACACAGTTGGTCAACCTAGCAGGTAACCCTGAGGATGGAAGACATTGCTGTGTGTAGGGCAGAAACCCAGAAGGAGCTGGATATTCTTACTTATATTGTCGAGTCTTCTAAACATTCTGACTTTCTACCTCTGCACTGTTCATTATGAAAGAGAAAAACAAATCTCAGTTTAAACCACTGTCATTTAGGTTTTTTTCTGCTTCAGGCTTCCAAACTACCTGATTCACCACTCCTATGTCTTCCAGCGTAATTTTTATACAGGTGATTCCCAAGTCTAGTTCACCAACTGGGTCCCTTATTAACCTCCAAACCCATACATCTAACTTCCTGCTGGGTGTCTCCATTTGGAC
Source organism: Neophocaena asiaeorientalis asiaeorientalis (assembly GCF_003031525.2). Lineage (NCBI taxonomy): Eukaryota > Metazoa > Chordata > Mammalia > Artiodactyla > Phocoenidae > Neophocaena > Neophocaena asiaeorientalis. The sequence continues at coordinate 9,795,743 of NW_020172625.1, forward strand.
ACGTCATAGACACAAACTCCTCTCTTTCCTCAAAATCCTGCTCTTCCTCTGTGCTCCAAATCCAAGTGAATGGAGCCTTGACTATCCAATGACCAATCGAGAAATCTCAGTATTTTCATTGATTCCTCCACCTCCTTCCTTCTCCAAAATTGTATCAATCTTGATGACTTAGCTTCCTAAATTTCTCTCACAGCCATCCATTCCACCAAGTTCCCTCCACTGCTCCAGTCTGGAACACCATCTTTTGTCTATATTGTTGCCAGAGACTCCCAATAGGTCTTACTGCTTCAGTCTTGCCCTACTCGAATCTGATCTCCACACTGTGTCCAGAGTGTTACTTCTACTGTGCCTAACTCATCATATTACTTTCTGGCCTAAAACACTTGAGGGGTTCCCCACTGTCCTTGATTTATAAGGTCCTGTTTTTCTGACTTTCATATTTTAACCACCATACTCTTTTCACAGTCTATGTGGCAGCCACAGAATTTCTTTTAGTTCTGCTAAGCTAAGGCATCACATACTCTCTTGCTTCCAGGCTTTCTCACATGCTATCTCCTTTACTTGGGATGCTCTTTCATCGGCTTTCCTTCATACATTCCACTCCACTACTTCCTGCCTCCTTTCCTAGGTCACTCACCACCACACGTCATTAAGGTCTTAACAGAGCCAAAAAGTACAGTTGTGCAAGGCACAACCTAGACAACTGTACACGGTGGTCCTGTTTAAATACTGTCTTTTCCAGCAGCCTTTGCTATCCTCCACCTCCAAACCTGGTTAAATGTCTCTTCTAAGTCTCTTTTAGTATCAGTATTAAAATTTATGTGGGATCTTCCTGGACCAGGGCACGAACCCGTGTCCCCTGCATCGGCAGGCAGACTCTCAACCACTGCGCCACCAGGGAAGCCCCAGTATTAAAATTTTTATTCTTAATTTTTTGATTATCTGTATTCCTCACAGGCTTTAAGCATATAAGGGCATATACCACATCTACCTGCTTCCTTGTAGATAACTTTCTATATTTTAAAATAAATGGGTAATGCCACCGAGCAACTAAGCCAGTGCGCCACAACTACTGAGCCTGCGTGCCACAACAACTGAAGCCTGTGCACCTAGAGGCCGTGCTCCGCTACAAGAGAAGCCACCGCAATGAGAAGCCCGTGCACCATAACGAAGAGCAGCCCCCACTCGCCACAACTAGACAAAGCCCATGCACAGCAACAAAGACCCAATGCAGCCAAAAATAAATAAATTTATAAAATAAAATAAAATAAATGGGTAAACTCCTTCCTAATGATAGATATGTTTACACATAAAGGACGCATTATAAGTTTTTTATTATGGAGATTTCTCATTCGGTTTGAACTTCATAAATTACTCAATTTACTATTATTCTGGAAAAAATGATATTTAATGAGAGCTGTAACTTCACTGGCAACTCACACCACACTTAATATTTTCACATATGCTCCCACTGTTAATACTTTCCGAAACACAAATTCTCATTATGTCAAGATACATAAAGGATTGTTAAAGTGTATAATTCTTTGCCTTCCTGGAACGCAGAGTCTGTGAGAAGCATTCAGGAAATGTTTCAGTGTTTGACATTTCTAGATTAAAGAGAGCTATAGTTTTATCAGCTTCAAATTTCAAGGAGTTCTGAAGTGCAGGGATCAGGAAGTGATGAGGTCAGCATTGCTCAGATGTCTCAAATGTCATTTTCATTCCCCCTGGCAACAGGAAAATTACTCTTATATCCTGGCTAACACCGCAAAAGTAGTCTTAAAAGATTACGAAACATTAAGCCTAGCAAAAGTAAAACAAATGCCAGGAGGCAATCTCCAGTGTAAACAGTACGCCAACGTTTGAAGCCACTACCACAGATGTTTGCTTCACTCTTTTTCACAGGGACTGGAAGGGCGTAGCTTTGAACACTTTTGGCCCCAGTGGCAGTTTTAGAAGAGAAGTTTACCTTAGCAACTACCAACAGAAAACCAAGAGATGAGCCCACAGTGAAAGGTCATGGGGTATTTGGAAAGGGAGCTACACTTTACGTAGTATTTAATAAAGAAGTACGAAAGTATAAGAAAAGGCTGCGTTACCAGGTAGTGTTTGTTCTACCAAAGACCAGTTCTCAGAATACATTTTCCACTACATGAATTGCCAAGTAGGTAAGATAGTCCTTGGAAACTTGGAAGTGTCCCTCTATTTAAGATAAAAGAAATGCAGAGAGCGATGACATCAGGGGATGGGTATGCATAGGTAACTGGATTCACTCTTCAGTTTCCCTGAGTGTACCTGGAAGGAAAAAAGTATTCTTCTTCCATGGAATATACATTCATTTATAAGGAAGTTTTCTTATTTTGACTTACAAGAGACTCTGACTCTCTATCTTACAGTTTTGCTAATAATAACCACCGAGAGCACAGCTGAATATTTTTGCTTATGCATTATGCAAGGCAATTTTGTCAAACAAAAGGAGTTATACACATTCTAGCTTCACTCAAACCAGAATAAAATAGGAGTGCCTATGAAAATTTCACCACAGTACAGGTAAATAAATAAATCTGAATTTAAACAAATATTTATATATATGTATATATATGTGTGTATAGATAGACACATCACTTTTATTTGCACTTCCTCATTTCAAATTCTGCATTTTACACCCATTATAAAGTATTAAAGCAAGTAGGAACAAGAATGTTCAACTTGAAATTATAGCTCTAGAGGTAAACACATTTTATTTTGTTGCAACTTTCACTGGTGTGAGCATAATAATAGAAAGAGGAGTTTAGATGAAAGTAAACCCCGTAATATCTGTAAAATGAGTGATCTCGTCTAGATTTGTGGCTTCTTTTTGTTTCTCTAACATAACTGAACACAGATGTCCACCTATTAACAGAACAAAGAAAAGTGGCTGTGACTGTCAGGTGGGTTCAAGAGTTTGATACAGTCATTTGTGGTCCAGGGCAATTTTACCTACCAACTCTGTTCCCTTCCAATCAACCTCCTTTCCAGGGGCCCTAAAACTTGTCCTCAGGACCAGGTGTGGATACCCTGGACGTAGACAGTCTTGGGTCTCCACAGCACAGCAGTCTAGTACACTACTGACCAGAGCCACTCCCCACACTGCCCACTCCAAGCTGGATTCCTGCTCCTTTCATGTCTGTTTTATCCAGTTAGCTGGGTGTTGGGTCTAGTGCACGCATTCACTCTCTACATGTCTATGTAAGTAACCACATTCACGCTGGCTGAGAGCTTCTCATTTGTCAAATAGACTCTATTGAGTTTGAGAGCCAACATGCTCTACGCTCCTTCTAAGCCAGGAGTTCTTAACCCTGGGTGCACCTTGCAATCACCAAGGGAGACCTGGGTCTGCAGTGTAGTCTAGACATCAGTCCATGTCCTGAGGAACCCCTGCATCCTGGACAAATTGTTCTGGTTGGTCACCCTACTAACAGTAGAATTTTCAGAATCCCCCCAGATGATCTAAAGTCAAGCCAGGCTTGAGAAACACTCATCTTGCCTGTCTACCTCTTCCTTTGGCCCTACCACTGCTGAATCTCAGCCAGACCATGCATTCAGGGAAGTCAGGATCTGTGTCTGTTTTACTCACCCCTTCCTTCCAACGCCTGCCACATACTAGGTGTTCAATAAATATACGCTAATTAAATTAAGCAGTACATTCTGCCACTCAACTTACGATAAATATGGTTAAAATAAAGGCAACAAGTTTAAGTCCAAAAACAATAATGAAGTCCCAGTTAAAATATTTTAGAATCCTCCTTAAACATGAAAATAAAGTATGACTATGTGCCTACGGCTTATAAGAAATCACAGCAAAGTTGGTAGAAAACAAGACAGTGGGTTTCAATAAGTTGTCTGCCATGGAGACTAGGGTTTTGATAACAATGATGCCAAGAGAAGCTGTGTTCATTCTTTACGATTTTAGAAGACTTAGTTATTCACTAAGCACCGGGGCATGTTTAATCCTCACAGCAACCCCACGATAAAGTTGCAGAGTTATTACCCTTCATTTCATAGATCAGGAAAGCCAGGCTCGGAGAATACATGCAGCCTGGTGAGAAGCCAGGTTCAGGATCCCACTTGGATTGCCAGATTAAGCAATTAAAAATACTGATGTATGTCCCAAATATTGCATGGGGCATACTTATGCTAAAAAATTGCCTGTTTATCTGAAATTCAAACTGAACTGGACTTCCTCTATTTACTCGGCAACTCTAGGCTCCAGGCCAATTCTTTTTCTGTGAAAAGAGAATATTAGATTTGAGGGTCACTGGGGACCCTTTCAGATAAAAGGGCTGAGGCTGTGGCTCTTTTCCCCTCCCCTTCTGACCCTTCCTGAAGGTTCTGCACCTGCTGGCCTGTGACGTGTGCCTTACTCCAGCACAGCAGGGAGCCAAGCCAGGCAGGGAAAGGAGTGGCAAAGAAGGACACAGGCCATGAGTCTCAGGACTCCAGGGCCACACACTCCATGTGGTTTCAGTGTTTTTACATTTTATTATGATTATTTTTGAATAGGTGGTACTGAATGATGCAAAACTGAAAGATATAACACAGGGAAGGTAAGCCTCTCTCTTACTCTCAATTTCTGGTACATCCTTCCACAAATACTTTATTCATATACTAATACATATATGTATATTTAAACATAGCTTTTGAGTTTTTATACAAATGTATAATAGTATGTCCTTGTAGTTGTAATTTGAATTTCTCTTATTATGAGTGAAGTTAAACATCTTTTTACATGTTTTAAAGTCATTGATTTTCCTTTTTGTGTTGTCTTTGGCCCATTTTTCTATTCAGTTTTTAGTCTTTCATTATTAATTTACGGAAATTCTTTACATAATAAGGAGATTAGCCTAATATCTGTCACTTGTTGCAACGCTCCCCAGTTTATCATTTGTCCTTTGATTTATGACTTTTTTAGCATGGAATTTAATGAGTTTTCTTTTTCCTAAATAAATTAATTTATTTAATTTATTTATTTTGGCTGTGTTGGGTCTTCGTTGCGGTGCACAGGCTTCTCATCACGGTGACTTCTCTTGTTGCGGAGCACAGGCTCCAGGGCTCGTGGGCTTCAGTAGTTGTGTCATACGGGCTTCAGTAGTTGTGGCTCATGGGCTCTAGAGCGCAGGCTTGGTAGTTGTGGTACATGGGCTTAGTTGCTCTGCGGCATGTGGGATCCGCTCGGACCAGGGCTCAAACCCGGGTCCCCTGCATTGGCAGGTGGATTCTTAACCACTGAGCCACCTGGGAGCCCCTTAATGAGTTTTCAAAACATCTTATATTTACAGGAGCATAAGACATGTCAAGGTTAGAAAATGATCATTTTCAACAGCACACATAATTACCACCATAACTATAATAGCTATCATTTTCAGGAGGGCTAACTATGGGTCAAGCCCTAATCATTTAAATGTTTATCTCTTTAAATCATAACAGCAGACCTATGAGGAAGGCACAATTGAGTCATTGTACCGATGGTTCCTAAGATTTATTTTGGGCCTAGAGGTAGACTGAGAGAAAATTACAAAACCATGGGGGCTTTGTCTTTGGTCTTCCCAAGTTTTTAGTCAACCTTCATCCTTCACCGTGGCACTTCTTCATTCTTCTCTCTTCCCCCACCATCCTTACTCCCCTCCTGACACATCCTCCTGTGTACACTCTGAGGAACAGCCTATTTATAATTCACTGCGTTTTCCTGCCAGCTCTCACCCATTCCCTACTAGGGTGTAAACTATATGGTAATCTCAAACTTGCAGAGCAGGAAGACAATCTTCTTGAGATGCAAAAATTCAAACATATATGAAATTAGAGCTATAATGATGAATTTATAGGATAGAGGAAGGGGAGTACTCGCAGAGTCAGACAAAGTAGGAAGCTTCATGTCCTGTCTGCTCAGGTGTCCAGCCCTGTCTAGGCTGTGAAGAGCATCAGAAAGCCCCTCTGGAATTTGAAGCACTGTGAATTTTAGAGAAAAACCTGCCAGGAGTTGAAGTCAGAAGATATGAGGTCCTGTCCTGGTTTTACTTTTCAGTCAGCCATGAGTCCTGGAGTGATAGTGTTGTTGGTGGAAAGAGCATGGTTTTAGAATCAGGTAGTTCTTACTTAAAATAACAACTCAGCCAATAACTGCCTGACTTCAGAAAAGTTAATTAACCTCCTCTAAGCTTTAGTTCCTCAGGTGTAAAATGGGGATAAAAATATGTACCTTGAAGGATGTTTGTAAAAATTCAAAAATCTCATGCATGGGAAGTGCCTAGCATAGCAACTGGTGTAGTGTAGGTTCTCAATAAAGTGTGGTCTCAGATTTCATATTTGTCAAATCATTATTTTACTACTCTAACAAAAGTTTAAAAATTTTGAGGTTATGTATATCAGAGTTTTCTTAAGTTGTATAATTCATGCACCACGCTTGGGGCTTTTCCACATCCGTGTACCACAGGTTCTAATGTTATATTATGTTTTTCTTTAACTGTACTCATCTTTGAAAAAATATAATACTTATTTTATCTGGTTCCTTAGCAATACTGTCCATGAAACTGGGGAGCTGCTGTGCTGGTTAATCTCGTATACATACATAAATTATATGTCAATTATATCTCAATAAAACTGGGAAAATACATAATTATCAAAATTGTAAAATATGGCCATGTGCCACCTAAAATAACCTTATGAACTACTATGGCATGTATACTCCACTTTGGAAAACACTAATTTTTATCAAAGTTAGTTGTTATTATATTTTCAACCTTTCCTTTTGGAAAGGAGACTAGGACCCAAAGAGGGTGAGAAATTTGATCAAAGTCAACCCTGATAATCTATTGCAGAATTGAGACGAACCCAAGTGTCTGCATTTCCAGATCCACATCTCCATTAATCAGTCTCCTAAAATACCTCTAGTTGAAACCTAAATTAGAATCCTGCTGTAAAACTACAGGATTAACACTGTAATATCCTAAAGCAATCTCGTTCTTCCACCACTGTTATTATTTTGTCACCTAGGAAACCTGAAAGGCAGCCTTTCCCTCCCAGAGTGTGTACACCTGAGCTGACCTAGCTATGAGCCTTGCTCAGTTCATAGCTTTGCTTGGTATGGGAAAGTATTCCATCCCAGCGGGTGGCGGGGTGGGGGTGGGGCTATAGACAGAGGAGAGCAGAGCAATCCGGGGTTATCAATACTACGTACTGTTTAGAGACTTTTCTGGAAGTTTTCTGACCTTGTTCCGTCCTCTCCCAACCAAACACTCTCAAATGTATCAAGCCTTCTAATGGATTATCTGGACATCTCTACCAACTGTCTCCAAACATATAAGGTACGTTTAAACTCTGTGCTTTTTTTGTTGTTGTTGTTGCGGTACGCGGGCCTCTCACTGTTGTGGCCTCTCCCGTTGCGGAGCACAGGCTCCAGACGCGCAGGCTCAGTGGCCATGGCTCACGGGCCCAGCCGCTTCGCGGCATGTGGGATCTTCCCGGACCGGGGCACGAACCCGTGTCCCCTGCATCCGCAGGTGGACTCTCAACCACTGCGCCACCAGGGAAGGCCCTGTGCGTTTTTAAAAAAAAATCAAGAAATCCCTGTATGTTCTCCAACTGTGTAGTAAATAAAGAGTTCATAATAGAGGTGGGTCTGGGGTCCTACAGAAGTAGCAACTGTGCAGGCAGCTAGCTCTGTGGCGAGCCCTCTCACCTCTGTTCCTAAGTATCAGTCTGAAAAGCCACCTAAGAGTTGAGGGTATTTCAGTAGATTCAAGTTGTTTTTACCTTCCCAGCATCCATTCCCTCCTAGTTCTGGTTAACATCAACCTGTTTCTTCCCTGAGAAACCAGCCCTTCCTTATCTTCAATCTAAATGGTTCGATTGGGACTGACTTCAACCTCCCGTTGCAGGGGTGGCCACTTGACCCAGGCTTGACCAATCAGATCATTTAAACCCTTTTGGCCACAGAGGTTGGTTCAGGAATGAGCACATAGACCAACTCAGGTAAATGAGGCTCAATCATGAGAATTCTGAAGAAGTTAGGAGAAACTTCCTTTTCACAGGAACTATCAGTTATAAGAACGTTGGATGCCTCCACCTGCTGGAGTCCATGATGAAAGGCCCCTTGGAAATGAAGCTAGCACAACAGAAGCCAGAACCAAGAGCTATGAAGAGACAGAGATTGAAATGGATGGAATTTTTAAGCTTCTAGTTGCACCTGAAGTCAGATATCCCTGAACTTCTAATTTATGTTAGGTGATAAAGTCCTTTAATTGAAGCTAGTTTAAATTAGGGTATTTTTTGGTTGAGGACAAAAAAGCCCTATCAATACAGAATCCAGAGTGAGTGCATGATGTGTGGTTTCAACCACGAGGCGTCCGGGAATGGGAAGGGAGGAGGCAGAGGATGTGAAGTGGGCAGCAGAAGGTGGTCAGGAGACGAGGCTTTTGTCTCAGCTTTACTCCTTCTTAGCTATGTGGCCCCGAACTGTGAGTTCATCTCTCCAAGCCTGAGTTTACCCATCTATAAAGTAAAGGAACTGAACAATCAGTAGTCCTCAGACAGAGCTTTGTGGAGCCCTGTAGTGTCTCAAGCGATGGGAGGGTAATGGGGACCCAAGTTCCCAGACTTTCTTTCGTGGAACTCAAACTCCTTTTATCTATATTATTCACCAGGATCTCTAATAAGGTTTTATTGGAAGAGTGGGCTCTACTGCTACAACGGATTAGTTGACCATTCCAGTTCTGTTTATATTGAAGTCTAAAATGAGTCAAGGCTTGGGATTTCCAGTGGTAAAAATCTGCCTTACAATGCAGGGGACGCGGGTTCAATCCCTGGTCAGGGAACTAAGATCCCACATGCCAGGGGTCAACTAAGCCTGTGCACCACAACTACTGAGCTAATGGGCCTCAACGAGAGAGCCTGTGTGCCACAAACTACAGAGCCCATGCACTCTGGAACCTGTGCACCACAACTACAGAGCCCACGCGCCCCAGAGCCTGCACACCACAACTAGAGAGAAGCCGGGCGCCGCAACGAAAGATCCACATGCCTCAACGAAGATCCCACGTGCCACAACTAAGACACGATGCAGCCAAAAATAAATAAAAATAAATAAATAAATAAAATGAGTCAAGGCTAATCTGGGATGTGGTCCCTCTATGCTAAGAGTTGGTCAGAAGCCAAGGTCAAGAGCTCAGTCCCTGGAAGGCTTATTAGCTTCATACAGACATAAAAAATTGTTAAGGGCAATGATCTGTACCTCTAATCTTGAGAACTGTCTTAGAGATGTGGGTCATTGGTCACACAGGGACTGGGAAAAGGAATGGACATAGTTCCATGCAGTCATTAGCCTTGCCATAAATGCCAATACAAACACCACTGGTAATACTCAAGGCAGACAATCTCTTCATAGCTAGAAAACAGAGGCTGTTGTGCTTGGAGGTTTGTTTGTTTTTCTTTCTCAAGACAGTGCAATCATTGCAGAAGAAGCTGAAAACAGCAGAGTACTTACTACACAATCAATTGCACAACACCTGATGTGTAAGTTAATATTTGCTTTTCCTTATAGAGACAACGTACACATGTAGAGGAAATCAAATGAGACAATTTTTATGAAAGTACGTAAAAGCGCTTTTATGGGAACATAAATTACTAATCTTACATTAAAAATATATTAACTTCTAGGCAAATTTGACACTGTATATAAATTTGGAGTGTTCCAAATATTTTTTTAATGTATCTTAAAAATACATTTTAGCACCAATTGCCAGAATGGGTTGTCTACTACTATACTCAAAACAATTCTCTTTGTTCTATTTCACATAATAATTGCAAATGTGACTAGAGTCTGTATGACAAATATATGTTCCTAGAATAATGTTGATCTTGCCCACAGTAGCTGAATATTGAATTTACTTTAGCAAACATGCTGAAAGACAATAAATTAAGAATGAAAATTATTTCTCAGTGTGTCCTTCTAGTCTGTATACCTAGAAGGTTTCTCATTAGAGAGCTTTTTGTCAACCATATATATCAATAACTTAGGCAATTTATATTAATACAAAAATAAAATCATATATAACTTGAGGTGTACTTTCTTTTATTAATTAACTTCTGATTTATATTACTGTGCTTACATGTGTTATAGATACAGAAGGCCCAGATGGGCAACAGGGTGAGAGAGGACAAGAGTTAAGTCAGACTAGGCAGAGTCAAGACAAGACGCAGGCAAAGGGTTAGTTGAGGGCAAGCTATGAATGTGTCACAACACATCTCAGGATTTGGAAGCAAGTAGTGGTCAGGAAGGATCCAAATTGGGAAAGACAGATTGTTTCAGGATTAGACAAATGCAGAAGGGTGAGGCTTAAGAGAGGCAGAAATATATGACAATACTGGGACAAAATATTCAGATCTACCAGAACACAAGGAGTTTCAGACAGAACCTTGGATAGCTCCCTGGGCAAGCGGTGCTCTGACAAAGCTAAGACCCTAAGAAATGAAGGATCTCATATTCTATGGCCCAGAATTCCCAACTGGTACCATTCCTGATGGAATGAACTTGGTCCCTGGAGGCTTAGGGAACCAATTGCAACACTCCACTGGAAGGTTTGACTTAAAGCTCTAGGGATGATGTCTACAGCCTGTGGTAATAGCCTCTTTGGTGATGGGCCAGGAAGGCTGGAGGGGTGGGGAGTGGATGAGGTTGTGACAGGAAATATTGTCCTCTCAAAGGTCATATAGTTTGTTTTTCAAGAGTCTATCCCACTTAATTTGGGAACAGAAGTTCATCCCAGGACCAACGTTGCTGTGAACAACAAGGGGCCCTGTGGTGTAGTTTTAACATGTCAATGTTCACCTTTGACTTCATATTGACTCTTCTGGGCACCTACACTTGTAGATTAGAGGAAATGGGATATAGTATTTATTAGATGTTAGAAAGTCTTATATTAAAACAAGTTTAATTTTTCCCATTACTACAACTTCACTGATAGTTCATAATAATAACAATCCCTGGGTGTGACCTTTATGCAGGTCACTGTTAGACTTTATTGCCCTCTGACCAAGTACTATTAATAGTGTAGAAAAGTTTGCTTCAGTTGACTCCTCACTAGTAGAGCCCAAAGTCTCTTGGGTTCAAGGACAAGCAGTGTCATTTATCTCAAAGTTCTTTGGCTGTATTCGCCTTATGGAGTCAGTGGATTATAACAATAATTGGGAAACCAAACTCATTCCAAATGGCTTATTCACTAAATGAAAACATGACATTTAGATTATCAATTAAGTGGATAGGAAATTTTTATAGGTTAACCTAGGAAATGAATCAGGCAGAAGGAAGAAAAAATAAAATACAGGTTGTAAGTAGAATAATAGTTGGGCATGGGGTGGGGTGGTAACAGAGAAGAGAATGACTGGTGATACCTATCCAGTATGTGATTGTGACTATGTGGGGCCCAAGACATCATGATGCGGTGCCAGCTCTGAGTTCAACAATACTTATTGAGCATCTACTCTGTACCAGGCACTGTTCTAAGGTCCTGGAGATACAGCTATAAACAAGATAGACGCTCATGGCATTATTTACTCCTTCCTGGTGAGCTTAAGTCAGGTCACCTTGAGTGAGAGCTGTCTGAGTGGCAACTCTTCAAAGACTATAGCCAAGATACAACATAAGGAGGTGGCAAAATAAGAGGTGGAGATGTCAGATCTGGCAGTGGGGGATGTGAGAGACCTGGATAAGAAATTTGGGAGTTATAAGTCCCTCACAAAAACAGCCCCACATTATGTAAGTTGAGAGTGTGCAGAAGAAGGGAAGTGGATTCTAGTTGGTATTTTGAAGCCCAAGAGGACTTGACATATTAAAGGAGATGTTGGTAATACCTAGTTGGGTTTCTTTGTATGGTTTCTTGAAGATCACAAAATATTAACATTAGAAAAGACTTGAGATGTCATTGAGTCCAACCCCCTCTGTGAACTCTTCTTAAGTCTCTCAGCTAATTAGTGTTAAAGCCAGAACATGCTCATCTTTACTGCAATGGAAGCAAGATGTTTCTCTGTATGATTTTTACATTTTAATTGTATCTGGCTAAAGAATCTTCTCACTAATAGTAAGTAACAGAATCCACATTAATAAATATAAACTTGAGGGACTACAAGGCAGTTGTCTCTGTTGCTTCCTCAGGTCCCTGAGAGACTGGGCTTCGGCTTGTGATGAGGGGTATAAGAAAGAAGAAATCATGGGTAACGAGGGGAAGAGGAATGAAGCCAAGGGAATGGAATGCAAGGCTTGACCTGGAGCTGGCTGGCTTCCCTCATTGAGAAAGATCATCCTTGTCTTCAGTTACAACTCCCTCTGGCCTGGGGATTGTTACTACTCTTTAACAGAAGAGACTGTCATAAGTGATCCATCAGACAGGACTTGCTTTGGCTTAGAAGACATATTATGTATATCCATGCAGAAAAATTGTCACTGGACTCGGAGTCCTTCACTGCTTTGATTATAGAACAAACAATACTTAAATCAAAAACTGAAATGTGCTCTATTTTCCAAAAATTCAGTCCAAAACAAATATAACTTTGTGAAACTAAAATTGGAGAATCCCTTAGATATAGGTTTTTTTTTTTTTTTTTTTTTGCGGTATGCGGGCCTCTCACTGTTGTGGCCTCTCCTGTTGCAGAGCACAGGCTCCGGACGCGCAGGCTCAGTGGCCATGGCTCACGGGCCCAGCCGCTCGGCGGCATGTGCGATCCTCCCGGACCGGGGCACGAACCCATGTCCCCTGCATCGGCAGGCGGACTCTCAACCACTGCGCCACCAGGGAAGCCCAGATATACACTTCTAAATGAACATATTAGACTAGATTCTTTACTGCTAAACCAACGGTGCAACATGAGTATAGAGAGGTGAGGACAATAAAAAACAAACCACCCATTCATATCTGAAACTGTTCTCATTCTTGGGAAAAGACAATCACAGCCACTGCTCACTTCCATGGTTTTTCAAAACTTGGTCACAGTGGCTATTCTGGACGCTGATTTTACTCACAAAATAAAATGCCCTATGTTTCCTTTCTGTTAATTCAATCCTTCGTGGGAGATGCTAGGACGTAAAAAAAAAAAAACAAACCCATGCTTTGAAATTTCGCGATGATAATGTCTCCTAGAATATTCCTATGGTAGTTAAAAAATATATATATTAAAAAAATATTTTCAACATTCCTCTGGTGCAGAAGGGTTGGCATTTATTAGAAAGTTCCGATTTGCAGGTGGTGTTGTATTAAGTGCCAAGAGTAAACCAGGTAGAGGAAATTGCTTCTTAAGCTTGCAGGTCTGAAAGAGGGAATTGCCTCTCTTCAAAGAAAAGTAACTTCCATGATTGGCACTGTTTTCTAAACAGGAATCATGCCAAAGACAGACCCAAATCTGGACCAGGTCACTTGTAGTAGGCTCTTTAGATGTAAGGCTGCAAGAACTCTTGACTTGCCTTTTAAAGGGAAGCCCAGCCACCTCTTTGAATTCTTGGATTAAAAGACGGAGGATTTACATATACAGAAAAAAGTATACCCCAATATTTTTGCAGAGATTAAAAGAAAACACTCCAAATCAGAAATAATTGAGGCAAAATCATAAAAATCTAGTGACATTAGATGAGAGAACATACTTTTCTAATAGGTGGATAACAGACTTTCATGAGAAAATTACAGTAGACTGAAGCTAGGCTTTTCAAGACAGCTAGTTTTAGAATTTTTTTACCTAATGAATTTTGCATTCCGGAACAAGTAATAACTATAATTCACAGAGCTTTCTGAAGTTTACATAGAGCTTCTACCCACACTCTTTTATTTGAGTTTTGCAATAATCATTTGAAGTTGCTGTCATTACTCCATGTTCTTTATATCTTAACACTTCATGGTCTGTATCAAGAAGCAAGATGGAAAGTACTACTTATCCTTCTCTTGGCATTTTCCCCTGCTTGTTAGGCTTAAGCCACACCCAACTCATGGGTCTCGCCAGAACTGGGATAGTCTGGTATGTCCAGGCAGGATATCTTTTATTTTGCCTAGAAATGAGGTCATCACAAGTGAGAACATCCAGAACAGGCACAGTAGGGCAGAGGCAAGTATTAGGTAAGTCAATTTTATTTGGTCAGCTTACTTAGATATTCCTGGGAGGAAGTTCTGGCCGACTACAAGGACTTCCAAAATAAAGATGATGTTTTGAAGCTTGTTAGTGGACTGGGTCTCGGGCTGGCTCATACAATGAATTATAGGACCTCCAGATTGCTGAATCTATCCACAAGCTTCGATAGCATTTGAGAGACTGGCTAATGTTTTGGAGGCCACCAAGAAACTCAGGAAGACTGAGGACTAGGAAGGAAGTTTCATTGTTCTTGAAGGGTTTTTGAATTGTTCCTCAATTATATTTTTCTTGATGGATCTGTAGAAATATGTGGTATGTATACACATACACAAAAATCAGACTACAGACCAACTCACAGTATGAAAAATTAGAGTTTTGTTTCTATTGTTCTGAATATTCTTTGATGCATAGAAACCGGGCAGAACAAACTATAAAAATAAGGTACAACAAACTCATTCCATGCAATGGGCAGGAGAGGACGGTCCCTCCCAGTTCTTCAATCACAATGACACATAAAAGCCCCAGTCAGCTTCTCCACTCACTGATTTGGCCATTCCCCCCCTGCCCCCATTCCACCAGAAAGGTTCTTGTGGCTTTCCATTGCTCTCAGCCCCAAGATAAACATCCTCAAGATCTGATTTAGCATCAATCACTAGAGCAAACGGAATTACCTCACTTTCCTGGTCTCCTCCTAATCTCAAATTGAATCTTATGCCTGGGCTGTCCTTTCCCCACTGTCTCACCAAGCCCTCTTCTCTGCATCAAACAAACATCCAAAAGTCCCTCTTCAGCAAGACTTTTTTTTTTTTTTAATGGTCCATTTAGCTCAAAAGACATTTACTGAGTACCTACTTTAAGCCACACATAATACAAAAAATATGTAAAGAGGCCTACCTCAGTAAGCTAACAGCCTAGTACAGAAGTACTATGTTAAAAAATATTCTCAGTCCTTGTGTGCAACGTAAATGCTCAAGGGAATTTTTAAAAATTAGGTGTTTCCACACTATTTTTCACAAAATAAAAACTAGACCTGTCTTGCAATTAAAACCTTCCTGACCATTTAAAAACTTTGCAATATTTTCCGTTCCTTGACATTCAGTTTGCCTTTGGCCACAAGACATGGTTTAGGAAGAGCTGCCAAGTCACACAGATTGGCAATGACACACGGAAACCTAGGAAACAGACCTTGTAAACAAGCAATACTCCCAAATGCTCACGCAACCAACCAACTATCCCTGCAAGCTCTACCACTGTAGAGCAAGGCACTTTTCTCTTCCTTTTTTCTTAATAAAGGGTCTTAAGATTAAAAAATACATATTTTTAAAAAAATCACCGGTCATGTGAAGGACAGAAAACCTAATTAAGAGGAGATTAAAACAAACTGAAGGTCAAAATGAAGTACATGAAAAAAATCATAAAGCCAAGGTAACAACCTTTGCTTTTGTCCTTACCACTTAAGAACAGAGGAAACACTACAGTGGCCAGCACTGGGGAAATGATTAAATAGATTATGGACCGTATTATAGACTACTAGACAACTACTAAAAAGAATGAGGTATCTCTGTGTTGACTTGGAAATATATTATATGTATAAGTACTGTATATGTAAATATATGTAAATGTAAATATATATGTAAGTATATGTAAAAAAATATATATATATTTGTGTGTGTATATAGCCATAGCATATGAAAGGCATATTTGTGCTTTTATAAACTATAAAAATAAGAATTTCTATTTCTACACACATAGAGAGATTGTGAAAAGTTACCTGCAATGCTCTACGTTAACATTCGTTACCTCAAGAAGACTTAGTCATTTATATACTTCTGCATTACTTGAATTGTTCTGATCATTTAAAGCAAAAACAGGAGACTGGGAAAATATTCTATTTTCTACAAAATGCGTGATCAATTTTAAATGTTTCAACATATACAAAGTAAATCAGGGTAATATTTAGCAATAACACTTGTAATTGCATAACATCTAACCACCAAGGAGCTCTGTTTGCCGATAAACGTTCATTGGTTTTAATCTACTGCAGCTGCACACGTTCCCACTCAGCCAGATAAAGAGCAGGTGTGCTTTGCTTGTGTTGGGGAAGGCTGAAGGCACACCTGGCCAAGACTTCCTCAAGGTCGTGCCGTGGGCTGTGGCTCAAAGGGAGGGCCTCTAATCTCACCCAAGAGACCATTCACACGTCCATGCTGGGGCTCTGGTTTGTAAAGGGTGGATATATTATGACATCTGAGAATAAACAAGTTGCCATTTTCCTGCCAAAAATCCAAAAGGGGCCATTAAACGTGCAGTTTAGGATCAATTAGTCAAGTGCTCACAAATAACATGCAGAGGTTGACCAGAGAACAAAACCTCTTGGCTTTGATTCATAACCCCCATCGGACCACCCACACTGTATGCTCAAGGACCATATGTGCTCATTAACAGAACAATAAGATCTGAAATTCTAGGCCTGTTTATATTCATGGCACTCTGTTGGGTGTCTTGCTCAGTAGGAGATGAGAGTAGTTAATGCCATTATAGCAGCTTGTAACGTGTTATAAATTCGTTCCTTGAATAAGCCCTTTGGAGAGCTTCTATGTCCTAGTGTCACAAAAACATCTTAGACTATTATGTAAAACTCATGAATCTATGCCAAGAGGATTCAACTCTTTCAGGAGTTCTAACAACTATAGTAGTTACCTGTCTATGGCATTTTAGGGCTTCCCCTTAGGGGGTCAAGTAAAGCATTTTTACCAATGGGCATGCATCAGAAGCCAAGAGATGGTGGCCCAACCCTAGGCCTTGACCACAAAGCACACAGGCTAAGTGGAGGCTGGAGTGAAGACTAGTTCTGGAGGATGGCTCCCTCTGTGCTAACGCTGGAGGTCTTGAGCCTTCCAGATGGACAATCTTAGGAGTACAGGTCAGCAGGAGCTGAGGATCTGAAGCAGGCTGGGCTTGCTCTGGGCCATCGAACCTCCCCACTTCCTAAGGAGATAGAATTCCTAAGGAAAAAATGACTAGACCTATATCTTAAAAATTCTGGAGCCTAGGCCTAGAGATGTAAGTGTGTGAGGGTTGGAGATGAGGACTTTTCTTGGCAGGACCTGGTGGGTTACATGATGGGAGGCTCGACTATGCATTGTCTCTTAATCAGCAGCATAAAAAAAAAAATTAGTTACCAGGTGATTTGGAAAATACCACTGAATGGACTATGATAAAACATGAATACTCTGAAGGGAGAAACTGCAGGTAGGAGAGAGTGATCAGATTGACTTAGGGTTAGTAAGATACACAAGATTGAATGATGTTTGCTTTTACAAAGCCACCTTGGATATCTACACTACACACAAGACTGTTTTATAACAATAAATTAGCCCCTAATTGTTATAACCACACACACTGTGTGCTACAGCAATTAGTTTTTTTCTATTTTCTGGTAAAAATTATAAGCAGGAATTGGTGGGCTTGGGTTTTATGTAAGTCAAGGCAAGTCCCTGATATTAATGAATTGATTCTGACTTTAAAGGAATACACATACACAAGAGAGGTGTTCTCACTTCTGAATATCAGGTGCAGTGCTGTGATTTCACACCTCTATTGTTTGAGCAGCGCTTTCATACCCATCTGCCCCTCCAGGGACTGAATCCCTGGTTTGATTCTTGCAAATGGACAGACACAATCAAAGAACAGCTTGGCATTGACATCTCTGGCTCACGGAACCCAGTAAGGAAGTTGGGATGGCCCACCCCTCTCAGAACGTCCAAAAGGGGGAGGCAAGGGTCAGTTATATCTATTCTATAAGATGGACAATGAATGCACACAGCACTAATATGACATTACCATCATCTTAATTTGCCATAAAGGAAGAGTTCAGAAATCATAATTCCTGACTCCTCTTCCAAGCTCTGGGAGCTGCGCTATCCAAATGGTAGCTGCTAGCCATTTAAATGTGACTATTTAAATTTAAAGTAGTTGAGGGCTTCCCTGGTGGTGCAGTGGTTGAGAGTCCGCCTGCCGATGCAGGGGACATGGGTTCGTGCCCCGGTCCGGGAAGATCCCACAAGCCACAGAGCAGCTGGGCCCGTGAGCCATGGCCGCTGAGCCTGCACGTCCGGAGCCTGGTGCTCCGCAAAGGGAGAGGCCACAGCAGTGAGATGCCCGTGTACCACAAAAAATAAATAAAAATAAATTTAAAGTAGTTGAAATGAAATACAATTAAAAATTTGGTTCCTCAGTTATACTAGCTACATATCAACTGTTCAATGACCAGTGACTATTGGACAGAACAGGTTCACAACGTTCTCATCATCACAGAAGGTTCTACTGGACTTGGCTGGTTCAGATTAACCTTGGATATAACTTTGGGGCTTTGTGATGAGAATCATCTACCAATTAGAGCAATTAAAGTGCCAAGGTGAAGCCTGAGGGGATGGTGAAGGAGAGCTTTACCTCTACTGTCCATCAGCTACCCCTTCACTCCTTGACACGGTCAATTTATACTTCTTTGATCTTACATAAAGGGCCATGAAAATGCAGCTTCAAGCTCTCCCCACCCCACATTCTGGAACCACTACTGGTCATGACAGAACCCAGAATAAATTAATTCAGGCCCCAAACACAGGAAGCAACAGAATTTTTATTGTGCTAATGGATCATGTACTATTTATCTACTTCTTGTTGCCAGAGTATTTTTTAACCCTTATTTTTTAAATAAAGAAAAAAAAATTGACTTGTTATTTGGGTTTCTCTAACTCATGAAGAATTCCAGGTTCTGCCTTCTTGGGGTTTCACGGCCATATATGACGATCTCCAAGGGAACACTCTGTGCTGCTTTTGCTCTAATAAACTGCTCTACTAGCTCTGAGCTTTGACACCTAATTTAACGGGGAAAACTGAGAGGACTATTTTTAGAGAACAATCTGTTATTGAAGCTCCCTCATATTTCCAGTCAAGAGTGTAAGCATTCTCTTAGGTACAAAAGAAAACACCCTACCAGGAGAGAGCAATCCAAATTCAAGAGGAGACAGGCATCATACAGAGCTAGAAGAAGAGGACCAATCATCCAAACCACTTAAAAAATAAATACATAAAGTTTGTTCCCCCCAGATCCAGTCCAGGTCTGAGGCAGCAGCCTTTCCATTGGGAAATGATGAAAAAGTTTGTGCAGTCTTGGAATCATTCTACACTCAAGAGCTAGGTTTACTGTTTCCAAGAGATGTAATAGAATGATTTTCTTTGCCGTGCAACTGATGAATAGGACCCAACTTGCTTAGGGCAGAGAGGCCCTAAGTATCTCCATTAATTCTAAAGACAGCTGTCAGGGAGCCTTCAGCAACCTAGGGCTTACTAAGAGGGGCCACAGCTGACTCTACTGCCCACACCTGCCGTGCCAGCCCTGAGATCAGAGTTCATAAAGAGAGAATCGTTTGCAGGAGGTGATTCTCTGTTCAGAGGTGATTCTCTGGCCTGGCTGTACTATGCACACTATTGGCACTGTGTTTTCTTCACCTCCCAAGATGTCCTAGAGCTTCCCCTATCTCAGAACTTAGCATTCTTCCTCATTCTGTGCCAGTGTGTGGAGCGACTTGGCCAGCTCTCCACTGCTAGATGCCTGGGCAGCTTCCAATATTTTGCTATGATGAACTATGCCACCATGAACAATCTTGTACCTCTGCCATTTCATACATGTGTAGGTCTATTTGTAGGATAAATGTCAGGAAGTGGGACTGCTATATCATGGGGCCAATGCATCTGGAGTCTCGGTAGATATTGCCAAATTCCCTTTCACTGGGTTGTCACCTTTTGCTTTCCTGACACAATGTATTAATAAGAGTATCCCCTTTCTCACAAATTCCCAGACAACACTCATCTTGGGAAGTTTACTGTAAACATAAACTTTTGAGCAACATTTCTTAAAGTTCCTAAGAATCGCCTGGAGGAATTTGTTTAAAATGAAGATTTTTGTGATCCATCCTGAGATATTCAGATTCAGTAGCCTGGATTAGAGCCCAGGAAGCCACATTTTAAACAAGCACTGTAGCAATTCTGGTACAGGTGATCCCATGACCTAACCTTTTATAAGATCTTCACTGTCTTAGTAAACTGGAGCATCCCTGTTGAGCCACAGAGGGTGGTTTTTGCTGGCTAAACTGCAAGAGCAGTGCCACACAGGGATCCTGGACTTAAAATCCAAACTGCCCAAGTTTGAATCCTGGCTCCATCACTTGCTAGACATGTGTTCTGGGGCAAGTGATTTCATATCTGGGTGCTGCTGTTTTAACTGTAAACTGGCGCTAATAGTACTATTGCCTTCAAGATTAAATGAGCTAAAAGTTGTTAACACTTTCAATAATGCTTGACCCCTGGTAATTATTTTTAGTGTTATCTTACAAGGTGGAAACTGCTAGTTATCTACCCCAATATCCATTATCCCCCATCTTCCATGGTAACTGAACTCCTGATTTGGGGCTGGGCGTAGCCACCCAGAACAAAGATTGTATTTATCAGTCTCTCTTGCAGCTCTTTGTGGCTGGCAAGTGAGACAGAGCAGGACTGACTACATAATTTGAAGGGTTTGGTGCAAAATGAAAATGAAGAGCCAATTGCTGAAAAGGCAGGAAAAGGGCGCTATTAAGGGTATTAAATATAAAGCTTTTACATTTCTTCTGAAATTTCTCACTTGACCTGTCAGGATGATTTTTATTTGCTGTTTGATGTTGCTCCCTGCGGCACGCAGATTCTGGGGGGGAAGTGGAGACACTCAAAGGCACCAGAAGGACAGCCCAGAGGCTACTGGGTTCCCCCTCTTGTTCAACACTGGGGGCTGGGAAGTCAGGCTAGGCCTCTGCTCTTCCCACAGTCCCGCTGCCCCCGCCCACTGCAGATGGGGGACCCCCAAGTGTGTTACGACCTCTACGTGCTGGGATGGTCTTGGTGTCTGTGGTGAAGGTGAGTGCGTTGCTAAGCCCCCAATGGGTCCTGCTTTGTGTGCTCTGACACTGGTGCCTCAGGGTGGGGACCACAGTCGCCATGCCCTGCTCCAAGTTGCCTTGGGACACTTCACCTGGCACAAATCCTCCCTAGACGCAAAGGCAACTGCAACTGGGTGCAGAGGGCCACAGCAACTGCTAGGTGGAGATGGAGATGGGGAGACTGGGAAGGCCCAGGGCGCCAGGGGGAAAGGGGTCAGCTGTGGAGAACTAGTCCTGGGGAAGTAAGAGGAGGGAGTGGGTGGAACCCTGCCTGAGCTGAGGCCTCAAGCCCCCAGCGCGTTCTCCACTGTTCCACTGAACTTCACTTACGAAACACAAACATGAATTTATTAAGAAATTCAAGATGGTGGCTACAGAGCCCTAAACCCAAACCAAAAGGCCTCATGTAACTGTACCGGTTGCATGCCCATGGAGCTAGTCCTGCACATAAGTATATGTCGTATGGGCAACTTTCGGGAGATGTCCTTAAAATTATCTTTCCCATCCATCTTCCTGCCTTGGATGCATTTACAATGGCTGGAACATTTGCCACTATCTGAGGCCATGAGGATAAGGGCTACACCTGGGGATGGCAAAGTGTGAGCTAGAAGGAGCCTGGATTTCAAAATAGAGCCTTTCATTTAAAGTTATTAGGGCCACGGTTCCTACCCTGGGTACAGGGATGGTTTCAGAGGTTCATGACATTCTAGACAAACCATTATGTGTCTGAATATTTTGCTGGGAGAGAATCCATGGCTCTCATCAGATTCTCAAAGAGGCCCATGACCCTAAGCATTTAAGGACTGAGCTTTGAGCAGCTGCAGACATCGTTTTCTTTAGCTGTTTACCTGTTGAAGTAATACCAAGGCACTAACCAGAGCCATGTAAGATGTTGAAGTGAGCAACATGGATAAGACATCAACAGGACTGGAATGATGAAAGAAGGGGATTGTGGCCAGGCCAGGAGAGAGGTTCTAACCCCTTTGTGCCCAGCACTGTTTTGGTGAGATGAGATTCATGGTTTACACCAGAAATATAAAGGACTTCCACTTGATCATGATCTGAAAGTTGCCAGGTCCCTGGATACAATTTATTATTCAAAAGCTGCTGCACACTGTCTATAAATCACTGCAAAGTAGTGGCTCTTTCCAACAAGTCTTTTCAATGTCCTTGGCCAAAGGCCAGAGTTTAAGAATCCCTTCCGTAACTCCAGGGGAGGCATCTGAGCTACGGGGAGCATACTGACATTTGCAGTGGCCAGCCCGGCATCTAGACAAGACAAAGTCAGTGGTCCGCTCCCACAAGAATTTTCTGTTGCCTGGATGGAAGTCTTCCCTTTGGAATGAATCAGCCCTGACACCAACTCTTGGTTTTATTTTGGTTTTAAACCAACTAGGACAATTTATTACAAATACTCAGTGCTGCTCAGGTACAAGATGTACAAGTACTACAAATTAAAACAAACTTGGCTTGTCAAAAGTGCAAGCCTTCTCCCTTCTAAATCACATATCTGCACATACTTAAGCTTGGAAATGAGAGCTTTACTCTTCTGTAGCCAATTTTTCATTCCCTTACACAAATTTCTGTTGCATCTTAAACAGAAGTTATAAAAATATGTTTTTATCTTTCCTCTTAAAATATGCCTCTCTCGCCTTTAATTTTTGGTGTACTCTTTTTATCTCACTTTTCCATTTTAATATGGCAGAGATAGAAACAAGTACTATTTTTTAATCTTCTAATATTTCAAAAGTTTGGGAATGCAAGTATTTAGAGAGACAATACAGTCTATCGGTTAAAAACTCAGTTGCCTAGATTCAAATCTAGTTCAGTATAATCTGGGCAAGTTACTTAACTTTTCCATTGTGCCTCAATTTCCTCTTCTGTAAAGTGGGAATAATAACAGTACTAATATCCAGCTCATGGATTTGTTGTGAGGATTAAATGAGTTATGGCTGGTATGCAGAAAATGTTTGATAGTACGAAGCTACCACTATTATCCTAGTACACACACTACCATAATTCTAAAATGAAAAGAATTTATAATCTACTTTGGAAGGGACTAGAATTCAGGGTCACTTATTGAGAACTTATCCTGAGGAAAGGGGGCCTCAGCTAGAACCGGACGTTTACTCCTTGGGAACTTGGGATCCAGGCAGATGAGTCACACAACGGTGGGACCAGTACAATTGGGAACCAAATTTCTTTGAGATTGGTTTTATATGGAGATGGTGCTGCTGGGCAGGAAATCTCCATACCTTGTTCTTGTTGAAAGAATTAAAGACAAGATAAACTAGATGAGGGTCAGCATCTTCTGCCCTCTCCAACTTACCATAACACTAAAAACTTCCTAATAATAAATGATTCTTAAATTATTATTATCAGTCACAATATTGATGGCACCTACTTAATGGGCAGCCAATCTTTAATAAGCTCTATGAGGTTTTAATCTGAGTGGTTCCTGAAATAGTTGAAATGAGGGCTCTTTTAAATATTCCACATTTATATTTTAAATTCAGACTTGCAATGTACCTCCTTCATATTGCATAAGTTTACTTTGTAATATATTCCCAGGAATTTTTGGCAAGTAAAGAAAAACATCAATTTCATTTTGGTCCTTCTTTCAGCCTCTTTGTTCATCTATTTATAAACAATCTTCTCTAAGCCCAGGTGCTCCCCTTCTGCTCCCCAACTTAGTTTCTTTAATATATCATCACTTTGCTTTCTATAATTGCTGACTCTTGATTTCTTCCCCTATCGGCAACTCCCCAATGGAAATGATTTCAAACAGTGCTGAAGCAAAAAATTACCCAAATGTTGTATGTTGCATTTTCTTTCTTTGCCTTTATCTTATCGATAAGTAAAAAATAATAATACCTCAAGTGTCTACAGAATATTAAGTTTTATAAAACATTTTATATCTCCCCTGTCTCCATTGATCTCACAATAATCCTGGGAGGAAGGGAGGGTATATGATAATTCAGAGAAATTAAACAAGCAGCTCGGTGCTTTGTGACCACCTAGAGGGGTGGGATAGGGAGGGTGGGAGGGAGGGAGATGCAAGAGGAAAGAGATATGGGGATATATGTATATGTATAGTTGATTCATTTTGTTATAAAGCAGAAATTAACACACCATTGTAAAGCAATTCTACTCCAATAAAGATGTTAAAACAAAAACAAGCAGGCATTTTGACCTTATAAAATTTGAGCATCATAAAATTTTCACCAAAAACCCTAGACTTATGACTCCTGTTATGTTCCTTAGCTAATTATTTCTACTCAAATGGAAAGAAAAATACAGCAATCTCTTAATTCTGGAACCCCTAGGATGTAGCATGGTCCCCATCAGGGAATTTCCTGATTCATGAAAAGAAACTATGACATCTTGGGTAAATCAAGTACTGCTTTCAAGTTTTCCTTCATCTCACAGTTGGTCTCCTTTATGAGGAGGAATGGGTCACAGTGTATGGTAAAATACACACTATTAACCCAATGTAACCCAAGTTAACCATCAAAACTAGTGTCAGTAAGTGTCTCCCACCCTGATAGACCAGTGATCTCCTTCTGAACCTCTGAAAATCACTGTTTATGGAAGGATTCCATTAGGTTCTTTTTTATTTCCTCAGTTTTACAGTGTTCTAGACTTGGGATATCTGGTGTTAAGAGGTTAATTGACCATTGATATGCAAATATTTAATTGGTCATGATTTTTGAACACCTTTCCACACTATTTATTGAAAAAATATTTTACTGACATTATATATTAAATCTCAGAATATTTACCATAAAAAGCGGGGAGGAGAAAATTGAGTGTGGAAATGGGAGAAGAATATATTCTGCTGAAATGGGAAAAAGAGAAAAGGGATAAGACAGTGAGTGTATCAGCCAAGGATCTATGGCAAATAAATGCCTATAAAGAGTCTAGAAATGGCCTGGAGTTTGAATATAATTTACTACTCAAGTTCCAGGCCCGAAGACCACATCATATGTAAAATATATTGTTATAAGATCTTCTTGTCTCCCAAATCAATCAAACATGCAATCAGTAGGAAGTTACTGGACACCGACAATGTGTTCAGCCCTGTGCTTTCAGTGACTCAAGTCCTGGATATCGCTCAACACTTGTAGCGATTTATACAACACTAGCCATATGGGGGCAGGGGGTAGAGTTGAAGGTACAAACTCCCTACCTCTTACCTTCCTTATTCCAAAGGATTAATTAAAATTAAGAGAAAGAAAGTCCACTCTCCAAAAAAAGAGGGAAGCTCCTAGAATTTATGATAATGACTGAGCCACAATTTTGAAGTAGTGGAGCTTTCTGAAGTCCACAAGCTCATGTTGGTTTAGTCTTCCTTCTCTTTCTTCCATATGCTTGTACTAGTAAAGGTCTGGGCCCAGACATGCATAGGGTGAGTCTAGATTTCGTTTCCTTTCCTCCCAAGGAGCAGTCAGGCCCATGCCCACTTTGTACCTATGTGTTTCTCAGGAACCTAAAGAAATCAAGCGGTCACTGGGCAAGGAAGGATATGGGATCTCCCAAAGAGCATGCCTGTTTCTAACAACACACAGTGTAACGATGACCCACCAGCAGCCTTCACTCACCCTATACCATTTCCAAAAGTCAGCTTATCCCTTTTGAAACCACCTCTCCCATGAGGGACGTGGGAGGGACATGACTTCAAAAAGGTACATTAAGACCATTATTCTTAGTTGAGGAAAATGTTAAGAGGAATAAATTCTTCTTCAGCCAACATCATGCTGACATAAAAATGACGTCCTAGGAAACAAGGGGAGAGTAACCAAAAGGACAAATGTTTCTGGTTAAAATTCTTTTTTTTAAAATTTAACATCTTTATTGGAGTATAATTGCTTTGTTAGTTTCTGCTGTATAAAAAAGTGAATCAGCTATGCATACGTATAGCCCCATATCCCCTCCCTCTTGCGTCTCCCTCCCACCCTCCCTATCCCACCCCTCTAGGTGGTCACAAAGCACCGAGCTGATCACCCTGTGCTATGCGGCTGCTTCCCCCTAGCTATCTATTTTACATTTGGTAGTGTATATATGTCAGTGCCACTCTCTCACTGCATCCCAGCTTACCCTTCCCCCTTCCCGTGTCTTCAAGTCCATTCTCTACGTCTGTCTTTATTCATGGCCTGCCCCTAGGTTCATGAGAACCTTTTTTTTTAAGATTCCATATATATGTGTTAGCATATGGTATTTATTTTTCTCTTTCTGACTTACTTCACTCTATATGACAGACTCTAGGTCCATCCACCTCACTACAAATAATTCAATTTCGTTTCTTTTAATGGCTGAGTAATATTCCATTGTATATATATCTGGCTAAAATTCTTCTCCAACTTTTCCTGAAACTCTTTAGGAACAAGAAGTTCCAGAAAGCAAAGCAGTTCCCTTCCAGGTTACTCCAGTTGGATCAGCGTGAATGCTAAATATTCTTGATCATCTTCAAAGAGTTCCCCATCTCAGCAGTAAGAAACATTGTGCTAGTCACCAAGGAACAAAGTAGCGTTCGAGTTATACAAACTTGTCAGGTATCCTATTCTAAACAAATTATCAGAAGGTTGTATAAATTCACAATTTGCTTCTGAAATGTTGCATCTATGAAATGTTTACAAAGACAAGCCCTGGCTATTTGACCCACAAAAGTACGGAGGATCCTGAGGCTTATGTTAGCCTATCATCCCAGAAAGCAGGCTGAACAAGAAAGTTGTGCTATGATTATAAAAACACATTAAAAATACCTGTGGGTAGGGCTTCCCTGGTGACGCAGTGGTTGAGAGTCCGCCTGCCGATTCGGGGGACACGGGTTCGTGCCCCGGTCCGGGAAGATCCCACATGCCACGGAGCGGCTGGGCCCGTGAGCCACGAACGCTGAGCCTGCGCGTCTGGAGCCTGTGCTCCGCAACGGGAGAGGCCACAACAGTGACAGGCCCGCGTACCGCAAAAAAAAAAAAAAAAAAAAATGAAGCATTCAAAAAGTAAAAATTTCCACAATCAAGGTTTTGACATGCTAAATACATATTAAGATAAATATATAACTTTTCAAAACTGGTGGGCAATGTCTGGAGAATCTATTGTCTCGTTAGTAGTTCATGTGCCAATTTGGGGGAACACTGGTCTACTGAAATAAGAGCACACTTGTACCTGCTCCTAATAATTCCGTGGTAGTGTAACCCCAGAGGAGATATTCAGTCTCATTTCAGCTTTTCATGTCTTAGAATCTGGGAATGCAGCATAGCACAGTGGTCTAAAGTT
This sequence comes from Neophocaena asiaeorientalis asiaeorientalis, assembly GCF_003031525.2. Taxonomy (NCBI): domain Eukaryota; kingdom Metazoa; phylum Chordata; class Mammalia; order Artiodactyla; family Phocoenidae; genus Neophocaena; species Neophocaena asiaeorientalis. The sequence continues at coordinate 9,823,135 of NW_020172625.1, forward strand.
TAGACCCTTGAATAACACTGTTTTGAGTTCAAGTCTTGCCTCGGTCACTTACTAGCAGGGTGACCATGGGCAATTTACTCAGCCTGCCTGTGCCCCACTTTGCTCATCAACTCAATGGCATAAATAATACCTATCCCATAGGGTCACTATGATGATCCCCAAAGAAATATGCTTAATACCTTTAGGACAGGTTGACATGCAGTAAGCACTCAATAAGTGTTAGCTATGATAATTCTCCCATTTTGACCTTTGCTCCATTCATGTTGGACCACTCTTATACTGGCATAAACTTTGCAACCTATCTGCGTGTCTTTGCCCTGTACCTGGCTTGCCTTACCCAACTTTCAGAATCCTATTCATCCATCACAGCACATCAGAAATTTCACCTCTTTAAGAAAACTTCTCTGCTGCCTTCCCTTCCCTAACAAAACTTCTCCACTCTTTGGACTCTGTGAACCTTTGTACCTCTTCTGTTACACATACCACATTCCGTCCTGGAATCTGGATGTTTGCCTCCTATTCCCTATTGGCTTGTAATCTTTCACAGGAAAGATCCCTGTCTCCATCATTGCTGAATCCTGCCTAGCCCAAAGCCCCGCATCCCTGCAGAAGAGATACACAATAAATGCTATTTCCCTTGTCCCCAGCTCCAGGTGGTACCTCGGAATACAGGCTGTGCTAGATTCAGAGTCATTAGTGTGCTTTTAAAAAAGTAGCACATGTGCCCTGAAAATTCATAAAACAGCCTTTTGCCTAATTTACAATTTAACTAAAATAAATATTTTCCTTACTTTTATAGTGTCTTATACTTTTGAGTTGTCAAACTGTCAAGCTTAATTCAGCTCTGGATTCTCTTTGTAAGTCTTTTAACAGCTCACAATTGTATAATGCTTTACAGTTTGTAATGTTCATCCACTCAAATCAGTTCACATGAGACTCACAGCACTCTTTATGGGAATTCTCCTCCTTCTGCAGATGTTGAAAATAAGACTTAGGATGAATGCCTTGTATAAGACCACATGGCTGAGCACACTCCGACCCTGGGTGGGGCGTGCATGGTGGTAGGCTGAGATCTGGTTCTGATGCAGGTTCTGGTGAGGAGCTCTCGTCACAGTGATACCATACTGGTGATCCATATAGTTAGGCAGTCTATTAGAGCCACAAAGAAAGGCTAAGAGGTGTCTTCCTCACATACAAAGTGATTTTCTTAAGTTATCCAAAAGCGCTGCATCTCCCACTTGAGTTTTCCACTTGTATCACCCAAGAGAAGGATCCTATCTTTAAATAATAAACTCATATAAAGGCCATACCAGCCAATGACTGGTCCCGAGGACCACCTGAGCGCCTTGTCAGATAAAAGACCTCTGAATTCATTACTCTTTTGCTCTGTGTATGTTTTCACCCTTGTACACTCTAAGCTTGCTGAGGCTAGGAGCATGGGCAATTTCCACCCAAAAAGTGTAAGTCAAACAGGTTTCACTGCACAGCCATGCGAAACGTTTACTGGTATCTGCCTGGAAATCTGCAGGGGGCTGTATCTGAGCAAGTAGAGAAGAGAACTATGATAGTGTGCATGCCATAGATACAGGACACTGAGTGTTTTCCAGACCCTCATCAACAGTATCTTCTGTAATATCCTAAAAAATGACCAAATCAATGAAGCTGATTCCAGTTTACAAGTACAGTCTCAGACCAGAAGCAATCTTGGAGGCAGAATGCCTTTATCTCAAGCTACCTGGGACCACTATTCTAATCTGATTCAACTGGGTGCATTTGGGAATGAGGGGGAAAGTTATATGGATCATAAAGAATAAATATAAAGTAATTAAAAGATTCCTGGATTCTAACCTACCTCTATCATTCTACTTTTCCAGGCTTCTGTTTCCTCATCCATAAAATAAGGGGATTACAAACACCCCTCCATCTGTGCCATTCCACGATCCCAATAATTTCAAAATTAATAGGCAAAAAAAGCAATAAGTACAAGTGAAGAAATCAGACCCTGGTTTGTTTTTTAATGAAACAGAAGAAAACAAAAACCGGTTAATTCTACGCCAGAGAATGCAACCATTTTCAGTCTGCTCGACAGTGGAAGGAAATTTGTATATTTCTCTGTGCTCCAAGAGATAAAAATTTACAGATGACTTCAGGAGGGGTCATGAAACTTGGCTCCCCCAGCCAAAGGGAAACTGCTCAAAACTGCTTTCTCTATTCTACTCAAACTGTTCTTGCCAAGATCACCAGAAACCTTCAGTGTTGTTCCAAATCCAATATTTTCTCTTTGTCTTCATCTCACTTCTCTGCTGCATTCAACACAGTTGGATACTCCCACTGGAAACACTCTCTTCCTTTAGCTTCTACAGCATCCCCCTGTTTTGACTTGTCTTCTGCTTACCTGGCCACCCCTTCTTAGTCCTCCTGGTTGGTACCTTCTCTATGTCTCCACTCTAAACTTTGGAACATCCTCAGGGCTTAGTCTTCTACCCTCTCTCTCTTCTTATCTATATTATTTTGCTAGCTGATCATGTAGTCCTGGGCATTAAATACTAGCTGCATGCAGATAATTCCCAAATTTTTGTCTCACCATCAGACCTCTACTCTGAACTCCAGACACCCATATCGAATTGTCTACCGGACATCTTCATTTAAAGCTCCATCAAGGGCCTCAAATGTAACATGTCAAATCAGAACTCTTGATTTTCCCTCTCCTCACTTTGGCCCTCTCCCATCTGTCCCTCTCCCATTCTTCTCCATCTCTGTAAATGGCACATCATCTATCCAGTTGCTCAAGTCAATTACCTAGAGATTATTCTTGATTCTCCTTACTTCCCACATCCACTGCATTAATGAATCCTGTTGGCTTACCTCCAAAATATGTCCCAAATCTACTCTTCAACTCTACAAACTCTACCAGTATCGAAACCACTATTATCTCTTGTATACATTACTGCAAAGGTTGGTGTCCTAACTTCCATTCTCACTGCATATTTATTCTCCACAAAGCAGAAGTGTGACCCTTTTGATATAGAATTCACACTTAAATCCCTTCAATGGATGTCCACTTCAATTATTATAGATTAAAATCCAAATTTCTCACCATTGCCTGAACATATCTCCCCAAGATCGAGCCCTGCCTACCTCTCGACCTCTCTCCTTAGCTCACTGTGCTCTGGTCACACAGGCCTCCTTTCTGTTCCTCCATCACACGCAGTTCACTCCTACCTCAGGGCCTTTGCACTGCTGACCGTCCACCTGGTATACTCCTCGCCCTCCCTCCCTGGTGCATGGCTGCTCTTTCTCCTCACTCTGCTCTCAGTTCAACGTCACCAGAGAAGCTCTCCTAACAATTAACTGTAGCAGGCAGTCCCATCCTTCATGATTTCCCATCACCCTCTTTCATTTTATTCATAATGTACCTGAACTGACTTTATTTCTTTGTTTATGTGCCCATTGCCAAAATTCCCCACCAAATTATAAGCTCCACAAGGGCAGGATTATGCCTGGCTTCTGGGTATCCAGGGTCAAGGCACTAGCCCTTCTCCACCTAGAAGTCAGAGTGACCTTTATAAAACAAAAGTCATATCAGGTCATTACTTGCTAAAAACCTCCAGAGGCTTCCGTCTCTCTCAGAATAAAGTCATAAGTCTCCATAGCCTGCACTAGGCTGACATGATCTGGACCCCAGATTCCTGTGTGGCCTCATCTCTTCTCCCTAGCCCCCTCTCTCACTAGCAGCTACACTGACCTCCTTGCCTTCCCCAAACATAGCATTCCAGCCTCAGGTCAAACGTTTCCTCTCCAGAGAGTCTTTCCCTGCCCACCTGAGCCCATACTTACCCTGTCCCATTTCTCTCCATGAAACTTACACCTTTTGCCATGTTGTACTGTTGTTAGTTACATCATTTATCTCAAGCTCTCCCTGCCAGGATGCATGCTCTATGTGACATGGACTATTATTTTGTTCACTCCTGAATCCCCAGCACTGGGCATATGTAGGTCTTCAGTAGGTATTTGCTGAATGAATGAATAATCTGGTCTTCTGAAAATTGCTAAGTCTTTCTAAATTGTGCCTGTCTAGGTAGATTATACATAAGCATAGAAAGATTTATCCTAATGGCAATTGTTCTTCTTTTCAATGGTCTAGGCCCAGAGCAACAACACCCAAGCTCCAGATAGGACAGCTACACCTGAGGGAAAGAACAGAGATGCCTCTAGCCAATCCCTCACTGGCACAGCACCAAGGGCACCTCTTTCCCCTGAAGTTTCCATTTCTAGTTGGTCTTACCATTTGTGGACTTGAAGCTTGTTTTCAACATTTTAATTCTATGACTTAGAGAGACATGTCTCTGAAGAGAGACTAAAGTTCCCCCTGAAAGTGGTGATTCATTCTGTAATGAGCATGTTTGCTGAGATGAGAAGCTGCCCAATGGACACTTAGACCCCAGATTTCTGTCTTATTAATTGCTACTGTGAATGACAAAGCAACTGCATCCACTTACAGATTCCTCACTTGGCTAAGTCTTCAATGTTCCTAATACAAATAATGAAAACAGCATGAAAAAATAGGCTTAACTTAAGTGAAAACAAATTAAGCCTGCTGACCTTTTTGGTATAAAGCTTTTTGCCAGCGGTAAAATGGTGACTTCAGATATTAATTTAATATACTCAAAATTAAACTATTCTTTTTCCTCCAGTCCATCTCTTACAGTCCAATTAGTAAATTCACAAATATTTACTGAACTTATTATAATCTACTGAGCCCTGGTGGAGGGATGGGAACAGTGGGAGAGATGTCGATACACACACACACACACATATTTATATAACTCATATATTTATATATCTTACAGTGTGTCCTTCCAAAATAACTATTCTGATTTCTTTAAATAACAAGAATAAGGAAAGTGGGAAAATAACAAAATGAAAGAGAAATTCCAGGAACTTCAGAATCTTAGACAACCAAGGGCAGTTTTTAATTTAGAATTGCTAAGAAAACCCCCCCTGTTGGGTAGACTGCTGCTCAGACTGGTAGGGAAGCTGGACTCTGGTGGCTCTTCCAGGCTTGGGTGAGTGTGACCAGTACAGCTGAATCAACATCTTTATGGACAGACTGACAGCAAGAAAGTCCAAGAGCTTTAGTCCATCTGATTCATCAATGAGTTCTGAATGGTAACACTTCACTAGATCATTAACGGCACATTTAGCTCACGTGAGCCAAACACCAATTCTACAGTCCATTCATTTAATATATTTTAAGTGCTTTTACAGGGCTGGGACTAGGCAAGGGAGGCCAAGTCCAGGGTCGGAGTCTGTCTTTATTTAAATTTTAATATTTTCTTCATCATGGAATTTTTGCATTAGTTTTGCATTTTTAAAATAGACATTTTTCAAAAGAAGACATACAGATGGCTAACAGGTACATGAAAAGATGCTCAGCGTCATTAGTTATCAGGGAAATGCAAATCAAAACCACAATGAGATGCCATCTCACACCTGTCACAGTGGCTATAACCAAAAAGACCACAAATAGCAAGTGTTGGCAAGGGTGTGGAGAAAAGGGAACGCTTGTGCACTATTGGTGGGAATGTAACAAAACAGTATGGAGGTTCCTCAAAAAATTAAAAATAGAACTATGACCCATATGATCCAGCAATTCCACTTCTGGGTATTTATATAAAGAAAAATGAAAACAGTAACTTGAAAAGATATATTCACCCCCATGTTCATTGCAGCACTCTTTACAAAAGCCAAGATTTGGAAACAACCTAAGTGTCCATCAATGGATTAATGGATAAAGAAGATGTGGTATATATATATATATATATATATATATATACACACAAACAATGGAATATTATTCAGCCATAAAAAAGAACAAAATCTTGCCATTTGCGACAAGATGAATAGACCTTAAGGGTATTGTGCTAAGTGAAGTAAGTCAGACAGAGAAAGACAAATACCATACCATGTGATCACTCTTATATGTAGAATGTAAAGGGAAAAAAACAAGCTCATAGACATAAAGAACAGACTGGTGATTGCCAAAAGTGGGAGATGGGGGAATGGGAGAAATGGGTAAAGAGGGTCAAAAGGTAAAAACATAAATAAATATTATTATTATGTATTTTGATGACTGAATTTTTATGGGGTCCCTTGAACTTTTACAGCCATGGTGAGTGCCTCACTTACCTCACCCCAGTCCCGGCCCTGATTTATTATGTGCAGGGCATTTGGTAAGGTATATAGGAGATTAAGAGAAGGAAGAGACATGGATGCTAACTTCTAGAATCATAGCATAATAGGAGGGAAAAGATATGTTCTTAAATAAGGCCAATAAAATGAAAGAGCGATAAATGCTTTAAGAGAGGTTCAACAATACTGCCAGTGCTTTGGGAGTGCTGTGGCAGGACAGATACCATGATAAGCCTTCTTGCCCCAGCTCTGCCACTTCTAGCTGTGTGAGGTCAGGCAGACCACTTAGCCACTAGAGACTTCCGTTTCCTCACTTGTGAACTAGAGGGAATGTCACCCACTTCAGAGGGTGATTGTGAGATGAAATGAGGTGAAGCACACAGGGGCCCAAAATAAATGACAGCGATGAGTAGTCATGGTTCTAAATGCGCCTGGGGAACACAGATCTAAGACCTTGGTTGTGATACTGGTTATCACATGCCTCCAGAGAGAGAAGGGTGGAGAGACGCAACACGCTGTGTGCATTTTTACAAGAATGCATGAGAGCTACAGCCAGACAATCACATCCATTATTTGGGAATTTCTTTTCAAACTGCTTCAAGGGATCCACATGGAGGTCTGTGTTATTGGGATCATAAAAGAAAAGTCTGTGATAAGGGAGAATGTTTTCCACATGGTCTGGAATCTGATTACCATGATGGATTTCAGGTATCAGCTTGGCTGATCTTAGGGGAAGAGAAGAAAATTACAACAGTTACTTGAATAATTTACACACAATCTGTACTACAAGGAACTAGCCAGTTTTCTGAAAAATCACTCTCACACCACAGACTACCTAAGGATTTATTCTTCACACACAGGCACGCGCACACACACACACACACAGGCACGCACGCACACACACACACGCCCCTTCTAATTCATGTTTGGGCAATGTCTTAGAATTTAGTTTTTAAATGTTCTATCTTTCTTTGTTCCACAAATTGCTTTCTACATTTGTCAAAAGAAGAAAATACTGGGCTTCCCTGGCGACGCAGTGGTTGAGTCCGCCTGCCGATGCAGGGGACACGGGTTCGTGCCCCAGCCCGGGAGGATCCCACATGCCGCAGAGCGGCTGGGCCCGTGAGCCATGGCTGCTGAGCCTGCGCATCCAGAGCCTGTGCTCCGCAACGCGAGAGGCCACAGCAGTGAGAGGCCAGCGTACCGCAAAAAAAAAAAAAAAA